>NC_058408.1:112653378-112804812 GCF_002201575.2 Neomonachus schauinslandi
CTTTAAAAGGGCCAGATATTTTTACAAGACTTTAAAGTAATTGATGATCCCTGTGTTACACAGATTTCCAGAGGAAATCTTAAAGACTGAGCCACCCAGGGGCTCCGAAAAAATTTTTGTTTTTAGACAGCATTCTCTGAAAGAATGCATCACTGAGTTCTCTGGAGAGCTCAGAAACCTAGCCCTTAGTGTCCTGCAAGAATACAAGAGAATATATAAAGGAAAAGAAAAAGGATTCCCCTAAAAATAACTAGATTTTTTTGGGGGGCGCCTGGGTGGCTCAGTCGTTAAGCATCTGCCTTCGGCTCAGGTCATGATCCCAGCGTCCCGCTCCCCCTGCTTGTGTTTCCTCTCTCGCTGTGTCTCTCTCTGTCAAATAAATAAATAAAATCTTTAAAAAAAAAAAAATAAATAAAAAATTAAAAAAAAAAACTAGATTTTTTTTTTAATGTAATACATACTTGGCAGCAAACTTTTCAAACAATATGGAAAAGTGAGCTTTCCCCTTTCTGCGTTTGTTGCTGCTCTCTCCCTCTCAGTTTATTTCTCTTAACCACGGTTGCCACTTTATATGTCCTTCTACAATTTTCTCTCCCTTTACAAAAGTATATTTCCATTTTTGTGTGTTTTGGCATTATGCATTAGGCATTATGCATTCTGTGTTGCAACTTGCCTTTTCCACTTAACATTTTCTATGTCTCCCTCATTCTGTTTAACCTCTCATTGAACTTGCGGGGACCTAAGGCTGTGTTTAATCTCTTTAGCTGACCCTTTCCTTCCACTGCCCTCCAACCCCTGGAGCCTTTCCGTTGTGCCTCATTTTCTGACCATTCTATTCATCTTCTTGCTCTCAAGAGTTCTGAAGTTTTTTGGGCAGTCTGTTCCCCTTTTCAGACCAGTGTTTTTAAATGTGTAAGATAAAAGACATTGGTTTTCTAAGGAAACCAATTATGTTGAAATACAGATATTAAAGTAGTTAAACCTTTTTTTTTTAAAGATTTTATTTATTTGAGAGAGAGAGCACATGAGAGGGGGGAGGGTCAGAGGGAGAAGCAGACTCCCCGCTGAGCAGGGAACCGATGCAGGACTCGATCCCAGGACTCCAGGATCATGACCTGAGCCGAAGGCAGTCGCTTAACCAACTGAGCCACCCAGGCGCCCCTAAACCTTTTTAGATATAGTAATATATATGTTCTTTTATTAACTCATTAAATAACCCAATGGTGGGTTTTATGTTATATGATAAGAATGTGATCATAAAAGGGGCGCCTGGGTGGCTCAGTCATTAAGCGTCTGCCTTAGGCTCAGGTCATGATCTCTGGGTCCAGGGATCGAGCCCTGCATCGGGCGCCCTGCTCGGCGGGAAGTCCGCTTCTCCCTCTCCCACTCCCCCAGCTTGTGTTCCCTCTCTCGCTGTGTCTCTCTCTGTCAAATAAATAAAATCTTTAAAAAAAAAATGTGATCATAATCATAAATCTGTAATTTCAATTTCATGTACCCTACTCTCTGATCATCACTTCTGATCCTTCCAGCTCATGCCTTCTAGTATAAACAATCCTTTTATCTCACTGGGACCTACAACCCACTGACCCTATTGCTTTTTTACTGTTCCTCACCACACTCCCCCTTATGTTCTCACTCTGCTCCTTATTCAGTTTGAATTCTGTGGTCAGTCATAATTGTTCAGCTGCAAATATTCCCAACACCCTTGCCCTCACTTGCTTCATTGCTTAGTTGAGAAACTCCAATGTTGGATAAATCCAGTTGTGCCTACCCTGCACGTTTTTGTGTGTGTGGTAAAAAACTCATAACATAAATTTACACTCTTAATGACTTAAGTGTACACTACAGTATTGTTAATTATGTGCCCATTGTTATACAACAGATTTCTAGAACTTCTTTCAGCTTTGAAACTATACTCATTGAACAGCAGCTTCCCATTTCTCCATCCCCTTAGCCCCTGGCAACTGTCCACCCTTTTACTTTCTGTCTCTATGGGTTTAATTACTTTAGGTGCTGCATGTAAGTGAGATCATACGGTACATGTCTTTTTGGGATTGGCTTTTTTCACTTAGTATAATGTCCTCAAGATCCATCTATGTTTGTAGCATAGGACAAGATTTCCTTGATTTTTAAGGTTGAATAATACTCCATTGCATGTGTAGACCACATTTTCTTTACCTATGAATCTGTTGATGGACATTTAGGTTTTTTCCGCTTCTTGGTTTGTGAATAATGCCACAAAGAACAAAGGTGTACACATCTCTCTTTGAGATCCTGTTTTCAATTCTTTTGAATATATACCCAGAAATGGAATTGCTGGATCCTATGATAGTTCTATTTTTAATTTTTGAAGAGCTTCTATACTGTTTTTCCATAGTGGCTGCACCATTTTACATTACCACCAACAGTGCACAAGGGTTCTGGTTTCTCCACATCCTTGCAACACTTGTTATTTTCTGTTTTTTTTGATAAGGGCCATACTAATGGGTATGAGGTGATATCTCATTGTGGTTTTAATTTGGATTTCACTGATGAATTTCACTATTAGTGATGTTAAGCATCTTTGAGATGCTCGTTGGCCATTTGTATATCTTTGGAAAAATGTCTATTCAAGTCCTTTGCCCATTTTTAATTAGGTTACTATTATTTTTTTGTTACGAGTAGGAGTTCTTTGTATATTCTGGTTATTAATACTCTATCCAGTTTATGGTTTGCAAGTATTTCTCCCATTCTGTAGGTTGCCTTTTTATTACCCTGTTGATTGCTTCCTTTGCTGTGAAAGTTTTTAAGTTTTGACATAGTCCCATTTGTCCATTTTTGTTGTTGTTACCTCTACTTTTGGTGTCATATTCAATAAATCATTGTTCATCCCAATGTCATGAAGCTTTTTCCCTGTATTTTCTTCTAGGAGTTTTATAGTTTTAGATCTTATGCTGAAGTTTTTAATCCATTTTTAAAAAGATCTTATTTATTTATTTATTTGAGAGAGAGAAAGAGCAGGAGCATGAATGAGGGGAGGGGCAGAGGGGGAAGAAGAGGGAGAGAAGAATCCCAAGCAGACTCCCTGATGAGCACAGAGCCCGACACAGGGCTTGATCCCACAACCCTGAGATCATGACCTGAGCTGAAACCAAGAGTCAGATGCTCAACCGACTGAGCCACCCAGGCACCCCTCTTTAACCCATATTGAATTAAGTTTTGTACATGGTATAAGGTAAGGATCTATCTTCATTCTTTTTTATGTGGTTATCCAGTTTCCCCAGCACCGTTTGTTGAAGAGACTAGCCTTCCACCATTGTTGAAGGTAATTTGACCATATATGTGAGGGTTTATTTCTGGGGTCTTTATTCTATTCTGATGGTCTGTATGTCTGTCTTTATGCTTGTAACATACTTTTTGATTACCGTAGAGCTTCTTGATATGTTTTGAAGTCAGAAAGTGTGAGGCCTCTGGCTTTGTTCTTTCTCAAGATTGTTTTAGCTATTCAGGGTCCTTGGAGATTCCATATGAATTTTATGATAATTTTCTCTATTTATGCAAAATATGCTCTTGGGATTTTCATAAGAATTGCATTGAATCTGTAGATCGCTCCGGGCAGTATGGACATTGTCTTTCTGTTTATTTGTGTCTTTAATTTTTCTCAGCAATGTTTTGTAGTTTTTAGTGCACAAGTCTTTCACCTCCTTGGTTAACTTGATTCCAAAGTATTTTCTTTCCTTTTTTTTTTTAATAGGCCATTATTTTTTAATATAATCTGTTTCATGTCAATTTATTATTACAAAGCATTGAAATGATCCTAAGCTGAAAACATTCTCTATGTTGGTGAACCTGTAAATATACATCTTTCATAACAACAAAATTATTTCAGCATTTTTCTTTTTTTCTTCCATTTTATTTTTTAATATTAATTTTTATTGAAGTATAGTGATTAGACAAGTTTATACATTATGCTATGCTCACAAGTGTAGCTGCCATCCATCACTATACAATGCTAGTACAAGACCATTGACTGTATTCCCTATGCTGTGCCTTTTATTCATGTGATTTACTTATTCCATAACTGGAAGCCTGTATCTCCCACTCCCCTTCACTTATTTTGCCCATTCCCCCACTCCCTATTGTAAATGGGGTTCTTTTCTTTTTTTTAATGGGTTTGTTTTCTTAATTTCCTTTTTGGATTTTTTATTGTTAGTGTACAGAAACACAACTAGTTTTTGAATGTAGATTCTATATCCTATATCTTTGCTGAATGCATTTATTCTAACAGGTTTTTTTCCCCTGTGTGGAATGTTTATGGATTCCTACATATAATATCATGTCATCTATAAACAGATAATTTTACTTCTTCCTTTCTGTTTTGAATGCCTTCTTTTTTCTTTCCTTGCCTAATTGCTCTGGCTGGGGCTTTCAGTAGTATGTTGAGTAGAAGTGGTGAGAGCAGTCACCTGTGTCTTGTTCCTCATCTTAGAGGAAAAACTTTGTTTTCATCATTGAGTATGATGTTTTCATATATGACCTTATTATGTTGAAGTAATACTTTCTAGTTTGTTGAGTGTTTTTGTATGGAAGGTTGTTGAATTCTGTCAAATGATTTATCTGTACCAGTTGAGACGATCATGTGATTTTTGTTCTTCCTTGTCTTAACATAGTATATTACATTTATTGCTTTTCTTACACTGAACAATCCTTGCATCTCAAGGATAAATCCTATTTGGTCATGGTGTGTAATATTTTAAATGTGCAGTTGAACTCAGTTTGCTAGTATTTTGTTGAGGAATTTTGCATCTGTGTTATCAGGGATATTGGTCTAAAGTTTTCTAATAGTATCTTTGGCTGGCTCTGGTATCAGAGGTCATAAAATGAGTTTGGAATTGTTCTTCTTCTTTAGTTTTTTGGAAGACTTTGAGAAGGATTGGCATTAATTCTTTAAATTCTTTAAATGTGTAAAAGTCTCCAGTGAAACCATTTGGTCTTGGGCTATTCTTTGTTGGAAGATTTTTGATGAGTGATTCAATCTCTGTACTAGTTACAGGTCTGTTTAGGTTTTCTTTTTCTCATGATTCATGGTAGGTTGTATGTTTCTAGGAATTTATTCATTTCTTCTAGGCAATCCAAATTGTTGATGTATAATTATTCATCATAGTCTCTTAAATCTTTTTTATTTCTGTGACATCAGTTGTAATGTCTCCTCTTTCTGATTTTAGTTATTTGAGGCTTCTCTCTTCTTAGTCCTTCTTAGGTCTGTAAATTTTGTTGATCTTTTCAGAAAATAAAGTCTTTTATTAATTTTTTCTATTGTTCTTCTGTCCTTTATTTTGTTTATTTCTGCTGTAATCATTTTCGGTTTCTTCCTTACAACTTTTGAGTTTAGTTTTTCTTTTTTTGGTTCTTTGAGGTGTAAAGTTAGATTGTTGACTTCAGACTCTCTCTTTATTAATTGTAGGCATTTACTGCTGTAAACTTCTCCCGTAGAACTGCTTTTGCTGCTTCCCATAAGTTTCGGTATGTTGTGTTTTTGTTTTCATTTGTTTCAAGATATTTTCTAATTTACCTTAGTTCTTCTTTGACCCATTAGTTGTTGAAGAGTGTGTTGTTTAATTTTCACATATTTGTGAATTTTCCAGTTTTCCTACACTTGATTTCTAGTTTCATTCCTTTGTGGTTGGAAAAGATACTTGGTATGATTTCAGTATTCTTAACTTTGTAAAGACTTGTTTTGTGGCCTAACATGTGATCTGTCCTGGAGTATGTTCCATGTGTGGTTAAGAATGTGTGTTTGGGGGCGCCTGGGTGGCTCATTCGGTTAAGCGGCTGCCTTCAGCTCAGGTCATGATCCCAGGGTCCTGGGATCAAGCCCCACACCGGGCTCCCTGCTCCGCGGGGAGCCTGCTTCTCCCTCTCCCACTCCTCCTACTTGTGTTCCCTCTCTCACTGTGTCTCTCTCTGTCAAATAAAAAAATAAAATCTTTAAAAAAAAAAAAAAGAATGTGTGTTTGGCTGCTGTTGGGTGGAGTGTTGTGTGTATGTCTGTTAGGGCCGTTTGGTCCAAAGTGGTGTTCAAATCTGTTTTCTTACTGATGTTCTGTCTGCCTCTATCTGTTATTGAAAGTGGGATATTGAAATCTACTATTGTTGTGTTACTGTTTATTTCTCCCTTCAATTCAGTGTTTGCTTTTCATTTGGGTGCTCTGGTTGTGCACTTGGACTTTTGCTGCATCAAGTGGCTGGAGAATTAGCTTTGCCGATTGGTCTTACTTCCAGTTAATGACTATCAAGTCAGATGAGCCCTTCATGTTGCTCAACAATAGTCCATTTACTCTGCTAGTCTGACCTAGCTGGTCATTTAAACCTCTTCCTCCTCAGACCTCTGACATTACTTTCAGCATTCTTTACTCTCAGTACACAAATTTACTTTTTATCTCACTGAGAAAGTAGATGCCTTAAGAAGATATGCCATGTATTCTGCCTTTCCTCTATCTTAAGGAATGAACTGACCGTCCTGGTAGCAAGGGCCACGCCCCGTGCTGTGCTGCATCTAATTCCAACTCTCATCCTGAACACAACCTCTCTTAACTCCACTTTCCCTCCTGTTGCTCTATCCCCCCACCTCTTTTTTTTCAAAAGATGTATTTATATTTTGTTTCCAGTTTTTTCCTCCTCTTATCTTTTGAGTCTGCCCCCTCTAATTAGGCTCTCCCTCCCAGCACCTGCCTAAACTGCTCTTGTGAAGGTTACCCATGACTCTTCCTTTTTTACTCTTGAATTATTTGATCTGTTAACTGTTCTTGACACAGGTGGTCCCTTATTCTCTCCCCACAGAAACACTCTCTTCACTTGGCTTCCAGGACTGGTCTTCTTTGTTTCCCTCTCAGTCTTTTGTTTCTCATGGAGTGCCTTCAGGACCCAGTCCTTTCACCTCGCCACATTCATTCCCTTGATCTGATCCTACCTCCAGGCTTTGAAACGATCTGTGTTTTGATGATGCCCAACTTTTAATCGCCAGCCTGAACCCCTCCTAAGCAATATGGATTTATGCTTTGCTTGGATGTCTAATGGGCAACTGACGTGTCACTTTTCCTAAAAGGAACTTACCGTTCTTTCCCTCAGTAACTTAGTGTGTCATGCTTAGAATGGCCTCCCCTTGAATGGCCTCCCGTTGTCTTAGAATAATTAAAAATTGAGAACAAAACTATTTTCTTCTACTTTAAATATCTTATTTATCTACAATTTATTTTTGGTTTAAAGAGTGAGATAAGCCTCTTTTTTTTTCTTTGAAGCCAGACAGCCAGCCAGTTTTTCAGCACTATTGAATAATCAGTGTTTACCTGGTTGACATGTCATCTCTATCACTCTGCAAATGATATCGGAGTTAAAAGTTGCACATAACAATACCACTTAATGTTTGCATTATAGATTTCACACTCTTTATTTGACAAAGAGAGACACAGTGAGAGAGGGAACACAAGCGGGGGAGTGGGAGAGGGAGAAGCAGGCCTCCCGCCGAGCAGGGAGCCCGATGTGGGGCTCGATCCCAGGACTCTGGGATCATGACCTGAGCTGAAGGCAGGTGCTCAACGACTGAGCCGCCCAGGCGCCCCTAGATTTCACACTCTTTTAAAACATATCTCAGTTCAGACCACACCACGTAATAGTAGGTTAAAAAATGGAATAATTAAACAAATTGTATAAGAGTACAGAAACAATTCCATTTTAAATTTAGCACCAGGAACAACACACCAGTGGAGAAAAGGGCCGCTAATTAATCCTTGGGTACTTGAAAAATAATTAACTTTTACACAATAAAAACCAATAAAATGTAAAATGGAAGGCAACACTGGGGTATGAAATATACAACAACAGATGGAAGCTTTTAATCCAAAATAAAATATTCAAATTTATTGGGTAAGTACTTAGATTAGGATTCAAAAGTGGTGAACAGTTAGTTAACATGGGCAGAAATATTTAGTAAATTATCACGTGTGAAAATACTGTCTGTGCTTAATTCCAGTTAAAGTCATGGGAAATGAAATCACCCCAGGGTTACACTACAAACCTATGAAACTGTCAGTTATGTGATAAGAGGAAATAGATAGCATATCTGTTTGCCAGTATCGTAATTTGGACCAATCTCAGGGGAAAGGAATTTGACTAAACATACATTTTAGGGAAAAGAGAAGTGGCATACCATGGAGCTGAGGGTTTGACTGTAACATTTCTGTTCAGCGATGCCATACTGTGTCCCTAGCCTAGTAGAGTTTGTTTCAAGGGAGCCTAGGCATAAAGTGAGTAAACTAGTAGACTCAAGGTAGGATTTCTTAGTGCTTTTTTGTTATTACTCTTGCGTTAATAAAATAAGATTAAGAAAAATTCCATTCCATTAATTCATGCTTTGAACCAAATATGTTTCATGTAAAATGGAATAGAAGTGAATTTTTCTTTTCTTTTTTGGGGGGGTGGGCAGAGGAAGAGGGAGAGAGAGAGACTCTTAAGCAGGCTCCATGCCCAGCACGGAGCCCAGGGCTCGATCTCACAACCCTGAGATCATGATCTGAGCCAAAGAGTCAGACACTTAACCCACTGAGCCACCCAGGTGCCCCAGAAGTGAATTTTTCTATTTGGCTGAGTGGTATAGGGTGAAAAACCTGTAGACTTCCTTTTATCACTAGATTCATCCTAAGCCCCATTTTATTTCATTATTTACACAATTGAAATATGAAAAAATTGTTCACAAATGAGAACTTTCCCCCCCCAGAATTGAGGCAGGAATGTAGCACAGTGTTCAAGTGGAGACACAAACTCCTGGAGGTACACAAGCACATGGATAGTTTTAAGTGAATCAGTGTCCAGACCTTAAACTTCTGCATGTGCTCTTTCTTAAAATAGATCTTCCTGTGAACCAGTCTTTCAGGCAGTTACTTCTTTCCCACATTCCTCTCCACTGTTGTCCTTCATTTTACAAAAGAATGGCATAGTGCTTCCTCTGTCCCTGCTTTTACCATGAGGCATTTGCCCTGTGGTGGAAGTACTTCAGGGGAGAAAAGGATCTCAAGATAATTCTAAGACAATAAGACAGTGGTGCTGGACAACTGGATATTCAATTGCAAAAGAAGGGAGTTGGATCCCTACCTCATACCATATGTAAAAATTAACTCAAAGTAAGTTGAAGACTTAAATGTAAGAGCTAAACTATAAAACTCTCAGAAAAATACTTAGGTGTAAATCTTTGTGGTCTTGGATTAGGCAGTGGTTTCTTAGATATGACATCAGAAATATAAGCAATCAGTAGAAAAATATGGATAGATTGGACTTCATCAAAATTAAACACCTGCGGGGGCGCCTGGGTGGCTCAGTTGGTTAAGCAACTGCCTTCGGCTCAGGTCATGATCCTGGAGTCCCGGGATCGAGTCCCACATCGGGCTTCCTGCTCAGCAAGGAGTCTGCTTCTCCCTCTGACCCTCCTCTCTCTCATGTTCTCTGTCTCTCATTCTCTCTCTCTCAAAATAAAAATAAAATCTTAAAAAAAAAAAAATACTTAAAAAAAAATTAAACACCTGCGTACATCAAAGGACACTGTCAAAAGAGTGAGAAGACAACCGCAGAATAGGTGAAAATATTTGCAAATCATATGTCTGATAAGTGACTTGTGTCCAGAATATGAAAAGAACACTTATAACTAACAAAAAAAATACCCTGAATTTTAAAAGGGGCAAAGGATTTGAATAGATGTTTCTTCAAAAAAGATGTACAAGTGGCTAGTAAGATGGATAGAACGATAGATCGATGTTTAATATCATTAGTCATCAGAGAAATGCAAATCAGAACCACAGTGAGATACTTCACACCCATTAATAGGATGGTGAGAATAAAAAAAACAGTTAATAACAAGTGTTGGTAAGGATGTGGACAAATGGGAGTACTCATACTACTTGTGGGGATGTGAAATGATGCTGCTGCTTAGGGAAATCAATCTGCTGTTTGTCAAAAAGTTAGACATAGAATTACTATAAGACCCAGCAGTTCCACTCTTAGGTATATACCTGAGAGAATTAGAAATGTATGTTGACACAAAAACTTGCACATGCAAGTTTATAGCAGCATTATTCATAATAGCCAAGAAGAGGAAACAATCCAATGTCTGCCAACTGATAAATAGATAAAATGTGGTTTATCTATGCATTGGAATACTCATCCATGAAAGGAAGTGAACTACTGACTCATGCTACATCATGGATTAACCTCAAAGTATTATGCTAAGTGAAAGAAGCCAGTCACAAAGGACCAAATATTGTGTGATTCCATTTATATGAAATGTCCAGTATAGGCAAATTCATAGACATAGACAGAAAATGGCTTAGTGGACTAGGTAGAGAGGGAGTTGTGTGTGCTTGTTAATGGTCATAAGGTTCTTTTTTAGGGTAATGAAAATGTTCTGGAATTAAATAGTGGTGATGGTTGTACACGTTTGTGAATATGCTGATAGCCACTGAATTGAACACTTTAAAATATATTTTTTTAATATTTATTTATTTGAGAGAGAGAGTGAGAGAGAGCACAAGATGGGGGAAGGTCAGAGGGAGAAGCAGACTCCCTGCTGAGCAGGGAGCCCAATGCGGGACTCGATCCTAGGACTCCAGGATCATGACCTGAGCTGAAGGCAGTCACTTAAGCAACTGAGCCACCCAGGCGCCCCTGAATTGAACACTTTAAAAGAGTGAATTTTATGGTATGTTAAATATATCTCCCAAAAACTAAACAAAACCTCAGGGATCACTAAAGTGGCAATTCCAAATGTTGATGTTAGCATTGAGAAGGTAAATAGCTTTAATCTTTGGGGAGTAAATCCATTAATGGCTTCCAATTTTTTGCTTCCAATGAAATTGAAGGATTTTTCAATTCCAGTTTTCAGAAATAATCAGCTGCTAAATCATTAAAAACATTTTTGATGGTAAATCACTATGGGATTTTTCAACAAATAAGAAGGAATTTTAAAACTTATGTGACTACTGACAAAATACCTTCTATTCCCATTCACCTATTTATATGAACATAATTTCTCCATGCTTTCTTTTAAAAAATGAAAAAACGGGGGTGCCTGGGTTGCTCAGTTGGTTAAACGTTGGCCTTAGGCTCTGGTCATGATCCCAGGGTCCTGAGATCCAGCACTGCATCAGACTCCCTGCAAGCAGGGAGTCTGCTGCTCCCTCTGCACCCCCCTGCTCTCTCTCTCTCTCTCTCAAATAAATAAATAAGATCTTAAAAAAAAAAAAACAAGACTATGCTGAATCGTCTAATTTTAGCAAAGGCCCATCTATCTCATCAATATTTCTGGTAAAATTTTTACCTTTAATGTTGTTAATTTCTTATCAAATCTGTAATATGTTTGTCATTTAAATCCACTGTGTATCCTAATAGGAATGATAATTGAATTCCAAGTAATTTTTTAAGCACTTAGAAGCTTATTTATGGTCAAAGGAAAATTTTTTGTGATACACACACACATACACACACGAATATTATGCAGCCATCAAAAATGAAATCTTGCCATTTGCAACGATGTGAATGGAACTAGAGGGTATTATGCTAAGCGAAATAAGTCAATCAGAGAAAAGACAATTATCATATGATCTTGCTGATATGTGGAATTTGAGAAACAAGGCAGAGGATCATGGGGGAAGAGAGGAAAAATTGAAACGGGACAAAACCAGGAGGGAGACAAACCATAAGAGACTCAATCTCAGGAAACAAACTGAGGGTTGCTGGAGTGCTGGGGGGTGGGAGGGATGGGGTGGCTGGGTGATAGACATTGGGGAGGGTATGTGCTATGGTGAGTGCTGTGAATTGTGTAAGACTGATGAATCACAGACCTGTACCCCTGAAACAAATAGTACATTGTATGTTAATAAAAAAAAAATTCCATTTAAACTGTAGACATGGATGACTGAATGATTAATTAATAGACTTTCTAGGTATAACATTGGGCCAGAATGTCATTAGCAGCAAAACCACACCTAGTTGTGTAGTGATGGATACCTGTACTTTTATTTCATCTGTATGCAGGATAGGATTTCTGCTGACATATCTCCTCATTGGCAGATTGTTTTTTAGTATTGTAAGATTTTAAAAAACAAAATAGTCAATTGTCTTAGTCTGTTTAGGCTACTGTTACAAAATACCATAAAGTGAGTGGGTTATAAACAGCAGACATTTATTTCTCACATTTTGGAGGGATACAGGCATTCAGTCTATAGCCGTTGGTTATATAGTACAATTGGTATATTAGTATTCTGTTGCTGCTGTAATAATTAACCACACACTTAGTGGTTTAAATAGCACAGATTTATTATGTTACAGCTCTGCAGCTCAAAAATCCAACACAGGTCTCGCCAGGCTAAAATCAAGGTATCTGCAGGACTGTGTTCCTTTCTGGAGGCTCCTGGGGAGAATCTGATTCTTTGTCTTTTCCAGCTTCCAGAGGCCAACCACAATCCTTGGTTCATGGCTTCCTGCCTCCTCACCTTCTAAGCCAACATGGTCTCTCATCTTTCTGACCCACCGTCATCTCTGTCTTTTTCAAACCATAGCTGGGAAAAAGGGTTCTCTGCTTTTAAGGACCATGATTCGATTGAGACCAACAGATAATCTTATCTCAGTTTCTGTACCCTTGATCACATCTGCAAAGTCCCTTGCATATAAGGTAACATTCACAGGTTCCAAGGGTGTTAGGACTTGGATGTCTTTGAGGGGACCATGATTCTACCACAGTTGGCTTTTTTGTTGGTTACATTGCATTAAACTGTTTTGTCTATTTTGATAGGTGTAAGGATTACAGTTAGTATATCAGCATTGTGACCTTAGCAAGGTATTTACTTCTGAGCCTGTTTCCTCTCTGGTGAAAAGGGGGTAATAATGCTTACTGGTATGTACTGAAATAGAAATAGTTTGGGGCTATCGACTGGAGTCGAGAGACTTCCACCAACCTTTTTGTGACTGTCTCAACTAAGCAAATTCGTGACCACCTAACTCACAAGGTTGTTGTGAGGATCAAATTATGTCATGAATGTAGAAGTGCTTTGAGATGTATAAAAGTCATATAAAATTTTGGTGGTATTTTAGGAAACCTTTAAACATTTTGACCGTGGTGAGAATGTTCGGTACATCCTTTGATACCTGGCTAGCAGATTTTTTTTTCAGGTTTTTATTGTTCTCCAGATTTTCAAACTGACTTGTCTCCTTTATTAAATTAGGGTAAATGAAGAGATATTAAAATTAAAAGCATATATAACTTGCATGATTCTTTTAGACACAAAGATTTTAAATTCAAATTTATCCAGATTACTTGTATTCTTAATTATTTTTTCTTCTGGAAACTTCTTTGGAGCTAATGACTCTTTGTTGTAGAAGCAAAATAAATACTAATTCCACCTTGTATTAATAAGACTAATTGTTCTTAAAACTTGAGCTGCATTTTTTTTTTTTAAAGATTTTATTTATTTATTCATTAGAGACAGAGAGAGAGAGGCAGAGGGAGAAGCAGGCTCCCAAGGAGCAGGGAGCCTGATGCGGGACTCGATCCCAGGACCCTGAGATCATGACCTGAGCCGAAGGCAGATGCTTAGCCATCTGAGCCACCCAGGCGCCCTTTTTTTTTTAAAGATTTTATGAGCTGCATTTTTTAATCTTGTGTTGTGGGCCTTCACGTAGCAAAAATAAAGTCTTCATTTATAATTGGCTTGTCTGTATACTGAGTGTTTGACAAGTTGTTCTTAAAACCTGAGCTGCATTTTTTAATCTTGTGTTGTGGGCCTTCACGTAGCAAAAATAAGGTCTTCATTTATAATTGGCTTGTCTATATATACTGAATGTTTGACACAAAAATACCACTGTAAAGGAAAACCCATTTTTAAAAAAGTGATTTGATTTCTTATTTTTTTCCCTTACGCTGTACTAGTGAGTAGATGTTTTTCCCCTAAGCAGCACAAAGATGCCATTTTGAGAAGTTAAATTACTTTCTAAATGTTGCTGTGAAGGAGGAGAGAAGGAAAAGAGATCAAGTTACACATTCTTTGTTCCAGAGCCTACCACTGCACTTCAAGTTTAGAGCCGCACTGGTAAGGCTAGGATCGCTTTTGCAGCATTATCTTCAACCCTGCCCCCACTTAGGGAGCAACAGACTTAGATATTTTCTCTGACAGGGCTCCAAAAGAGAGCCATTTTAACTTAAATATTTGTAAAAGTCACTATTTTTTTCTATTAAAGGCTTTACTTTTATATAGTTTAGCTTCCAAGTAAGCCTAAAGATTATTTCTTTGTATATTCAGAGGTATTTTAAAAAAAGATACTTTCTTTGAAAGGCCTACAAGTTATATTTTTATATTGCAGTTAAATGTAACTTTAAATCATATTAATATTGAGTTAAATTTAGAGAGTATTTTAAATTGTATTTTGAGGGGAAAAATAGCTTTCTTGGCACAAAATGGCATGAATTGGACTGTTTGTGTGTTTTTGAAATATGGTGGTAAAAAAATCCCCAAAGCAGTTACAATATTTCTTTTGTTCTATATCCTTGCTGCTCTTAGATAAATGAAGACTTTAAAAAGATTGTTCACATAAAAACTGTCATAAAAATCCCAGCGCCATATACTAAATGTTAATTTGACTTACGTTGTAATTTTTCCCAGTTTAGTTTTAGTAAGAATATAAACTTTTTTTTTAAACCTTCAAGGAATCATTAAAAAAAATGGTTATTAAAATTTGAATGTGCATGTTTCCCCTGATATCTGAAAATAGAGGGTTCCTATGAGACCTTTCCTGGTAAAAACCAAAATGGCATGAAGTGAAGCAGCAGCTACCATTAATTTATATGGGAAATTTTTCGAGCATTCCCAGACCCCAAAAATAACTTCTCTTAGGTTTTTCTGGTACCTTAGGACACATCTTGCTAATGAATGCACAAAATAAATCGAGATAAAGCACAGGTCTACCCACACTGTTCCAAACCCCAGGCACCTTGCTGCTGAGATGTTGAGTGCAGTTCCTGGGGAAGGAGCTTGATGGCGTCACTCCAGCTGCTGCATGCACACTCTTTCTGTAATGGCTTGCTGCGAAACACACACTGAACGCTGTGTTTGCTTTTTGCCTTTTTCATAAAAGCGAAAATCCTCTCTGGATGTCTTTCGGTTAGTGAAAATAGGTACTCATGTAGGTTTTTCAAAAAAGGGAAGTGGCCTAGTTTGATCTTCAAAAAATGGGGGATCCTTATATTTCATAAATACGTTTATATGTAACTAGTCCCATTTCTGAGGGTTTAAGAAGCTTAAGCATTATTTGTAAACTACTTATACCTCTGCTAAACATTATCAGCCCAATAAAAAGTATTGTGTTTCCCCCCTCATTTCTAGGTCATTTTAAGTATTAGTAATGTTCATCGATTTGGTTAATACTCTTCTGAAGAAAGTCACTATCATCAGTAGTCAGATTATATTATAGAAGTAGGTAGTCACATTTGTATCAGTCTTTTTAGTATTTTGAGAGTAGGTGTTGTATTTTCTAAACAGACTGTTGTCTCAACACCCTTTTTTTTCCTAAAAGAGAAAAGATAACCTGTGATAAAAATTTATGATTAGGCATTGGGACTTGATGTTCTGTTTTGTCCTGTTCATACAGGTTTTATTCTTCCTAGTGCATGATTTAGTTCTGATTTCTTTTTCTTTTCTTTCTTTTTTTTTGCTCACTAATAATGATACTGGATTTAGTTTTCTATGTTGTGCCCCTAATTCTGTAGTCTTATCTCTGCTTCTCTGTTAATCACTCCTTCTCCCTCTTGTCTGATAAGTCTGAGACTTGTTGATAGGCAGAGCCTGTCTCTTACCTTCTCCGTGAAGCTTTAATTTCAGCTGGGCTCCTGGGCATTTCTTCCTTTTCTCTGCTTTGTTAGGGCTTCTAATGGCAGTTTGTACTGTTCATTTTCTTTCTATTTGTTTCCTGTCTCTAATTTGATTTAAAATAATTATACCAGCCACCATTTGTGTACATACAGTATGCCAAATACTGTGCCGTTTTGGGGGAGGATCTTTAAAATAACCTGGTAAAGTAGGTATTAGCTTACAAGGAAAGTGAAAGCCAGCCACACTGTGCTGGAAGTTTGGTTACATGACTTTCTGTCTGGCTCCTATTACATCATATATATGGAGTACCTTAAATGTATTAGATTTTTTTTTTAAAGATTTTATTTATTTATTTGACAGAGAGAAAGATAGCGAGAGCAGGAACACAAGCAGGGAGAGTGGGAGAGGGAGAAGCAGGCTTCCTGCCGAGCAGAGAGCCCGATGTGGGACTCGATCCCAGGACTCTGGGATCATGACCTGAGCCGAAGGCAGACGCTTAATGACTGAGCCACCCAGGCATCCTTAGATTTTTTTTTTAATTTTTAAATTTTTTAACTTTTTATTGTTATGTTAATCACCGTACATTACATCATTAGTTTTTGATGTAATGTTCCATGATTCATTGTTCGTGCATAACACCCAGTGCTCCATGCAGAACGTGTCCACTTTAATACCCATCACCAGGCTAACCCATCCTCCCACCCTAGATTTTTTTTTTAAGATTTTATTTATTTATTTGACAGAGCAAGAGAGCACAAGCAGGGGGAGCAGCAGAGGGAGAGGGAGAAGCAGGCTCCCTGCTGAGCAGGAAGTCCAACACGGGGCTCGACCCCAGGACCCCGAGATCATGACCCGAGCAAAGGCAGATGTGTGGCTCAGTTGCTCCTAAATGTATTAGATTTTAAATAAATATGGGATGATAAGATGACTCCTGTTATGGTTCACTTGTCCTTTTTTTTTTTTTCCTTAAGATTTTTAAATTTATTTGACAGAGAGAGACACAGCAAGAGAGGGAACACAAGCAGGGAGAGTGGGAGAGGGAGAAACAGGCTTCCCGCTGAGCAGGGAGCCTGATGTGGGGCTTGATCCTAGGACCCTGGGACCATGACCTGAGCCGAAGGCAGATGCTTAACCACTGAGCCACCCAGGTGCCCCTGTTCACTTGTCCTTTTAAAGACAGTTTTTGGAAGGGGCAAGAAAAGCCGAGTTTGTGAGGATTTGTGAATTTTTCATTCTTCAAGTCACATGATACTTTCAGGACCATATGGGCCTTACTTTTGAACTTCATGTGTCTAAGTGTGGACCTTGTTCCAAAAAGATTGTCATGTGGTTCCCTATATTACTAACAAATTTATGACTGAATGAAACAGGGAAGATGTTTAAAAGTGACTGGTGAGATATGTACACTGCTGTAGGATGTTACTTGAACCATTAAGTACATATGTATATATAAATTAGATGCAGGTAAACCTTGGAGAAAATAGGAAAACGGAGATAAATCTCATGAGAGATCTTTTTTTTTTTTAAGAAAAAATTTAAAAAGATATTTATTTATTTATTTGACAGAGAGAGCGAGAGAGGGAATACAAGCAGGAGGAGTGGGAGAGGGAGAAGCAGGCTTCCCACTGAGCAGGGAGCCCGATGCCGGGCTCGATCCCAAGACCCTGGGATCATGACCCGAGCCAAAGGCAGACGCTTAACGACTGGGCCACCCAGGCACCCCTTGAGAGATCTTTAATGTATTTATATTTATATGTATTTATTGTATTTGAACAGTTTGTACATTTGTTATTTATTATTTTGACATAAAATCATTAATTGCTAGTGAGATTTGAGACATTTTGGACACATTTTCTTAAGCATATTTTAAAAGTTTTTAGGGGCGCCTGGGTGGCTCAGATGGTTAAGCGTCTGCCTTCAGCTCAGGTCATGATCCCAGGGTCCTGGGATCGAGCCCCATATCGGGCTTCTGGCTCAGGGAGGAGCCTGCTTCTCCCTCTGCCTCTGCCTCTCTCCCTGCTCATGCTTTCTCTCTCTCTCTCTGTATCTCTGTGTCTCAAATGAATAAATAAAATCTTAAAAAAAAAAAAAGTTTTAAAATTTATTCCTTATATTAGGTGCCATTTTTTTACTGGAAGACTATGACCAGTTTTAGTGCTTTGCTGCTTTTGTACTTTCCTAACCCATGTTATTCTTATGTTTTTTCAAAAGCTAAGTAATTGGCCCATTTATCCTAATTTCCATATACTTAAAAAATTAACATTACGGTTTTTTTTACATGGTTTCACTACAAGTTGCATTTTAACCATTCTTTCCACATTATTTGATAAATGTTACTGGTTTTGTCTGTTTTTAATTTTTATAAGTATATTATGTGTGTTATATTTAAATGTTCATTGAGCGTTGGACTTAAATGCTGATAAATGTTTTGCTTTTCAAAATACTGAAGTTTAGTATTTATGTGTGTGTGTCTTATAGGGGAGTGAGTGGCTTTGAAGACATCAGAATTGAATTTAAAGAAACTTACTCAAGGATATATAAAATATAAATAGAATCAGGTATTTGTAGAGATTTAATGTAATCCTTCAGACTGTATGTTTTTAAAGGAGCCACTTCACAGGAACAAGAGAAGTTTGTCTTTTTACTTCCCTGATTATATTGAGATTCTGCCCAATTTTTAGACTTGCACAACTTTATGAAAGCTATCATAGCACCCCATTTTAAGTTTCCTTGGTGGCACTTACCATGACTGTAATTAAATTGTTATTTGTATGGACATTTCTTTAAGATCTGTTTCCCTTCCTAGAAACTGTGAGCTCCAAGTGAGTAGGGAACCGTACTTAGTTCTGTGTTACAGGGCCTAGCACTCAGCCTTGCCGAGCACATATGCTCAGTAGTTTCTTGGTCACAGCAGCCTGTGCTCTTTTTGTGCTCCTCTTTAATTAATGAAAAGATTTGTTTTTTTGTAAAATGGTCAGTGTTTTTAGAGGCCCTAGAAAAGAAACATGAACCAAAAAGAAGAGCTGACTTCAATTTTACTTGTCTTGAAAATAACTATGACTCTTTCAGTGACTGGAAGATCAGTGGACCTAAGGAATTTAAGGAGTTGAAATGAAGGTTTAGCTGTTTTTTCAAAGGATATCATCCTTCAGTACTTTCACTTTGCATTTTTCTCATTGTGATTTATTTAAGGTGGTTGTAATTCTTGATTGATGATACCTGTCAAAAGAGCAAGCCTAACCAACCATTTCGTCTGGATTCTGAGGGCAGAGAAACAAAAACTGGGCACTTCGTGAACTATTGCAAATCGTCTGTAAAATGAGATAATAAAATCTACTTTACAAGGTAATTTTGGCTTTAATGAAATACCAAAGTGTGAAAATGCTTAGTTATGTGCCTGGCCCACTGTAGGTGCTCTATAAATGCTAATTGTCGTACTTCTGTACATAGATGAAAACGTCTCAAGAACAAGTGTAAATTTAAAGCTGAATTTCATTCTAACCCCAAACTAGTATCAAAATGCAAATATGGTGTTATATTACTTTAAAAAAGAGAAATGTTTAATGGCACTGGGTGATGGTGGTAAGTCATTTAACCTCACTTTGAATCTCTGAATGAGTATTTTAAAGAAAGACTAGTGGGGGCACTTGGGTGGTTCAGTCGGTTAAATGTCTGCCTTCAGCTCAGGTCATGGTCCCAGGGTCCTGGGATCGAGCCCCGCGTCGGGCTCCCTGCTCAGCGGAGAGCCTGCTTCTCCCTCTTCCTCTGCCCTTGACCGTACCCCCGCTAGTGCTCTCTCTCACACTCACTCTCAAATAAATAAAATCTTAAAAAAAAAGGGACAGACTTGTGATACCCCTTCTTGGAAGGAAGAATGACCTAAAATCAAGAAGAAAGTGAAAGAAAAATAAATAAGCAGACCCATTATGATCCCTTAACCTAGAGGTTGTAAACCAATGGCATGTCAGCTCGATTTGGCCTGCAGGCATTTTATTTTTGGTTTATACTGTATTTTTTCTAATTAGTTGCAAACAATTAAAAATTGGGAGATTATGCAAAAAGAAAATCCAGATTTTTTACTCATCTTGAAAACTGGATGATAGGTGGCACAGGTCTTTTGTTCTCCATTTAACAGCAGTTGGGCGAGCTAAATAGAAGGTGCTCTGATCTCTGGCACTCCCTGGTGTCTCCCCAGTATTAAACTGACTGCTGATATCTCTGTCAAAAGGGAGAAACCTAAGATAGAGCTGCTTGTGTTTTAGGAAAAAACGTATAATTCTTTGTGAAAATAAAGAACATTTTTACGTGTATCTGTCAAAAGACCACAGTTTAGGACTTAATTTATAGTAAGAACTATGATTAACACAATATGTGAAAAAGATGTGTAATGAAAAACTTTACTACAAAAGAGCTCGAACATCAGCAGGAATTTTTAAAAAATGAGAATGAGGGGCGCCTGGGTGGCTCAGTCGTTAAGCATCTGCCTTCAGCTCAGGTCATGATCCCAGGGTCCTGGGATCGAGCCCCGCATCAGGCTCCCTCCTCCACGGGAGGCCTGCTTCTCCCTCTCCTGCTGCCCCTACTTGTGTTCCCTCTCTCACGCTGTGTCTCTCTCTGTCAAATAAAAAATAAAATCTTTAAAAAAAAATTAAAAAATAAAAAATGAGAATGAAATAAAGTTAGTGATGCTGCTGTGAGAAAAAAGTCACGCATATATATGGAGAAATTTCCTGTTCGTAAAATCTCTTAACATATGTTGAAGTTAAGAGTGTGTAGAGAACAAAGAAATTAATATGTTTTGAACAGCAGTAATTCATAAACGAGTCTGTATGAAAATATTGTTGCTTAACAATTAAAAATATGACCAAGAGGGGCACCTGGGTGGCTTAGTTGGTTAAGCATCTGACTCTTGATTCTGATTGAGCCCTGCATCGGGCTCTGCGCTGGGCATGGAGCCTGCCTAAGCTTTTCCCTCTCCCTCTCCCCCCCTCCCCAATATGACCAGGAAATTTATAGGGCAGCTTGTACAAAAATGCCAAAATTGTTTTTGTTGAGGTCTATATAAGCACAGAGATAAATATCGCCACGTTAGCTCTATTTGTTTGTGGTGTCTAGGAGAATTTTCATTGTTTCTCCTCTCTCTTCTTTAGTCCTTGCCTCCTCATTGGTTTATTCCCATCAGCGAACAATCTGAAGTAGAGACTTCAGTAACAAAGTCATCTTTCACTCTCACTGCGTAGACGCATGCTTCAGAGAGTTAGCTGTCTACTTTCAGTACCTCCTCTCCCTCACCTTCCCTTAACTCGCTCCAATCACTATTCTAACTGCCCACCACCATTCATGTCTGAAAACCCATTCTTGTCGGTGTCATTGATGGACTTTATGCTGCGGGGTTTTCTGCCCTCCTCTTCAACGTCTCAATACTCCTCTGAATGAAAGTCCTACCTGCTGTGATAGGACTCTACTGCCTTCCACATCTTTCGGCCTAAGTCCCAAGTGGTGGCTGAGGGACGTGCTAAATTGGCGCTGAGGATGGACTCGTGCTGGTTTAAGCCCTTAAGCCCTGTGAAAATTCATTATTATAACAGGTTTTATATCTTATAATGCTGCCTTTGGGGCTAATTTATGAAAGGACAAAAGGATTTGGAAAGTAAAAATAATGATGTTAAAAAGTCTGAACTATATTAGGAGTACTTTTTGACATACTAAGAATACTACTGCAGATACAAACGCTTGAATGACTGTGATGTGAAGGACAGGGAGAAGAACTAGAGATTTGACAGGAGATACGCCGTTTAAATAAGTAGGGCTTGTTTTCTTTCTGCAGAGCAAGCATTTGCTTATAACGTGGGTGATTTAACCAGTCAGGGTGCAAGTAGCACTCAGATCCAGGGGTACTAGCTCCAGGGAGAAAAAACAGTTTTTGTAGGTAGTTATTATTTCTTTACCTAGAATATTAATTTTAAAAATTGGTATCTATTTTAATAACTCAGTACCAGCTTATAGGAATTAGATAATTTTTCATTCCAACTAAAGATAGCAATCACAGAAATGTGAAAAAAGGAGGTAAGTACTTTTTATTATTCAATAACCTCCTAACCATTACAGGAAAAGCCAGTTGTCTAATCAGAGTGGAAAATTGTTCTCTTTTAAAATGAAGTCAAATGGGTAGAATATAATACTGTGATCTTACTGCCCTAGCCACAACTCTAAAAGCACACCAGGATTGTAATAATGTTGTAGGCTTATTAAGATTGCTACATAAAACAGGAAAAATTGTATTCAGTGTTATCTCCAGTAACAATTTACATCAGCCTTTCCTTTATGGTTTCTAGTTTTGATGTCAAACTTAGAAATTCCTTCCCCATTGCAATATTATTTTACATTTTAACCTTTTATTTATCTGGAATTAATTTTGTTATGTGAGGTAAGGATCCAACTTAAGTTTTTTCCCAAATGGTTAGCAAGTTCTCTCAACACCTTTTATTGATTTGAGATGCCACTTTTATTATATTCTGTATTTCTGGATCTACTCTTGGTCTCTGTATAATCTGTCTCTTGATAGTAGAATCACATTGTTTATATTGATGTAGCTTTCACTATTTTTTATTTTATTTTATTTTATTTTTTTAAAGATTTTATTTATTTATTTGAGAGAGAGAATGAGAGAGAATGAGAGAGCACATGAGACGGGGGAGGGCCAGAGGGAGAAGCAGACTCCCCGCCGAGCAGGGAGCCCGATGCGGGACTCGATCCCTGGACTCCAGGATCATGACCTGAGCCGAAGGCAGTTGCTTAACCAACTGAGCCACCCAGGCGCCCCGTCTTTCACTATTTTTTAATACTTGGTGAGGTAAATCCTTTTTTTCCGAAAGTGTGGGATATTCCAAAGTTTATTTTTCCAAATGTCTTCAGAGTCCTTTTGTCTGATTCCTTTCAAAAGCCTGTTAACATTTATTGATTGATATGGTTGGAGAAAACTGACATTTTTACAGTGTGTAGTTTTCTAACTCATAAAATGGCATACCTTGACTTGGAAAGAACTGACATTTTTACAGTGTATAGTTTTCTAACTCAAAAAATGGCATACCTTCTTTTATTAATCTTTTTTTTGACTTTCAGTAAAAGTTTTGAAGTATTTTTTTTTTTTTTAAGATTTTATTTATTTATTTGAGACAGAGAATGAGAGACAGAGAGCATGAGAGGGAGGAGGGTCAGAGGGAGAAGCAGACTCCCTGCCGAGCAGGGAGCCCGATGCGGGACTCGATCCCGGGACTCCAGGATCATGACCTGAGCCGAAGGCAGTCGCTTAACCAACTGAGCCACCCAGGCGCCCTGAAGTATATTTTTAAGTGCCATTGTGAGATTATTTTTCCATTATATTTTGTAAACTGTTCTATTAATATACAGACAGCTAATTAATTATTGTATAAAACCATTCAAGCTTTAACTTTTTTTTTTAGTTTTAACACTTTGTCTGTTGATCCTAATGGGGGATTTAAAATATATATAATGTGATCTTTGATGATAACTTTGCTAAATCAGTTTTAATATATTGTCAGTTTGGGATTTAGTTTATATTAAAAGCACGTATTCTAGGGATAGTGCATTGAGTTTGGTTAATTTTTTTATATCACAGTTTTAGAGTACAATGTTGGTGTTTGATGATATCTTCAATCTTTGGTAAACACAGTGAATACAAGTATTTGTGTTTTTTTAAACATCTTCATTTGGTGAAAACATATCTCAGAAATCTGTGAAAAGTATTTTATTTTAGCATAATATTCTGTAGGTGGTTTTATTGCTGTTCTAATTCTTTTGGTTTTTTTGTTTCTGCTTACAATAGCAGAAAATTATTTTCTCCTGGTTCTGGAGGCTCACATCCAAAATCAAGTTGTTGCCTGGGCCGTGCTTTCTCTGAAGGCACTGGGGAAGGCTCTGTTCCAGACCTCTTTCCTTAACTTCTTGTAGCCTCAAGCATTCCTGGGGTTGTAGATGGCCGTTTTCTTCCTGTCTCCTTTGGACATGTCTGTGTCAAATTTCCCCTTTTTATAGGGATACCAATCACACTGGAGTAGGGCCCCCTCTAATGACATCATTTTAATTTGATGACCTCTGCAAAGACACTGTCTCCAAATAAGGTCACATTCTGAAGTACTGGGGCTTAGGACTACAACACAGGAACTTAATTCATTTTTGTTTTTATTTTGAAATTCATACTTAGAAAAGATGCAAGAATTGCATAATGAACTCCTCTATATTCTTACCTAGATTTGTCAGTTTTTTATATTTTTCCACATTTGTGTCATTCTCTCATTCTCTCCCTCATTCCTTCACCTTCCCATACACACACACACACACACACAACACACACACACACTATTTTTCATGAACTGTTTGAGAGAGTAACAGTTGTATATATGATGGGCTTTGACCCTTTCTGCTGCAGTTTCTGTTTTCCAGAAAAAAGGATATTCTCATATGTAATCATGCTTAAGTTATCAAATTCAGGAAATTTAACATTGATACACTACTTTAATCTACATCTCTATTCCTGTATCATCAGTTGTCTCAAGTAAGTTCTTTTTAGATTTTTTTCCTTCTACTATAGTAGAGGATTGAATGTGGGATCACATACTGTATTTAGTTTAGAGACATTCTCATGTCTCTTTAATTTGGAGCAGGTCTGTAGTTATCTTTTATTTTGTATGACATTAACATTTTTGAAGAATATAAGCCGGTTATTTTATGCCATATTCCACCATTTGGAGTTATCTGACATTTTTTCATTATTGGATTTAGGTGATGCATCTCTGGCCCAAATTCTCCATAAATGATGATGTGTCCTTTCTCAGGGTATCATATTCAGAGGCATAATATGCTTGTCCTACATTGGTGATGCGAATTTTGATTGCCTGGTCAAGATGTCCATTTTCTCCATTGGTATAGTTACCGTTTTCCCCATTAAAACGAATGTTTATGTTTATCTATGGGGAGATACTTGAAGACCATGCAAATTTCTTGTTTCTTACAAAGTTTCTCTATAAAATTCCATTTATTCCCTCATAAAATACTGCTAGTGCCTCAGTGTGTGTCCTTATAAAAGGGTGTCCTTATAAAAAAGGGAAATTGAGGGGCACCTGGGTGGCTCAGTCATTTAAGTGTCCAACTCTTGATTTCGGCTCAGGTCATGATCTCAGGCTCTTGGGATTGAGCCCCTTGTTGGCCTCCGCACACTCAGCAGGTAGTCTGCCTGAGGATTCTTTTCCTCTCCCTCTACCGCTCCCCCTCCCCCTGCTCTCTCTCTCTAAAATAAATAAATCTTAAAAAAAAAAGAAAAAAAGGGAAGTTAGGACACAGCCATGTAAAGAGACAGGGAGAAAATGGTCATCTCCAGTTATCAGTTAACTCACCCCTAGCATTAACTGGAAAGAATATATAGGAACCAAGATCTGGGCATTAGGCGTTTTTATTGGTACTGGGTGTCATTGCTTCTAGTCCCTTTCAGTGAACATATTTAGGAAATACATTTTTAAATTATTAAAAAAATAATTTTAGTTTATACAAATAACCTCCAATTCTAATCCAACCCCACAGGATTTTTTTTTTCTTTTTCTCATTCCATATTCTAACTTATTAAGTTTTAAGAATTGATGTATGATGTATGTATATGGCAACATATATATAAAGTGAAATGCACAGGTTTTATCTGTACAGTCCAATCAGTTTTGAAAAATGTACACATTGTTGTAACCCACACCCCTATCAAGATACTGATCTATAATTTTCTAAAGAAGATTATTCATTGTGCATAATATTCATTAATGTTAAGATACTTGATTCTTGAATGTGCTCATTCACAAATTCATTTGCATGTCAGTTGAACAGGCATAAGTGTAAGTGATTTTACTGGTATTACACCAGTGAAACAGACAAACAAAAAAAGGTCATATTCTGTGGCTTAATACAGAAATAATTATTTCTCAACTGTCATTTACATTTTATTTTGTTAGAATTGGGCTGCAGAAATATTGACATTTCTTTAAGGATTGTATCACTACATTTTTCTAAATCCAAATTGTGATGGTGAAGAAAACAAAGTGTGCATTTCCTTATGAGTGGGTGAAGTACCTTGTGGTTTCTGGAGTTTTGCCAAGTGTTTCTTAGAACCCTTCTATCAATTGGTGGCATTGTCCATAGAAATTTATAACTTTCAACAGCATTCTTTTTTTTTTTTTTAACTGGTGGAACAGGAATGGACAGAGTTGACTAATTTTCAGTGAGGAGACATAAGTTTGATTTAAAAAGGGTATTTTAGAGTGGAGAATCTGTTTGATTCTTTGAATTAATTTTATAGCTGACTCTGTAAAGCCAGATGGGTAAGATTTTGCAGGACTAGAGAAATGACCAGAAGGGGGTGGGGGGAAAGAATTGGCAAAAATGTAATAATTACAGTAGAAGAACCAGTAGTGAGTAAAAAGCCAGCCTTTTTCCTATAGGATTCCAAAAACAAATTATCCATTAGTTAAATACTAAAAACCTAACTCTAACAGCTTTACAAATCTAATGGAAGGTGTTAGAATGGATGAGTTTTCAAAGCATGCTTAGCATAAGAAATGAAGGCAGCTCTTAATGCATCCAAGGGTTGTGAAGGTGATGATTCTTGTATCTGAGTGACTTAGCATCTGAATGAAGAAATTGTTTAGATTAGGAGGAAGAATATAATATAGCACAGTGAGTGATATACAAATAGAGGTGATTAATCATATAAAGTAATATAAAAGTGTCCAAATTAATCCACTGATGATTAGAAGTCAGTCTGCTAGTGGAAAACCCACATTTATTATATTTGATAAGGTTTGTATATGAAAAACACTTGGTTATTAATACTAACAAACTCATCTAATTCTTTCTAAAGAATGTATATTTATGTGGGTCTGTTTCATAGCTCTGTATTCTTTCTCATTGATCTATTTGTCTATTCTTTTTGCAAATACCATCCTTTCTTGATTAGTGTAACTTTATTGTAAATCTTGAAGTTTGGTAGCATCAGTCCTCCAACTTTATTCATCTCCTACAATCTTGTGTTGACTAGTATGGCGTTTTTGCCTCTCCATATAAACTTTAGAATCATTTTGTCAAGATCCACAAAATAACTTGCTGGGCTTTTGGCTGGAATTGTATTGACTCTATAGATCAAGTAGGGAAGAACTGACATCTTGACAATATTGAGTCTTCTTGATTCATGAATATGGATTATCTTTTTTTTTTTGAATATGGATTATCTTTCCATTTATTTAGTTCTTTGATTTTTTTTTTTTTTTCCCATCAGAGTTTTGTAGTTTTCCTCATTTGGATCCTTTACATATTTAATAGATTTGTATCTAAGTATTTCATTTTGGGGGGATGCTAATGTAAATTATGTTTTTAATTTCAAATTCCACTTGTTCATTGCTGATTTTTAGGACAGCAATTGACTTTTGTATATTAATCTTGTATCCTGACACCTTGCTATAATCACTTATTATTCTAGGAGTTTTTGTCATTGTTACTGATTTTTGGGGGGGGGGTTTCTGCATAGACAGTCACATCATCTGTGAACAAATACAGTTGTATTTCTTCTTTTTCAGTCTATATACCTTTTATTTCTTTTTCTTGTTTTATTCCATTGGTTAGGACTTCTTTGGCCTGTTTATAATTTAGAAGTGCATTGTTTAATCTCCAAATATTTTGGGATTTTCTCTCTTTCTGGTTTTTTTTTTTCTAGTTTAATTTCATTGTGGTCTAAGAAGAGACATTATATGAATTCTGATCTTTTAAATTTGTTAAGGTGTATTTTATGGCCCTGAATATGTGATCTATGTTGGTGAATGTTCCATGTGAGCTTGAGAGCCATATGTATTCTGCCGTTGTTGGATGAAGTAGTTGATAGATATCAATTATACCCAGCTTATTGATTGTGCTGTTGAATTCAACTATATTCTTACTGTTTTTTCTGCCTTCCATATCTGTCATTTCTGGTAGAGGGGTATTGAGGTCTCCAGCTGTAATAGTGGCTTCATCTGTTTTTCTTTGCAATTCTATCAGTTTTTGTCTCATGTATTTTGATGCATCATTGTTAGGTACATACATGTTAAGGATTGTTGTGTCTTTTTGGAGAGTTGATTCCTTTATCATTATGTAATTCTCCTGTTTATCTCTGATAACTCTCCTTGCTCTGAAGTCTACTGTGTCTGAAATTAATATAGGTACTCCCACTTTCTTTTTTTTTTTTTAAGATTTTATTTATTTATTTGACATTGAGAGACAGCGAGAGAGGGAACACAGCTGGGGGAGTGGGGGAGGGAGAAGCAGACTCCCCACTGAGCAGGGAGCCTGATGTGGGGCTCGATCCCAGTACACTGGGATCATGACCTGAGCCGAAGGCAGATGCTTAACGACTGAGCCACCCAGGTGCCCCTCCCACTTTCTTTTGATTAGTGTTAGCATGGTGTATCTTTTCCATCCATTTACTTTGTTTTTTTTTTAAAGTTTTTTTTTTAAAAGAAGGATTTATTTATTTTAATTTTATTCATTTATTGACAGAGAGAGAGACAGTGAGACAGGGAACACAAGCAGGGAGAGTGGAAGAGGGAGAAGCAGGCCTCCCACTGAGCAGGGAGCCCGACGCGGGGCTCGATCCCAGGACTCCGGGATCATGACCTGAGCCGAAGGCAGACACTTAACGACTGAGCCACCCAGGTGCCCCTAAAGATTTTTTTAAAGATTTTTTTTTTAAGATTTTTAAAGTTTTTTTTTTAAGAGAGTACAGTGGGGAGGGACAGAGGAAGAAGGAGAGAGAAATTCAAGCAGATTCCATCCATGCTAAGCATGGAGCCCAACGTGGGACTCGATCTCACAACCCTGAGATCAGACCTGAGCTGAAACTAAGAGTTGGTTCCTCAACTGACTGTGCCACCCAGCACCCCTCCATCCATTTACTTTTAATTTACATATGTCTTTATATTTATCTATAATTATCGATCTATATCTAATCTATATATTTGGCTCAGGTCATGATCTTGAGAGAGAGATCAAGCCTCACGTTATGAGATTGAGCCCTGTGTTGGGCTCTGCGCACAGTGGGGAGTCTGCTTGAGATCCTCTTCCTCTCCTCCTCTGCGTGCTCTCTCTCTCTCTTTCTCTAAAATAAATAGTCTTTTAAAAAGTGGTTTTCTTGTAGACCACATATAATTGGATCTTGTTTTTTTATTTATTCTGACACTCTTTTAATTTGTGTATTTAGACTATTGATGTTATAGTTATAGTATATATATAGTTATAGTAACTTGATTAATATTTACCATATATGTTACTGCTTTCTATTCATTGCCCACGTTCTTTGTTCCTATTTTGTCTCACTCTTTTTCTCTCTTTTGTGTTTTTTTAAAAAAAATCTTTATTATTGAAGTATAGTTGACATGCAGTGTTATATTAGTTTCAGGTGTACAACATACTGATTTGACACAATTCTGTACATTACTCATTGCTCTTCATTGTAAGTGTAAACACCACCTGTCACCATACAACATCATTACAATATTATTGACTATATTCCCTATGCTGCACTTTTAGTCTGTGACTTTTTTATTTTATTTTTTAAAAGATTTTATTTATTTATTTATTTTTGCGAGAGAGAGCGAGTGCACAAGCAGGAAGTGGGGCAGAGGGAGAAGCAGACTCCCTGCTGAGCAGGGAGCCTGATGCAGGACTCGACCCAGGACCCTGTGATTATGACCTGAGCCAAAGGCAGACGCTTAACCAAGCCACCCAGGCACCCGTCTTATTTGTTATATAACTGGAAGTTTGTACATCTTAATCCCCTTCACTTATTTTACCCATCCCCCCCACCTCCCTGCCTTCTGGCAACTACCGGTTTATTCTCTGTATTTATGAGTCTGTTTCTGTTTTTTTGTTTGTTTGTTTTGCTTTTTAGATTCCACATATAAGTAAAGTCATATAGTATTTGTCTTCCTCTGATTTATTACACTTAGCATAATACCCTCTAGATCCATCCATGTTGTCACAAATGTCAAGAACTCATTCTTTTTTATGGCTGAGTAATATTCCATTGTATATACATATACACTACATCTTCTTTATCTGTTCATCTATTGATGGACACTTGGCTTGCTTCCATACCTTGGCTATTGTAAATAATGCTACAGTAAACATAAGGGTGCATATATCTTTCAAATTAGTGTTTTCATCTTTTTTGGGTAGATACCCAGTAGTGGAATTACTAGGTCATATGGTATTTCTCTTTTTAATTTTTTGAGGAACCTCTGTACTGTTTTCTACACTGGTTGTAGTGTACATTGCCACCAGGTGTGCATGAGGGTTCTCTTTTTTCCACGTTTTTGCCAATACTTGTTATTTCTTGTGATTTTGATAGTGGCCATTCTCACTGGTATGAGGTGGTGTCTCTTGCTTTTGATTTACATTTTTCTGATGATTAGTGATGTTGAGCTTTTTATGTGTCTGTTGGCCATCTGTATGTCTTCTTTGGAAAAATGTCTATTCAGAACTTCTGCCCATTTTAATTGGATTATCTTTTTGGTGTTAACTTGTGTAACTGCTTTGTATATTTTGGATCTTAACCCCTTATTGGATATATCATTTGCAAATATCTTCTCCCATTCAGTAGGGATGCCCTTTTGTTTTGTTGATTGTTTCCTCTGCTATGTAAAGGCTTTTTATTTTAGTGTAGTTGCAATAGTTTATTTTTGCTTTTGTTTTCTTTCCCTGAGGAGACATACCCATAAATATGTTGCTAAGGCCAATGTCCAAGAGATTACTGCCTGTGTTTTCTTTTAAGAGTTTTATGGTTTCAGGTCTCATATTTAGGTTTTCTTTTGTGGTTTTATTTGAGCACTTACTATATTACTTCATTTTCTCTCCTTTCTTACTGTATCTGTTACACTTTTTTCGTTTTAACTTTTATTAGTGGTTTTCCTAGAGTTTTTAATATACATTTCCAATTAATCCAAGACTATTTCAAATAATACTGTTATGCTTCACAGATAGTGCAGGTACCTTACAATAGCAAAGTATAATCCTAATTCTTCCCTTCTGTCTTTTGTGTCATGCTTTTATTAATTTCATTTATATATAGCATATACATGTATATATATGCATACATATATGTGAGCATACATAATTGCGTTGTCGCTATTATTTTGAACAACTTGTTATCTGTTAGATCAATTAAGAATAAGAAAAATAAAGTTTTAAATTTTGCCTTCACTTATTCCTTCTCTAGTACTCTTGCTTTCTGGGTTTTGGAACTATATCATTTTCCTTCTCTCTAGAGAAGTTCTTTTTAACATTATCTGCAAGGCAGGTCTACTCACAACAGATTGCCTCACTTTTGCACATCTGATAAAATCTCCCATTTCTCCTTCACTTTTGAGGAATAATTCACAGGCTATGGAATTCAAGATTGGTGATTTGTTTGTTTGTTTTAAGTAGGCTCCATGTGCAGCATCAAGCCCAATGCAGGCCTTGAACTCAGGACCCTGAGCTGATATCGAGTTGGATGCTTAACTGATTGAGCCACCTAGGCGCCCCAGTGGTTTTTTTGTTTTTACATTTTAAATGTTTCATTCTAGGGGCCTGGATGGTGCAGTCAGTTAAGCGACAACTCCTGGTTTTGGCTCAGGTCATGATCTCAGGGTTGTGAGATAGAGCCCTGTGTGGAGCTCTGCACTCAACTTGGAGTCTGCTTAAGACTCTCTCTCCCTCTCCTTCTGCTCTCAACCCCTGCAGGTGCACATGCACACACACTCTCTCTAAAATAAATAGATAAAATATTAAAAAAAAATAAATGTTTCATCTTATTCTCTTCTTGTTTGCATGGTTTCTGAGAAGTTGGATATAATTCTTACCTCTGCTCCTATATAGGTAAGGTGGGTTTTTTCCCTATGTCTTCTTTGACGTTTTTCTTTCTTTGTCTTTGGTTTTCTGTAGTTTGAAAATGAGCTATCGGGGTTCCTGGGTGGCTCAGATGGTTAAGCATCTGCCTTCAGCTCGGGTCGTGATCCCAGGGCCCTGGGATTGGACCCTGCATCAGGCTACTTGCTCAGTGGGGGGACTGCTAAAAAAGAAAAAAAAAAAGAAAATGAGCTATCTGGGTGTAGTTTTTTGGGCACTTATCCTGCGTGGTGTCCTCTGAACTTCCTGGATCTGTGGTTTGGTGTTTGACATGAATTTGGAAAAATTTTCAGTCATTAGTGTTTCAAATATTTTTTTTTCTGTTCCTTTTTTTTCTTTTCCTTTTCTGTTTTTTGTCTTTTTGATATTCCTGTTACATATGTGTTACACTTTTTGTAGTTGTCCCACAGTTCTTTGATATTCTATTCTTTTTAAAAATCTTTTTCAGGAGTGCCTGGGTGGGTCATTTGGTTAACCATCCAACTCTTGGATTCAGCTCAGATCATGATCTTGAGGTTATGGAATCGAGTCCCGCATTGGGCTCTGTGCTCAGTGCAGTCTGCTTCAGATTCTCTCTCCCTCTCCTTCACTCTCTTTCTCAAGTAAATAAATAAAATCTTAAAAAAAAAAAAATCTCTGTCAGTCTTTTTTTGGTTTGCTTTTCAGTTTTGGAGATTTTTACTGAGCAATACATCCTCAAGCTCAGAGATTTTTTTCCTTAGTCATGATTAGTTTACTAATAAGCCCATCAAAGACACTCTTCCATTTTTGTTACACATTTCATTTTGCTTCTTTCTTAGAATATCCATCTTTCTGGACTTATTATGTATCTGTTCTTTTTTTTTTTAAAAAGATTTTCTTTATTTATTTGACAGAGAGAGACACAGCGAGAGAGGGAACACAAGCAGCGGGAGTGGGAGAGGGAGAAGCAGGCTTCCCACCGAGCAGGGAGCCTGATGCGGGGCTCGATCCCAGGACCCTGGGACCATGACCTGAGCTGAAGGCAGATGCTTAACGGCTGAGCCACCCAGGCGCCCCTATGTATCTGTTCTTGCATACTGGCTACTTTGCCCATCAGAGTCCATGGCATATTAATTGTAGTTGTTTTAAATTCCCAGTCTGATAATTCTGTTATCTCTGCCATATCAGAGTCTGGTTCTGATGCTTGCTCTGTCTCTTCAAGCTGGTTTTTGCCTTTTCGTACACCTTGTAATTTTTTCTTGCTGGCTATACATGATATACTGGGTAAAAAGAAGCTGCTGTAAATAGACCTTTATTAATGTGGTGTTAAGGTACTGGGGCAAATGGAAGTGTTCTATAGTCTCATGATGAGGTCTCATTTTTTTTAGTGAGCCTGTACCTCTGGACTGTGAACTTCATAAGTGCTTCTTAGTAGTTTTCTCCCTCCCCCACATGGAAGGTTAGCCTGGGCTAGAGTTGGGTATTTCCCTTAACCTAGGCTTGTTAGGCTTTGAAAGAATCCCCATAATTTAGGTTCTGTTAAAATAGTTTTTCTTGAAAAGGCAGGCCTTAGGGCGCCTGGGTGGCTCAGTCGGTTAAGCAGTTGCCTTTGGCTCAGGTCATGATCCCGGGGTCCTGTGATCGAGCCCCACGTCCGGCGCCCTGCTCAGCGGAGAGCCTGCTTCTCCCTCTCCCTCTGCCTGCCTCTCTGCTTACTTGTGCTCTCTATTTCTCTGTCAAATAAAATAAATAAAATCTTTAAAAAAAAAAAAGGAAAAGGCAGGCCTTAAGAATAACAGAATGCTCCTGGGGTGCCTGGCTGTCTTAGTCGGTAGAGCATTTGACTCTTGATCTCAGGATCATGAGTTCAAGCCCCACGTTTGGTGTGGAGCCTACTTAAGAAAAAAAAGAATAACAGTACTCTGATGTATTTCAGAATGGTACTTTTCCCCCTCTTTCTGGAAGAATCAAAAGGGGTTTTTCTCTGATATTCACTGTGATGGCCGGGTAGAGCTCTTGAAGGTTAAACTCATAAAGTGTGGTGGTCCCGCTATGACTGGATCCCTCATAATAGTTTTTAAAATACTGAAATGGCTCCCTATCTTCTCTGAAGGTGATTGATTCCCTCCCTTCCCCTCCCCTCTCCTTCCCTTCCCTTCCCTCTCTCTTTCTCCTCCTCTGCCTCCTCCCCCTCCTTCTTCCTTCTTTTTTCTCCTTCACCATGGATTTAAACACATTCGATGGGATTCAGTCTGTTGCAATTCTTATACTTGCTAAAGCTCAAACTACCCCATCATTGGCCATTAGGAGTCTCTTCAGGTTGGCTCCTGAGTCTTTTTGACATCACTCAAATAGTTGTTGATTAGTTTCTTTATTGCCTTATAAAACCCAAGAACATCTTGAAAAATTTCTGTCTCAAACATGAAATATTTCCATGAAGTCTGATTTCTTTCATTGGGAAATAGTATTTCAAAACTATGATCTGGACTCTTGGGATGCTCATTGCTACTGTTTGGTCTTTGTTTCTAGGTCTTTTCAGTGAATAGTACTAGAAAATAGAGATTGGGAATCATGGTTTTTAAGGATATAGGGGCGATGGAATGTTCCATAATTACTCATTTATTTTATCATATTATATATCTGACAGTTTCATAATAATAAAACTAATACATCCATCACCATTATTACTGAAAAGAGTTAACATTTTTTTCATATGCTCTTCATTTCTTGATAATTATGCTCTATAAGTTATCAGGTCATATTGCCATTATGTACTATAATTTTCTTCCTTTTCATCATCTTCTGGTCTACAAGTTACTACTTAATGCTCATCTCTAGCCCTCATGTCAATATTCCTCTAATTATATTGGCTCTTTGAAGCTTATTCTCTAGTAGATTTCTCTAGAAAGACTCATGAAAACATTATTCTCTGAGTTTTTTCATGATGATAGTGTGTATTGTTTATACTTGAAAATTAGTTTTACCAGCTGTAAAATTCTTGGCTCTCATTTTATTTCCTTGAGTATCTTAACTTTTTTTTCTGGCGTAAAGTGTTGCTTTGGAAAATCTGTTGATAATATAATTTTCTTTTTTGATAAGTTACTTGACATTTTGGCCCAGATGCTCAAATAGTTTTTCTTTTAAAAATTCTGTAATTTTACTATAATATCTCTTGGTGTTATTTTCTGTCCATATCCTCAAGTGTATGTATTGTATATGCCTTAAACATACAGTTTTATTTATTTATTTATTTATTTATTTTTAAAAGATTTTATTTATTTGACAGGAGAGACACAGCGAGAGAGGGAACACAAGCAGGAGGAGGGGGAGAGGGAGAAGCAGGCTTCCTGCTGAGCAGGGAGCCTGATGCCGGGCTCGATCCCAGGACTCTGGAATCATGACCTGAGCTGGAGGCAGACGCTTAATGACTGAGCCACCCAGGTGCCCCAAACATATAGTTTTAAATCTTATTTTAGGAAAATTTGCTTGAATTAGTTTTTAATGTTTTTGTATAGTTTTTTAGTGTTTAGTTCCCTTTCTTGGGGTTTCTTCAGTGATTACTATTTTATATAAAAGAAAAATTTTTGTCACTTTTCCTAGAATCCTTTTATTTCTTCATTAAATTTTTTGAAATTTATTTTTAGGATTAGACTCCTTTTCACATTACCTGTCATGTTAATTTACTCTTGTGCTCCTTTGTTTTTAGTCTTTATATCTGAAATAAAATTTTTAAAATTCTTTTTTTTTTAATAAAGATTTTATTTATTTATTTGACAGAGAGATAGACAGAAGAGCACAAGCAGAGGGAGTGGCAGAGGGAGAGGGAGAAGCAGGCTCTGCACTGAGCAGGGAACCCGATGCGGGACTCGATCCCAGGACCCTGAGATCATGACCTGAGCCGAAGGCAGACGCTTAACCATCTGAGCCACCCAGGCACCCTAAAATTTTTAAAATTCTAATTCTTTTTTGAGTCATGTTCTTACTTTTCTGAGTTTCTCCAGTTCTGATGTTGTTTTTCATGCCTTATATAATTTACTTAATGCTTCTACCTTTTTAGTAGGTTATAGTTATTATCAGTTTTGTGTTGCTGCTCTTCTGGTTTTGCTTTAGTTGTGTGTAAGGATGTTTTTTTAGCCTTATAATAACTTGTTTGAGATTTGAATCTGGAAGCTTTCTCATGGGTCATTTTGAAATTAGTTTTCCTGGAGTGTTAGAAGGAAATATAATGATTCAGGAAAGCATTTTTAACCTGACAGAATTGTTTTCGATTATGTTTGAGAAGATGGCCAGTCCTAGTTCTATCACTGTCCCTTACTCCTCCTTGAGCCTTCTCTTTCCATTGTCTCAGTTATACTTTTTCTGTTCAATTTTGTTTTTACTCCCAGCAGTTTCTTCTTTAGTGCAAGGCTCTGTCCTGGAAGGGAGGCCTCGTTGGGTATTTTCCCAGTTCAGAAAGGTTTGGCTACCATGTCAGCTTCAAACCATTTGCTGTTAGGCTCTGGATCATCAACTCTTGCACCCTCCCCAGTTTTATACGTACTTTCACATTTCCCTGCTGTTCTCTCCAGTGAATACTTACTTGCTGTTTAGCTTATAGAGGTACATGCTAACAAGCAAACTGGATTTTACCCCTGTCAGTGTCCCAGAATTGTAGGTATTCGTTTTATGTAACAGGGTAAGAGTTCAGGCTAAACACTGGTTTAAAAATCTGTATAAGAAACAGTTATGCCCTGGAATCTGTGGCTTAGATCTTTTGTCTCACATTTGTCCGCATAGCCAGGTGCCTGCCTGTGAAAATGACTTTTTAGTGCTCTTTCACATCCACTTCTCCTTTCATTCCAAGCATATGGGAACATTTAATCCCTTTGTTTCCTTGAAGTTAGGTGGTATCACATGACTGATCTGGCCAGTGGTCTTTGAGGGGAAGTGCGTGTTGCTTCTAGGTTGACATAGTGAAAGGCCCATGAAGATTCTCTGTTTTGTTTTGTTTTTTTCTTTAAACTTAAGAAGTACTTAGCCATGTGTTTCATTTGATACAAGAACAAGATGGTCAGCCTGGATGACTGTGAAGCAGACCCTGCCTGCCTGTGTTGGACATTTCACATGAGACACAAGTAAACTTTTGTTACGTTGAGCCATTGAAATTTTGGAGTCATTTGTTACCCTAGCATGACTTGGACTATAATATCTAATATGGTAGCCACTAGCCACATGTAGCTGTTGAATACTTAGCATGTGGCTAGTCTTAATTGAGATGGTGCTAAATCTCAGGTATAAATCTAAATGTAAAGTACACATCAGATTTGGAAGTGTGAAAACATGGAAAATATCTTAATAATAATTTTTATTTATTACATCGAAATACCATTTTAGATCTCTTGGGTTAAATATATTAAAATTAATTTCAACTCTTTTCTCTTTTTTCATGATGGTACTAGAAAATTTAAAGTTATTCATGTGGTTGCATTTATAGCATTTTATTTATTTATTTTTTTAAGATTTTATTTATTTGAGAGAGAGAGAGAATGAGAGACAGAGAGCATGAGAGGGAAAAGGGTCAGAGGGAGAAGGAGACTCCCTGCTGAGCAGGGAGCCCGATGTGGGACTTGATCCCAGGACTCCAGGATCATGACCTGAGCCAAAGGCAGTCATTTAACCAACTGAGCCACCCAGGTGCCCCTATAGCATTATATTTATCTTGAACAGTGCTAGACCCTTCCTGGACTTAGTGTCCTAGCAGAAGTTGGGTGTTTGATTGTCTAGAGAAACTACACCAGTGAGATCCCAGATTTGGAGAGAATACAGAAGAGTACTCTATAAATGGGATTAAGCAGAAGTCTATCTGCTGGATCATGAGCTCTGTCCTTACTTTCTGTCCATGTCCCTTTCCTTACCTATTTGTAGAACACTGGCAGTCAGAGGAGACTGGAGGACTCATTTCTAAGAAACTGAATGACTCCAGAGAAGAGAGCAACAGAGCCCGACATTTGAGGGTCTCCATATGTGCATAGGCAGGTGACGGCCCAGTTACACTACGGGGAAGCCCACTAGTTAACAAGCCCCTCCTGTACCCACAGTGTTGTCCAGTCAGGGTCCCTGTGTTTCACTGTTACGTGAACAGTACCTGATTGCTACTTATTTTTTTAAAGCTGCTTTAGAAAGGTATTTGTACTAAAAATACCATGTTTCGTAACGATCAACCTGTTTAGGGAAAACTTTTCAATTATACAAAGTTTATATGTATATAAAAAAGTATATGCAAAGATCTTTGCAACTTGATTTTCCCTAGAAAACTACCTTGTTATTGTCAAATTTGAAATTTATGCTTGAACTCTGATGCTTCTTTTGATGATTCATGTCGTCTCCTAGAAGTGATAGCACATCAACTTCATAGACTCTTACAGTGGTTGTTATCCTAGGGATTACTAATAGGGGAATAATCTCCAGGCATACCATGGATTCTCTTGTGTTTGAGTGGTGCAGCTTCATGTGCATACTAACTGCGGGGAAGAAGGGATTTTCCCAGCTTCCTGCAGTGCTTTCTGTTATGGTCATGCGGTCGTTAGATCGTTATTACGAGTTCTGGCAAATTAGTGGATCCAGTTGCTTTCCAGCATTTTGTGCCACTACTCCAAACCTCTCTCCCTGTGCCTAATCTCCACCTTTCCAGTTTTGGAAGATAACTTCACTTTATATTTTCTAGAAAAGTTTTAAAGTGGCAAATGTAAGTTTGCTTTCTTTTCTCCATCTCAAAGATCTCTTTTTATGAGTTTTTTTCCTTCTCTCTCTTCTCTTTCACAAGTAGTGTTTCCCTTTTTCTAAGGCTAAGTCTTTATCTTCTGAGACCTTCCTCTCATCTCTCTTTACATCTTTGACAATTTTCAGTTCAATTACAACCCTGATCAAATTCCCTTCAAATTAAAAACAAACCAGCAAAATCTTCCCTTGACACTGCTATTACCTCGAGGCTATATGCCATTCTTTTCACCTCCAAACCTCTCAAAATGTCAGTTTGTACCTGAATAGCACCTGCTTTTTGTTTTTTTTTTTTTACATCTACCCTTCCATTGTCACTGAATTTGTCTGTGACCCACTTAGCAAATTGAGCAGCTTCTTCCATATTTTATTACTTGTCCCTTTTGCAGTTTTTGGAATTGTTACTATCTTTCTACCTTTTTTTTTTTTTTTTAAGAACTTCACTTAAATTTGCCTTGCAGTACAAAATGTGGAAAATGCAGAAGAGTGTAAAGAAGATAATTACCCATTGTAATACCACCTCTCAGAGATACCCAGTATTAAATTTGGGGCTATATCTGTTCCATCTTTTTTTTTTTAATGTATTACAACAAAAGCAGGTTCATACTGTATATGTTTGTTTTTTTTTAAGATTTATTTTATTTATTTATTTTAGAGAGAGAGAGAAAGAGAGCTCCCAGTGAAGCGCAGAGGAGGAGAGAGAGGAAAAGGGAGAGAATCCCAAGCAGACTCTGTGCTGACCAAGGAGCCCAAGGTGGGGCTCCATCTCATGACCCTGAGATCATGACCTGAGCCAAAACCGAGTCAGATGCTTAACTGACTAAGCCACAAGGCGCCCGTGTATCTATTGTTTTTTTGATACCTGATTTATTTTTCTATTTTAATATATTGTGAGTATATTTTCAAGTACTTATTCTTCTGCAGTATTAATAGTGGCCATACAAACTGGCAGTATTGAGACTGCCCAGGTTGGAGTCCTGGCTCCAGGTCCGCACTAGCTGTGTGACCTTGAGCAGAATACTACTCTGGGTTTCAGTTTCCTCATCTGGAAAATGAAGATGGCATTCTTTTCTAATACCTAGGATTGTTGTAAGTAATAAATGAGATAATACATAAAAAATAATTCTTGGCAATTAATAAATGTTAGCTGTCATTACTATAGAATATGAATTTACTATAGTTTACTTAATTATTTCTATTTTGTTATCATTAAAAATGTTATAAGACCATCCATATAGCTAAATGCACATCACGATTCTTGGTAGATTTTTATTGGTGAAATATAAAAATCTCTCTTAGTGAAATTAATACACTTATCGTGCAGTTCACCCATTTAAAACGTACACTTCAGTGGGTTTTTAAAAAATTTTTTGTTATGTTAATCACCATACATTACATCATTAGTTTTTGATGTAGTGTTCCATGATTCTTCAGTGGTTTTTAATACATTCACAAATATGTGCAACCGTCACCAGTCATTTAGAACATTTTCATCCCCTCCAAGTGAAACCTCATACCCTTAGCTGTCACCTCCCTTCCATAATTTTATTTTAATATAGTATTTTATATTTATTCTGCTTTTATATCATGCCCAGTTGGTCGAGGATTTGGAAAGAGAAAGTACAGTAGTCCCCCCTCATCCACAGTTTCATTTTTTGCACTTTCAGTGACCTATGGTAAACCCATGTTGGGAAGCAGACGTCAGGTCAGTAGCCTAACACTACGTCACACTTAGAATATATTTACTTGGCACTGTTCTAAGTGCTCTACCTACATTAACTCCTTTGATCCTCACCTTTTAGACACATGCAGTTATTTTTCCTGTTTCACAGATTGGGTACGGATGAAGTTAAGCAACTTTGGGTTCAAAGTATTGTAACAGGTAAGTGGTGGAGCCAGGATTCTAACCTTGGTACTCAGTCTGACTGCAGAGGCCATGCTCGTAATCCTGTATTCTTCTCTTAATCGTCTCCTTCTGGAAGAATGGTGGTTGGATTTCAAACATCTTGACATCTTGGCTTTTCTATATCCAGAAGTCTTCATGCTTGATTGGAAAGAGAACTAAAAGGAATATCGATGTCTGCTATGGACATGAGCTTCAGGGTGGCTGTGTATTTATCATCTGGGGCAGGCCACACATGGATTATCCTGCTCCACCACTCTAGAATCCAGGCCTCAGGTGGGACAATGGCCAGGCACAGTGCACCATCCCTGGGTCCCCCTGATAGAATGCCCATTTTAACCTGCACCACTCCCTCCTTGCATACTGTCAAACCCTGCCAGTCTCTGGAAGGCTAATTTAAATTCAGCCCCCAGTGATCTCTCCACCTGTGGAGCAGTAGTCTTTGATACTTCTCAGATAATCATGTGTGGTGGTATGGCAATATTTGTATTGTCATCTTGGTACTGTTGTTTAAGCTTTAATATATTCATAGAAATCTATTAATATTTTATTAATTATATTAATATATTAATATTTTATTAATATATTTTTATTAATATATTTATTATGACTCCGGAGGGTGATTAAATGTTGCTTGCCAGCAGGGAACTGTATCTTAAATGTTTTAAAATACACTATAGTGCCTGCAGAAGTATTACCAAGTGATCTTTTCTCCTTTCTCTTTCAGTCTCTCTTGCCTGTTGATAATAGAGCTATTCTCTGCAATTCAAACATATCTAACCTCACAAACATAGCCCCAAATGTACATGACATGTTTTGCAGAAAGTGGTTAGTCCATAGTCAGGCTGTTGGATTATGTGCATTATATTGAGATAGGTGCTTCTAATTGTCTGTCTGAAAGTCTTCAAAACCTGTTGTTGCTTCTTTTTGAAATCTTACTTGATTGCCTTGGTTGTTGCTCATCCTGCTTATAAGCTCTTCCTTAGGCATGTGACTCACAAATTTAAAAGACTGTGCTGTTCAGTAATTAACTACCTGCCTCTCATTTCATAGAGATGAGAATTTAAATGCAGGTTTCCCAGCTAAAACTTTCTTCCCTATGTGTTTACCCACCTACGGGCATGTAGCAACACTGTCCCACACCCAGCCTTTGGAGGAAATATCTGTAGTCCATTTCCCATCCTGTTGGACATGGTTTGTTTGCATATCCCTGTACAAGTGATGGATTTTATGTGGGTGCCGTTAATCAAAAATTTTATTTTCTGTAATTTCTAGAATGTTATTTATTTAGTCTCATTGATGTTCACATTTGGATGAATGAAAGTTGGGTTTTTAGTGAATGTAGTTTTGTTTTTAGTAAGTAATAATTAAGCCAAACATTTTATAAGATTAATTGGATTAAAGTCCGACATAACCACTACATCCTCGAGGTGATAAGTGTTACCCATTTTCATGAAGTATAATTAGTTTTTTTGGGGAAACTACCTGTGTTTTAGAGGAATTCATTCTATCCTTATTACCTTGCTTTAGCAATCCTGAAAACTATGGGTATGCATCATTAGGAAATAGATCTATTTTGAGAAAGAAATTTTAAAACATTCTTCTATTTGCTAAATAGGACATTTGAAAATATTATGTTCTAACATATCAGTATGATTATATCTACTTCAGTATCAAATAAAACCTTTGTAAATTATATATAGTACGAGTGATTTGCCAAGCAATTTTTTTAAAAGCCCGTATGTCTTCAGACTGATTATAATGCTCTGTTTCAGAAGCACAGCTATAATTTTTGACCATTTAAGCGAAACATAATTTTTAATCCTGTTACGCAGTCATAATTTACAATTTCTAGGGAAAAAGTTTTAAAATTTGCTGATGGAGAGAAGATCTTTGGGACTTCTTAGAGATCTGTCAATATTTGATTTTAGTAACCTCTGTCAAACTGACATTGTTTCCTAAAATCATGTGTGAAATTATAACTCAGCTGATAAAGTACATATTTTTTCCCAATTTTTTATTTATGAACTTTTAAATTAAAATAAAATTTGAACAGATAGTAAAAACCTATTTCGCTTGTAAATTTTAACTATTTCAATAGTAAAAACCTATTTACTTACTAACCTTTTGCTTCATCTGCTTTCTCTCTCTGCTTATAAAAACACATACACTTTTGGGACTTCTGGGTGGCTCAGTCTTTAGGCGTCTGCCTTCGGCTCAGGTCATGATCCCAGGGTCCTGGGATGGAGCCCCGCATGGGGCTCCCTGCTCAGCAGGAAGCCTGCTTCTCCCTCTCCCACTCCCCCTGCTTGTGTTTCCTCTCTCGCTGTCTCTCTCTCTGTGTCAAATAAATAAATAAAATAAAATAAAAAAATAAACCAAAACGCGTACACTTTTTTCCTCCATTTGAAACTAATCTGCAAACATCTTGACACGTCACCCCTAAATATTTTAGGAAGTGTGTCCTACGAACAAGATTGTCCTTCCTTAAGAACTACATTATCATAAGAGATTTAATATCAATATACTATTATGTAATATACTGCCCTTACTTAAATTTTCTCTATTTTCTTTCCAAAAGTGTTCTTTATAGCTATTTTTATTTTTATTTTTTAAGTAGGCTCCACAGCCAGCATGGGGCTTAAACTCACAGCCCTGAGATCAAAAGTCGTATGTTCTATCAACTGAGCCAGCCAGGCGCCCCTATTTTGATTTTTGATCCAGGAACCAGTTAAGGAATATATCTTGCATTTGGTTGTCATATTTATTTGGTTTCCTTTAATTGAGAATAAATCACTATTTCCACTGCCCTTCGTCCTTCTCCCCCCCCCCCCCCCCCCCCTACAATGGTCTTTTTTAAAAACTTATCTTGTTTTTTTTTTTTTAAATAGGATACCCTTCAATTTGCTGCTTATATTTTTGTATTTCATGACTAAAGTTAAAATGTTTTAGAATGAATGCTATATTGATAGCATTGTGTATTTTCTATCGGATTATATTTTTTCACATTTTTTTCATTTTATAATAGCTTAGTATTTTTGCTTTGATTTATTGCTGCTAGAGGTTTGTGATATTTTGTCCTTAAATTTCAAAATACAATTTAATAGTGCTTCACTCTTAATTTTTAAAAATTAAGTTATGATACATTCCAAAAATAAAGGAAGTGGTGTGACACCTGTATGCCTAATACCCAAATTTACAAAATATTAGCAGTTAACTATAGTTAGCCATATTTACTTTAGATTAAAATAAAATTTTTATTCTAAAATCTATTCTATATACAAGGATATATATAACATAGATGTACATTTTAGAGTAATAATAATGAATGAATGCATCTGTCCCAGCCTCCTGTCCCAAGAAATGTGATGGCATTCTTTGAACATCTCTAGGCTTCAGGACAATAGCTTGTCTCTTCCCAGAAGAAACCATCATCCTAAGTTTGGTGTTACTCCATCACCTTTCCTTACATTTTCCCACTTTGTATTTTTCCTTTAATATACTTTATAGAAAGAATTTCCTATTTTTGAGCTTTATATGAATGGAATCACACTGTATATATGTATTCTTCTTGGACTGTTTCTTTTTTGTTCAATATTATGGTATTGAGATTTCATTCTTGTTAACATACTTATCTGAGGTACATTCCTTTTCAGTACTATGTGGTAATTCCATTGTATGAATATACTACAATTTATGCATTTTATTGTTGTTGGACACTTGGGTTTCCTCTGGTTTTTGCTATTAAGAAAATGCTGCTGTGAATCTTCTTATGCATGCTTCTTGGTAGATACATGCAAAAGGTCTCCTGGGTTATATACCCAGAGCTAAAATTTTTGGGGTTTCGGGTATGTACATTATCACCTTTACTAGAGGGTGGCAAAAAAAAAAGATTTTTTTGTAAACAATAGTACATTAAGCCAGATAAGGAATTCAAGAGGAACAGTTTGAAAGAGGATCTTGTTAGAAATGTTGAGATGTTTACAGTTCTTAGCTCCTCCCATTTTTGTTTTTTCCTGGGTTGACTCATTGAGGTGTCCTATCTTTCCCTTCTTCTTGAAGTGGTCTTTTAAAAATATCACAGCACTTAAAAAAAATATATATATATATATATATATATCACAGCATAAAAATTACTGAATCATAATGGAAGATGTGTTCAATTTTTATACCCTCAGTTTCAGACTGTCCTATGCAGCCTTTTTATTTCTGTAGACCCTGCAACAGAGCTTCAATAAACTAGTTTTCTGGTTTTCAGGAATAATGTAAATGAAAAGTGGATAAGGGAGCCTGGGTGGCTCAGTCGGTTAAGCATCTGCCTTTGGCTCAGGTCATGATCTCAGGGCCCCAGGATCAAGCCCCACTTGGGCTCCCTACTTTGTGGGGAGCCTGCTTCTCCCTCTCCCTCTGCTGCTCCCCCTGCTTGTGCTTGCGTGCACTCTCTGTCAAATAAATAAAAAAAAATTGAAAAGAAAAGTGGATAGAGGGGGCTATTACTATGTTAGCAAGTATGCATCCTAAGTAGCTTTTAGCAAAGGAAGAAAACTTAAAAAAAAAAGAGGGATGCAAGCTAAAATTTAAAACAAGCAAGTACACAAATAAGTAAACACAGCACTCTTCTGGGACCATTTAGAAACTGGAGCGAATAGCACTATGTATTAATTAGTCCCTGATGATTTCACTATATTGCAGCATAACTCTGTAATTGGTGTTCATAATGTTAATTCTAAATAGTATTTATACTTTACTGAGAAGTAGAAACAATGCATGTTTTTAGAAGAATTGCTGAACCTTTAGCAATCTAGAATCAATTTCTGGGATGCCTGGGTGGCGCAGTCAATTAGGGGTAGGACTCTTGATCTCAGGTCTTGATCTCAGGGTCGTGAGTTCAACCCTACGGAGGGCTCCATGCTAAATAAAATCAATTTCTGATAATTCCTGAGAGTAGAAATTTTCTTCTTTACATAATGTAGTGAAACTCTCCAGAGGAACTTGCCCAGGGTACTTTCACCTATCAGCTAATAAAATAAATGTTCTATTGATAGGTTCTTACCATTTTATAGGAAATAAATGGGTGATATGTATTTCTCCACTGACTGAATTAGGTTTACTTGGGAGGTAGAAGATGTATCAAGTAATTTAAATGTCTGTGTATACTGTGTAAATTGTCTAGTAAATTGTAGAGAAAAATTAAAATGGAAAACATAAATAGTGGTTTCATGCTTCTTTGTCAGGAAGGATAAATTGGAAAGAATATATGATAGATGATTATTTGGGGGTTCATCCTGCTGCAGGTGGCTACGTCAAATTTGTTGTGTTTGTTACCCTTAGAACAGATGGGCACTCATGTAATAGTAGTCACTGCTTCCCAGACCCAGAGGGGGAGGGATACAGGGAGAACTGAAGACCCAGAATTTGGTCTAGGAACTATTGGTTTCTTTAGACTTCTGTTATGGGGACTCCTCATTTCCATAGGATACTAGAAACCACTGCAGAATTGAAGTTCCCTAGCTGATTTGAAAGAAAGAATGTATCTTGAATAGTCTGAAGAGTTATTTTGTTATTCACAGTCTAATTTTAAGCAGAGGGAGCACATTTTTAGGAAATAGGGTTTAAAAAATTTTTAATTATTTAAAAATAATTATAGATTCTTAGGAAATTGCAAAAATAGTAAGGAGAGGTCCCTTGTACCCTTCACCTTCCTCCAGGGGTTACATAATGATATGTGATGTACAGTATCCAAACAGAAACTGGTATTGGCTCATTTTATATATATAGTGCTATGCCATTTAAAAATACATGTAGATGTGTAGCATCAAGACACAGATCCTGTCACCACAAAGATCTCCCTTGTGCTGCACGTACAGCTGTCTCCCACCATGGCAGCCATGAGGGTTTTTTTTTTTTCCCATCTGTATGATTTTATCATTTAGAGAGTGTTTTATAAATGGAATCATATAGTATGTGACCTTTTTGCACTCAGCCTAATCCTTTGAGATTCACCTAAGTTGTTTTGTGTATCACTAAATTTACCCCTTTTTATTGCTGAGTAGGATTCTGTTGTGTGGATATACCAGTTTGTTTAACCATTCACCTTTTGAAGGACGTTTTGTTTTCTCCAGTTTTTGGTTATTAAAAATAAAACTGCTGCTAATATTCATGTTCATTTCTTTGCAACCATGAGTGTGTTTGGTTACATGTGAGTGTGTATTTCATTTTTAAAGAAACTTCCAAACTATTTTCCAAAGTGGCTGTGCCATTTTACATTCTCACCAACAATGTCTGAAAGATTTATTTTCTTCATGTTCTTGCCATGTTTTTTATTTTAGTTGTTCCAGTAGGTATATGGTGATATCTCAGCCGGGTCTTAATTTGCATTTCCCTGATGGCTAGTGTTGTTGACTGTATCTTTTCATGTGCTGATTTGCCATCCAGATATCTTCTTCAGTGAAATCTCTTTTCATATTGTTTGCCCAGTTTCTTGGTGATTTTTTTTTTAACGTTGAGTTTTGAGATTTGGTATATCCTAGTTGGGTCCTTTGTCACATATATGGCTTGCAAATATCTTTTCCCATCCTGTATCTTGTCTTTTCATCTTTTTAACAGGGCCTTTTGCAGAAGGAATATTTTTAATTTTGATGAATTCTAATTTGCCCTTTTCTTTCTTTTGTAGATCATCATTTTGGTGTCTTTCTCCATTCCCCCCTCCACCCCCAGTCCCAGACAACCATTAATCTATTTTCTGTTTCTGTGAAATTCCACATTTTGGGTATTTTGATTGTTTGAATTGAGTATGTTGATTGTTTGATTTCTTCTAATATTTAGTACTTCAGAAATATGTATCTAGGTCAAAAGAAGCATCTGGATTGAGATATGTATTTAGGTGAGTTATCATTGTATAAATAACAGTTGAATTCATGGAAATAAATGTAGTAAATTAGTTCCTGAATCATGGTATTTGCTGGGTTACTTTTGGTAATTGAAAACAATAAAAGGTTAAACAATAAAAGGACTCAATATAATATAATATAATATAATATAATATAATATAACATAATATAATATAATAAAAAGATCCAACGTCGTAATACGGTTTTAGGATTTATTCAAGCATAACATCACCAAAGACCCAGATTCTTTCGGTCGTTTAATGCAACCATTCTTAAATCTGTTGGGTTGTCTTCTTAGGCTGTAGCCTCCTTCATGGTCCTGATGGCTGCCATCATTTTACTTGACAAACTCAAACCCAGAGTTGCCCGGAAAAAAGGGTGGTGGTGGGGGGATGATTTCACTTAGGTGTCTTTTTTTTTTTTTAAGATTTTATGTATTATTTGACAGAGAGAGAGACAGCGAGAGAGGGAACACAAGCAGGGGGAGTGGGAGAGGGAGAAGCAGGCTTCCCGCCTAGCAGGGAGCCCAATACGGGGCTCGATCCCGGGACTCCGGGATCATGACCTGAGCCGAAGGCAGACGCTTAATGACTGAGCCACCCAGGCACCCCCACTTAGGTGTCTTTTTCTCATCAACCAGAAAAACCTTTCCCAGAAACACTTTTCCCAGTGCTTAGTTTCCCAGCAAACTTAGGCTCTTGTCTTACTGGCTGGAATTGCATCAGATGCTTATAGCTAAGCCACTCATTGGCAAGTAGAATGGAAATTGCCACAATTGGCTTAGATCAGAGCTTTCTCACCCTGGTGTTAAGAATCTTTTTCACGTATCTCTTTTGGAAGAAGCTTTTCCCCCTTGTCTTTTGGTTGTCTGATATAATTAAGATAGGTAAGATTTTCTAGACAAGCCAGTTTCTCATGTCATTGAGTTGTTGCTATTCAGTACTTCACCAAAAAGTCCTACCCTGTGTCATCAGCTGTGCTAGATTCTAGAATTACAACAACGAATAAAAAGTTAGAGTTTGGTATGGAAATATGCTTAAGAAGAGTGCTATGATAGAATTGTGTACTGTAGTTCATTTGCATTACAGGTTTAATATTACTGTTTATACCTTTGGTTTTATGAGAAAGGCATCTTAAGTTTGAAAATCAAGCTTACATTCAAGTTATAAGTGATCTTTTAAAACACAACCCATCTGGGGCGCCTGGGTGGCTCAGTCGTTAAGCGTCTGCCTTCGGCTCAGGTCATGGTCCCAGGGTCCTGGGATGGAGCCCTGCATTGGGCTCCCTGCTTCGCCGGGAAGCCTGCTTCTCCCACTCCCCCTACTTGTGTTCCCTCTCTCGCTGTGTCTCTCTCTGTCAAATAAATAAATAAAATCTTAAAAAAAAATAAAAAATAAAAAAACACAACCCATCCATAAGTTGACCCTCCCTTTCTGTGTTATGTGGTTACCTGCTTCATTATAGAAGTGCATGATAAGCCTAAATTATACTGTTCATTTGAATTACTTACAGCTAAAACTGTATTATATTTTTCTGAAGCATGATGTTTGAATTTTCCAGTTAATGTACTAAAAATTTTAACAGTAATGCCTTTAGTTTAAGAGCCCAGCTGGGATGTTTTGTCAAATATTCTGTAGTTTGGTTCTGATTTTTTTAAAGGGTTATATGAATGCAGTGATAGTGTTAACAGCAGTATTTGTATGATATTTGGGGTACTTTTTATGGGTGCTTAGAGAAGAGAAATGCTGTTGAGGAGGAGGGTATTTGGAGTGGTGGAAAGAAAAAGTATGCAGTCAGTATTGCTGAGTTTGTGAATACTAGGAAATGACTACTTTTTGACATCTGGTACAGACTCAAAAGTAATCTTAAATTTTATCTTAGACTGAGTGTATTTATCAAAAGCATATGTACACTGTTCTTTTCTATAAAGCAAATCTTACTAATATAAAAGTGAATGGGTGGTGTTCTAACACCTCAGAGTCAGAGATAACTATAATATCCACAGTTGATGTTTGTCACTGATGGGTTCTGTATGGTTAATGATCTTTTAAGTACCTTGGTGGTTTAAAGTTTAACGACTTCAATAATTTTGAAAGCCCAAGAGGGTTGTGTACATTTTGATGGCAAATAAAGGTATTTTGTAAAGGTAATGTGGGATTAAAAAGCACTTTTCATATTTGTTTGCAAATATTTACGAACTTTGAGGAAATTCTAATGTTAGCTCAATTATAAAACATTAGAATATATCTAGAAAGGTTTGATTTTTCACTTATTCTGTTGTTAGACACAAAATCTTTGATGAAAATTCTTATTATACTCATTTAGTGTTTTGTTTTGACTAGATCTTTGTGGTGGTTAAACACAAGTTCATAGTGTTGTAATAAGTAGTGCCGTGATAAACAGTGATTAGTAGATGGTCAAATTCTTTTTGATCCATTGGAAATAACTGGTAAAATTAGAATCGGGCCATATATTTTTAAACATAGTCCTTTTGATGGATTGTTTTAACCTTTGTGAGGATGGGTTAATCTGAGCTTTGTTTAATACGGTGATTGCCTTCCCTCTTTTCTTCCACATACACTGTTAGGGAAGAATGGAGTTGTTGGCTGAGAGTGGCTTTGGAGGAAGATATTTGTCATTTCTAAAATGAAAACACAGTGCATTTATTTTTTGATTATCTAAGGGACATTTTTTAAGACTGTGAACATCTCAGGAAAAAATCACTAAATACCATATCTCCATTCCTGCCCTCACTTCTCTGAGTGATGGTCTCAGAGTTTTATAGTCCTGTGAGTACCCAGTTAAGTTGTGGGTAACTGGTGCATTGAGAAGACTGTTTAAGGCTTCTGCATGCAGACAAAGCATTACTAATTGCTTTCAGGGTCAGTCTGTCTTTAGTTGGACCATGAAAGATTTAGCATGGTCCTCTGGCAGCCTGTCTGCCGAGTGGAGACTCTTGTGTTTAAGAAAGGCTGCTACCTGATATGCTAGACCGGTTCAGGTTGCCCCAGTTTATATGAATTCAGTCATTATTGCCAAGACTACTAAACCTCAGTGTGACACAAGTGATACTTCTAAATGGACTTGAAGACAAAGGCATTTTGACCTTGCAGTGGGACACAGGTAGTGTTCACACAGCTTAAAATTTTTCCTTTTAAAATATGAAACAGTACTTTGCTATTTGAAGTTTCAGTTAAAAGATACATTCAACAAAATTATTTTTAAAATCTCTAAGTAAACAACATGCCTTTTTAAATCAAAATTTTTTATTGTTTCCCTCTTTTAGATTTATGAACTCTGTCTCAAAGCAGCAGGGGAACTAAATGTCAGGGGTAACGTAGTTGTAACCTATCCCCTGGGCTTAGACCAAGCAGTGCCATTAATTCCTGACCCCTCCAGTTCTTAATATTCGAGGTAGAAGTTGACTGGAATTAAAACTGCTTACTGAGATTTTGGTGATAAAAAGTGAAAATAGGGATATTAGGTGAGTGGTCAAATATATTTTTGCCTAAGTAGGAATTTGAATATTGTAGAATTATAAATTTTAGTGCTGCTTCTAGCTGTTCCTGTTTTTCAAGCTAATACAGAAATTTTACATGCAAGTAATTTTTTCCACAGAACTATTGTTACTTTTGTGAAGTTGAAAATATGCAAAATGGGAAACTTCTTTGTGCAGAGGTTGGGAAAATGGTAAAGTGATAGGTTAAAGTACTTTAGAATTTTCATTGACTTTACATCAAAATTGTATAATTTTACACCTGACAAATGTTTAGTATTGCTTCCACATGTTTCTTTTAGTTTAAGTAAGTTCTTTTTTTTTTTTTTTTAACAGATTGATGAAAATATGCATCAGTTTAATACTGTCTTGGAATTCATGAGATGGAAGCATAGGTCAAAGCTGTTTGGAGAAAATTGGAAGTACAGTTTTATCCAGCCGCATCTCTGAGGTAAGGAAAAGACTTTTATTTATTTATTTTTAAAAGATTTTATTTATTATTTGACAGAGAGAGAGCACGAGAGAGGGAACACAAGCAGGGGGAGTGGGAGAGAAAGAAGCAGGTTTCCTGTTGAGCAGGGAGCCGGATGCAGGGCTCCATCCCAGGACCCTGGGATCATGACCTGAGCCAAAGGTAGACACCTAACGACTGAGCCACCCAGGTGCCCCAGGAAAAGAATTTTAAGAAAATAATTAGAATAATGTGGACATTTTCATTTGTTAAAAATTGAAAATAGTCCTGGAAGGTGGGTGGGGGGATGGGCTAAATGGGAGATGGGCATTAAGAAGAAGAGCACGTGTGGGCGCCTGGGTGGCTCAGTTGGTTAAGCGACTGCCTTCGGCTCAGGCCATGATCCTGGAGTCCCGGGATCGAGTCCCGCATCGGGCTCCCTGCTCGGCAGGGAGTCTGCTTCTCCCTCTCCCACTCCCCGTTTGTGTTCCCTCTCTCACTGTGTCTTTCTCTGTCAAATAAATAAATAAAATCTTTAAAAAAAAAAAAAAAAAAAAAAAAAAAAAGAAGAAGAGCACGTGTTGGGATGAGCAACTGGGTGTTGCGTGTTAAGTGATGAATCACTAAATTCTACTCCTGAAACCAGTACTACACTATATGTTAACTAACTTGAATTTAAATAAAATCTTGGAAGGAAGAAAAAAATTGAAAATAGTCCTTCTGTATGTATTACTGCGGCAACTTTATTTTAGCTTCTTTAGTTTCTTTAATGACCTCCTTATGAGTTCATAAGTAGTTCTAATATGTTTTTTCTCTTCTTATAAATGTTGAACCTCTTCAGGAATAAAAGATACTTATTTATTATTGATAGCACTTTCTTCACTCTAATTATAGAAAATAAGCATTAGATGATATATAGAGATATATTTATTCCCTCTAAAGATGACCAAGCAGAGTTCAGAATGGTGGATTATATAAAAAAATGCATGTTTATATTATTTTGAAACTTTCACACATTGTAGAATTCAGAATAAAAATGTTGTCATAAAATGTAGCTCTTTGGAAGTAGAATTTATTTAAAGAAGTGGGAACTGCATTAACACCAGGGATGGGAGAGAAGAAGCTATTCTAAGACTGTATGTATGGAGAAGTCAAGTTCATTATTTTCAATCAATTTACAGACTCAGATTATCAGGGAAAAGGTTTGAATTCTTCAGGGATCTGTATTTTAGAAAAATGAATAGGACATACACTATGAAGTGGTCTGTACTTTTCTTCCTGGAGTAGTTGGCTTTGCTCCCCGCTGATGCTTTCTTAGCGTGCACTCTTTTTTCTCACCCTGCCCCACTGGTGTCTTTGCTCTTTTGAAAAATACTTATGACTTTTTAATTGTCTTTTATTAGGCTTCATACTCTTTGATCACTGTAGTAGTTGCCATTTTCCCTTTTTTGCAATTCTCTCTGTTTCTGTGACCCTGTGTTCTAGTTCTACTTCTTCAATTACGCCTTCATAATTTTTTTTTTTTTCTCCTCCTACTCTTAAATAACAACCTCCACAAGGTTTTATCTTTGAAATTTTTCTGTTTCTTCTTTAGGTTTTTCCTAATCTCATTTCAACAGTCACCTCTAAAGTGATCTCTCTCAACCTTACATCTCGGTTGTGACATTCTCTCTAACCTTCGGGCCCATATTTCCAGCTGCTTGCTTCACACCAGGGTTCCCATGTCTGTTACTGGACCTCTCTGTCACCCATGTTCAGAGTCTCAGTGCTGAATCTGATTCCTCATCTTTTCCTTCCTGCCCTCAGTCTGAGATCCATTCTCATCTATTGACCTCTGTAGTGTGCCGTGAATGTTTCCGTCCTCTCTTTTCCAGTCCCCCGCATCACCATCCAAGGTTAGGCCCTTCTGTTACATTTCACCTAAAATATTTCAGGGCTCTCCCAGCTTTGTGCCTCTCTTCACTCCATTTCCCTCTCCATGTTACTGCCAGCTGAAATTTTCTGAAAGATTATTCTGCATGTACTGTCAGTGACTCTTTTTTGGCCTGCCAAGGTAAGGACAAACTACTCTAGTAGTAAAGTCTCTTAACAGTATAGCATTAAGTGAGTAATACCTTTGCCTGCATCCATTCATTTCCTTCTCCCTGTAAACATTTATTAAATACCTACTCTATGTCAGGCACTATGGTTTTTTTTTTAATTTATTTTTTTTTATTTTTAAAGATTTTATTTATTTATTTGAGAGAGAGAATGAGAGACAGAGAGCACGAGAGGGAAGCGGGTCAGAGGGAGAAGCAGACCCCCCGCCGAGCAGGGAGCCCGATGTGGGACTCGATCCCGGGACTCCAGGATCATGACCTGAGCCGAAGGCAGTCGCCCAACCAACTGAGCCACCCAGGTGCCCCTGTCAGGCACTATGTTATTAGGCACTGAGAATACAAAATGTTCAGTGAAATGGGTTCCTTGCTTTGCTCTTGATGTAGTCTGCTTAGAGAGGAGTATGCAAACAGCTAATTCAAGTGCAATTGGAAAAGTGCTATATGAAATTGGAAAAGTTTCAACACTGTTAGAGGAGAGAATTGTCAGACAGGCTTCACATAGGAAATGATACTTGAGTAGAATCTTGAAAGATGAGTGAAAGATTGCTAAGTGGAATTTGGGAGGTGAGAGAATTTCATGCACAGAACCCAGCATAAGCAAGGGAAGCTTGAGATGTATCAAATGTACAAAAGACAGGAGAAACCATTTTGTATGGTTTGAATTAAGGATGTGAGAGAGGCTTTGAGGGACAAGGCTGGGAGAGATCTTAATTGTGAAGAACTCCAAATGCTATGGTAAGGAGTTTAGGCTTTATTTTGTGAATAGTTGGCAGTCACTGAAAAATTTTAACAAAGGCATTTCAGGATCATAATTGTGTTTTGTTAAAATTAAACTGGCAGGGGCGCCTGGGTGGCTCAGTCAGTTAAGCGCCTGCCTTTGGCTCAGGTCATGATCTCAGGGTTCTGGGATTGAGCCCTACATCAGGCTCCCAGCTCAGCAGGGAGCCTTCTTCTCCCTCTCCTCCCTGCTCGTGCTCTCTCATTATCTCTGTCTCTCTCTCTCTCTTAAGTAAATAAATAAAATCTTCAAAATTAATCTGGCAGTGATATGGATGATAGTTTGCAAGGGGGAGGGGGATACCAAAAGCAGAGAGACAATTAGGATACTCTTAATTGTTTCAAGCAAGAAATAATGAGACTCTTGATTAAGGGATTGACTTACCTGAAATTATGAAAATCTGTAAGTACTGGTTATTTAGCAAATGTTTAATTTTCTTCTTCTCTACCCCTACATGATACCCCTCTGCCAGTGATTGGAAATTGCCTTGTACTTCTCTCTGCTTTGTTCATAATTATTCTCCTGACATGCTTTTTCCACTTTTTCTTTCTTGTGGAAGGCCTGTCAACTTTAAAAGACTGAACTCAAGTGCCAATTCATCCCTGATGTCCTTTCTGATCTATATCTATATAAAATAATATCTGAATATTATTTTATAATATTTAATATTTATTAAAATATTAAATAAAAATTTAATAAAAATTTAGTAAAGGGGCGCCTGGGTGGCTCAGTCATTGGGCACCTGCCTTCGGCTCAGGTCATGATCCCAGGGTCCTGGGATTGAGCCCCACGTCGGGCTCCCTGCTCTGTGGGAGGCCTGCTTCTCCCTCTCCCTCACTTGTGTTCCCTCTCTCGCTGTGTCTCTCTCTGTCAAATAAAAAGAGTCTTTAAAAAAAAATTTAGTAAAAATATTTAAAAATTTAATTTTTATTTATTTAAAATTTTTAAATATTTAAAATATTTTAAATTTTTAAATATTTAAAATATTTTTTAAAATTAAATAAAAATATTTTAAAATGAAATAGTTTAATATTTAATAGTATATATAGATATATTAAAAAATACATATATATTTTTAAGAGCGAGTGCGGGTGCACGAGTGCTGGGGGTGAGGGGAGTGGGTAGGGGCAAAGGGAGAGGGAGAGAGAGAATCTTAGGCAGTCTCCATGCCCAGTGTGGAGCCTGATGTAGGGCTTAGTCTCATGACCCTGAGATCATGACCTGAGCCAAAATCAAGAGTCAGGCGCTTAACTGAGCCATCCAGGTGCCCCGATCTATATTTCTTTGACTCTAAGAATATGTTCCTTCCTAGTTTAAGGCCCCAGAGCACTTATTTTTGTTCTACAGGATATTACTTATTTTGGTCCTTGTTAAACTATGTAACAGCAAGTCACAAAGGAGGAATCAGAAAACAAAGAACATGGTCCCCATCCTCTGTTTATAGTCGTATCTATAAGGTATGTATATAAGTAATATGAGTAATGATAACCAACACTGCCAGGTAAAAGTGATAAATGCCAGGAGAGTAAATCATTACTTCTTAATCAGGGTTCTATAGCACTGAGAAATACAGACAGAACATAGGAGGGATTATTTGAGGTTTTGAAAGATGAGTAGAATTTGGATAGGTAAAGAAAGAATTAAAAGGTATTTCTAGAAAAGCCAATTGATAGAAAATGAATATTTCCCTAGGAATATGGTAGAGGTCTTGGAGAGGGTAGGAAGTGTGACATAAAATTTGACTTTAGGGAAATCGCTCTAGCAATGATGTGTGAATGTACATCATTAGAGAAATGGAATGAGGAGTCAGGGAGCTCAGAAGGTTGTAGGAGGTGTTAGGTATGGGGTAATCAGAATTTAATCCAAGTAGTAGCAGTGGAAATGGAAAAGAAAGACCATGTAGAATAGATATTGTCAAGGAAGAAGGAACAGTAATTTCTGATTGGATGTTGGAAAGAGGTGATGATGCCCATGCGTTCTGTCTGGATAGTACAGATAATGTTGGGCAGTGTCAATAGCAAACATAAGTAATTTTTCAAATCTGGTTGGATCTAAGTTTAAAGAAACCTTAAAATTAATATTCTACTGTCTTACTGCTTTCTTCATTTGTTTATATACAACAAATATTTTTGTACATTATTTTTCAAACCTTAGCGTATTGTAAGGGAGATATTATGAAGAAAGCAAAGTATTATGTTTTTATTCTTATTTTGTAAATTAATTTTTAAAAAGTAATTGCCTTTTTTAAAAGAGCAGTTTTTAAAGAAAGAAATATTGTTTTGGGGCGCCTGGGTGGCTCAGTTGGTTAAGTGGCTGCCTTTGGCTCAGGTCGTGATCCCGGGGTCCTGGGATCGAGCCCAGCGTCAGGCTCCTTGCTCAGCAGGGAACCTGCTTCTCCCTCTCCCTCTGCCCTTCCTCCCTGCTTGTGTTTGCTTTCTCTCCCTCTCGCTCTTTCTCTCAAATAAATATCTTCAAAAAAAGAAAAAAAGAAATACTATTCTGTTCATATTTACCTCTTTTGTTATAGTTTTAAATACTATGTACTATTGAATAAAAAGAGTGCTTAAAATATTTCTTTAGGTATAATTCTGACATGTTTACATGTTTTACATTTTTACGTTTCCACATGTGAGTGAAATCATAGGGTATTTGTTTCTCTGACTGGCTTATTTCCCTTAGCATAATACACTATAGTTCCACCCATATCATTGTTATCTTCATTTATCATGATCCTTGTGGGGAAACGCTGCTCTTTGGAATGTAAACAATGAAATGGATCACATCAGTTATTTCTACTTTTGTGGGGTAAATTTTGTTGCCTGTTAAAATTAATAATTGCTATGACTTTTTTTTTTTTAAGATTTTATTTATTTGACAGAGAGACAGCGAGAGCAGGAACACAAGCAGGGGGAGTGGGAGAGGGAGAAGCAGGCTTCCCACGGAGCAGGGAACCTGATGCGGGGCTCGATCCCAGGGCCCCGGGATCATGACCTGAGCCGAAGGCAGACGCTTAACGACGGAGCCACCCAGGCGCCCGCCCCTCTATCATTTTTATCCCAGAATAGTGACAGCAGTGTTTCCCAAAGTTTGAAATGGATACTGCTGGTAGTATTCAGAATGATTTCAGATCATACACAGTTGAATTTTTAAAAATATTTTCATAGTTGTATATTTATTTTGAGAACCTCTGATTCATAACAAGTAATATCGACTTTCCCATTTAATATTGTGACAATTTGTTCAGACTGTGATTCAGAAACCTGAGTTAATCATGTCTTCCGTTTATGGCAGTAAAATTGTTTTGTTCTTTATAAAGTCCTACAACTGATTTATTTTATCTCCTTTCTTCTTGATCTCATCTCTTTTTCATCTCCTCCTGCCATAGGAAACCACTCTGATTTGTTTGCTTTATGTCCTTGAATGAGTGTATCCTTATAGTGCTACTGGTGTGTGCATATATATGTATGTATTTAATTGACTTAGTTAGGTTTTGCTACATATAGTCTGCCCCTTTTTTCCACTGTTTTGCTTAACACTAGAAAACGTCTCAAAAAACCCTGAGGAGCAAAACAGCAGTGCCTTGGCTTACACTTGATGTCAGATGCTGTCGGATAGTGCAGAGAACTGTCCACTGTAGCTGTAATGAGGCGGCAGGCAGGCTGAGGGGATGGTGTTGCAGAGCACCACAAGTGTTTGCTGCCCCTTTTATTACTCACATTACCTCATGTTCCATTAAGCCCACTCTGTCTGCTTCAAATTGGGGGCTGGGTATAACTGCTAAAAGAAATCTCCAGAACAGGAGGGTTAGTGGAACAAGCTGGAATCCCCACAACTGTAGCTGGTTCTGAGGCCATAATTGATATTCCTCATGAGCTAATCTGTAAACCCTGGGATAGGGGTGCTGGCAGTAAGGTATACTGTGGGCAAGGAAGAGAAACCCACATCTGGAGTGGCAGTGGCAGTAATTAGGTCCCGTTCATAAGGAGGAGCCCATGCTGTTGGGCTCCTTTCACTAAGGCTCCTCTGTTCACGGCCCTATTGGTCAAGCATTGAGGTGGCCGACAGCAAAAGCTGGCTGTAGTCAACTGACGAGTGATTTCTTCTGTAGTTGGGAAAGTAGTTAAATGCACCTCCTCTATTAGTGCTTTGGGGTGGGCATTACCGTAAGATATAAAGATTGGCACTTTGGGCTGACTCTTGTAGAACCATCAATATGCCTCTTCTCCAGATGCCTTGTGTCTTATTTTCCAGTGTTGTTCCTTCCATCTCCCTAACCTGTCAGCCATACCATTCGCCACTCCCAAGGAGTCCATGTTTTTTCTTCTCTGGTTACTTCTCCCTTTACCATGCCTGCCAAGAGAATCTCTCCCTCTTCATTGTCTTTCAGAGTCATTCAAGGACGGCTGCAGAGCAGGAGTAGTCCAGTTTTGACTTGTCTCTGGCAGCCAGGCCCCAGGTTTTTCTTTTTGTCATTGGTCACCAGGAACCTACCATAAAGTTGTTGCTGTGAGCAGAAGTAAAGACATCCATGTGATAGGAGTTAGTGACATGAGGTTCTGGGCTACCACTTGTAAATTACTAGTGCCCTCTAGAACTGCCTAGGTCCTATTACAAAAATACTGTTTCCATCATTAAGTAAGTTGCTGCTGCACCTGACTGTGGGACTTGATGGATCATGATGGGTAGCTCTGGTCACTAAATCCTTGATGTTCCATGGTTGGGTTCTTTACTGGGGCCCAATGTTATGCCAGGAGCTACACTTTTCATACAGTGTTATAGAGGTGTATCCTCCATCTCTTCTATTGGAACTTGCCAGAGAATCTACATGGCATCTCTGTCCACCACAGATTCTCTTTAGTACCTTTGAGTTGATTGAACATCAGGGCAGCTTTGCACTGGAGCTTAATCTGCTGAGAGCCTCTTCTTTTCTAGGTCCTAATTAGCCTTCTGAGTCACCCCCAGAATTTTTAAAAAAATTTTCTAAATGTACAGTCATCTTTCATTGAGCATTAATTCTCAATTAGGATATAAAAGGATTCAGCAAAGATTGAGTTCCTCAAGAGGAGGTGTAGGGCAAAGGTCATGATAAGGAATGCAGAGTGTACCCTTCTTGCTGGGCCCTCTTCAGTGGCTCTTCAGTGGCTGTGTAGCTGTTCATATTTTTTTAATTTTTATTTATTTTTATTTATTTATTTATTTATTTTAGATTTTTTCTTTTTATTTATTTATTTGAGAGAGAGAATGAGATAGAGCATGAGAGGGGGGAGGGTCAGAGAGAGAAGCAGACTCCCTGCTGAGCAGGGAGCCCGATGCGGGACTCGATCCCGGGACTCCAGGATCATGACCTGAGCCGAAGGCAGTCGCCTAACCAACTGAGCCACCCAGGCATCCCTATTTATTTTTATTTTTTAAAGATTTTATTTATTTATTTGAAAGAGAGAGACACAGAGAGAGCACACAAGCAAGGGGAATGGGAGAGGGAGAAGCAGGCTTCCCGCTGAGCAGGGAGCCTGATGCGGGGCTCGATCCCAGGACCCTGGGATCATGACCTGAGCTGAAGGCAGACCCTTAATGACTGAGCCGCCCAGGCGCCCCTGTTTTTTAATTTTTATTTATTTATTTGAGAGAGAGAGAGATAGCAAGAGAGAGAGCACAAGTGGGGAGGAGAAGGAAAAGCAGGCTCCCCGCCTGCAGGGAGCCCGACATGGGGCTCAATTCCAGGACCATGACCTGAGTGGAAGGCAGATGCTTAACCTACTGAGCCACCCAGGTGCCCCCTTTTTTTTTCTTTTAAGATTTTTTTTAAGCCGGTCGTGTTTGAGTTCCTTAGGAGAAAAGCAGTAATTGAAAAGCACATCATCTGCCAGCACCATCGAAACCCAGAGATGCTCCCTTTCTTCACGTTGGCATACTGTTGTCATAATGGTGGTATCCTCTTTGAAGTGCACTGACATTGTCTTTGGGGGTGAAATCTTGCATCGGTATCCTGTTTGGCAGCTCCTATACTTTGACATCCATGAGTTGCTTCCCCTTTACTGATAAGACTGATGCCTCTGGGTGTCTTGCGTGTGCACTGTTGCCCATTCTCTTCTGTTCTACTGAAGTAGAAGCCACCTGTTCTTATTTTGAGCTTAGCTTTTCCTCTGCTTGCTGAGTTCCCTTTAAGCAAATTGCATTTTTTTTGCACCCACTTCTGGGGGTCTTGGGTTGCCTAAGCACTCATTTAGTTCTGGCTGTAGGCATTCATTGTTCAGTGGCAAACCAGTCATAGTGGAAGTTGGAGTTGTTTCTGTCCTGTGGACTGATAACAGTGGAACCAGCAAATTGTTACTGATTCCTTGGAGCTCTGGGAGGAGTCTCCTCAGTGCCTCCATGCACTGGCAACTGCTAGATTCTTGAGCAATGTAGCAGATCTGTTAGACTAACAGCCTTTTAAAACCCTGCACTGCAGAAAAGCAGTTAGAACTCCAGGCTTGAAGAAAAGATGAGTTCTACCCTTACTGTTGAGTTCTACCCTTTCTATTGGTATCTCCCAGCACACCATTGAAAATTTAGTCTTACACCTACTCTCCTCTTTTTTTTTTTTTTTTTAAAGATTGATTTATTTAAGAGAGAGAGCTCGGGGTGGAAGAGGGGCAGAGGGAGAGAGAGAATCTCCAGCCGACTCCCCCGTCAGCGGGAAGCTGACCCAGGGCTCGATCTCTGACCCTGAGATCGTGACCTGAGCCGAAACCAAGTGTCAGACGCTCAACTGACTAAGGCACCCAGGCGCCCCATACCTACTCTCTTCTGTAGAGAAATCTAGAACTCATTCTGTAGACATCCTGTGGACCTTGCCCTCAGGCTCTTGGGTTATTATGCTACCCACCCCCGCAAGGCAGCCAGAGAAAATTTATTCCCATTGTCTTCAGTGAAGACTGCCTTCTCATAACTAAGATACTATTATTCTTATTTATTTATGTATCTGTGTATCTATGTATGTATGTTTGTAAGCTCTATGCCCAGTTTAAACTCACGACCCTGAGATCAAGACGTGATCTGAGATCAAGAGTCGGACGCTTAACGCCTGAGCCACCCAGGTGCCCCTGAGATACCATTATTCTTTTTTTTTTTTTTTAAAGATTTTATTTATTTATTTGACAGAGAGAGAGACAGCGAGAGAGGGAACACAAGCAGGGGGAATGGAGGAGGGAGAAGCAGGCTTCCTGTGGAGCAGGGAGCCCGATGCGGGGCTTGATCCCAGGACCCTGGGATCATGACCTGAGCCGAAGGCAGACACTTAATGACTGAGCCACCCAGATGCCCCTAATGAGCTCTTCTTATATAAAATCTTGAACAGTATACACCAAAGCCTGTGTTCCTCCTGACTGCCATCCACTGCCCTCCTTACTACCCTCTCCTCCATCCCATTTCCAGTTTGGTGACCTCTACTTTATAGTCACCTTCTTGGTGTATTTAGGTATTCTTCTTCCTCTTGAATTAATTTTGGTATTTAATACCTTTCTAAACAAAATCATACACTGCTTTATTTTCAGATTTATTCTCATAAAATTACTCATGATGAGAATACTTGCCTCATAAAGTTAGTAAGAGGATTAACTGAGTTAATATATATAAAGTATGTAGACTGTATTATTATTTCATACTATTAAAAAAGTATGATAAGAAAAAGCTAATGAGCTTAGAGCTAAGATAATTCAAAACATGAAATAAGCCAGAAATATTTTAGGAAGAGGACTTTTGAGTATTTTAAGGTTCCCTGTTTCAGGACTTGGATCTACATTTCTTTTCTCTGATATCTAGAAATCACCAGAGGTGATAATAGGAGTGAAGTTCATGAGCTAGTACTTGAATAGAGATTGTTGGATTGGTAGTTACTGGCTATAACTGTAAGGTTTGGAGATGCATTTTCAGATGCCAGTATACTTACAAAGAATATTAGAGTATATTATATGGTTTTAACTCCTCAGTTATGTTTCCGTTAAAATATTAATGTATCTTTTATTCCTTTTATTCATTTATTGAACATGTATTGCTTTGCTTAGTAATGTTCCAGAAAATGGAGATTACAAAAGCTGCAAGATAAGTCCAAACATCGCCTGACTACGTACATCTCTAATAGGAGTAGTTAAGTCTGCCTCATTTACCGTTGTGTAATCAGTGTAGAGCACATACCACAGGATTAATAAATAGTTTTTAAATGAATGCTAGCTAAGAGCTGTGAAACAGCTATGGTACCTGTTCTGGGTGCACCAGAAGTACAGAGATGGGACACCTCACTCAGCCTGATGAGTAAGGATCAGGGATTGCCTGCCAAGATTACTCATAGATCAAGTCTTGAAGAATGAATTAGAGTTAACCTGGTAAAGCCCAGAGGCTGTGCAAAAGAATGGAAGTCTGAAGGGAATGCCTATGAAGATAGAGTGCTATGGTGATTTCAGTATAGTTGGAGCATTGTAAGGATATGGAAGAGTGGGAGGATGGTGTTAGAAAACCCTGCAGGGGCCAGATTCTAACAATCCTTCTTATGTCTTGCTAATTCCACCCTATTACAATGAGAATATTCATAGATTTTTAAGCAGAGAGCATGACAAGCTCATTTGTTAGCATTTATTAAATGTGACCATTTACTAGGCTGTACAGTAAATTCTAACACATTTCAAAATATAAATAGTTCTGATACATTTCAAATAATCATATCAACCATATTTTCTGTCAACAAATGCACTTAAGTTAAAAATGAATAACAAACAGTATATACAAACCCATGGTTGGAAATTTAAAAATATACTTCTATAAATCCTCCAGGTCAAAAGTAAAATGACAATACAAATCAGAAAATACCTAGAACTGAACAATAAAGAAAATTTGGATATTAATACTTGTCTGACACACTGAAGCCTTAAATACTCATATTAAAAAATAAAAATATTAATAAGCTAAGCATCTAACAAATTAGGAAAAGAATAACAGAATAAATTCAAGAGAAATAAATAGATGATGAAGGTAAAAGCCAGCACTTGTGCGGTACCTGGGTTATGTAGTCAGTTGAGTGTCCGACTCTTGGTTTCAGCTTGGGTTGTGATCCCAGGGTTGTGGGATCAAGCCCGTGTTGGGCTCTGTGCTCAGTGGGGAGTCTGTTTGGAGTTTCTCCCTCTTCCACTCCCATTGTGCATGTGCACGCACTCTTTCACTCAAATAAATAAATAAACCTTAAAAAAAAAAAAGTCCACACTTAATATCTGGGCCTGCATTGTTCCATATGCTTTACAAGGATTATCTTATTTAATCTTTACAACCTTGTGGGGTGAGTACTGTTATTATTCCCATTTTATAGATGAAAGGACTGAGGCACAGAGAGAAACTTAAGCTTCTAGCTAATCCATGATAGAATTGGAGTTTGAAATTAATGGAAAAAATATTTTTTAAGATACATAGGAGGGGATTACAAAAACCAAAAATTGGTTCTTGAAAAGGCTGATAAAATAAACCATTTGAACGATCAAGAAAAACCCTGAAAGCACAAATAGTATTGGGGATGTAAAGGGGGGAGTGTAATTTCAAATATAAAAGAGATTTTTTTCTTAAAAATAAGAGAATACCTTGAGTAACTTTATATCAATAAATTTTATAATTTAAATAAAATGACAGTTTTCTTTTAAAAAAAGAAAATAAATTGACTGACTAAATAGAAAATCTGGATATTTTTATAATTATCAGAGAAATTCAATTTATGCTGAAAGATCATCTCCCTCCCATGTGCTCACAGATAAGCCCTTCGCCCAGATGATTTTATTATTTTTTTAAAGAGTTTAAGTAATCTCTACACTCAGTGTGGGGTTCAGACTCACAACCCCAAGATCAAGAGTCACATGTTTCACCGTCTGAGCCAGCCACGCACCCCATGGCCCAGATGATTTTAAAACTGAGTTCTGTCAAACTATTCTAGTGGTAGATATGTCCAAATTTATACATCTTGTACCAGAGAACAGCAAAATAGGGAAAGTTCCTCAGCTTATTCTGTGTGGTTAGTATAACTTTGATACCAAAACCAGACATGGATAATATAATAGGCGAGTCTTACTTATGAACATAGATGCAAAACCTAACAAAATATTAGCAAAACAAATGCAGGAGTATATTCAAACATAATTGTATCTACAGTACTGCAGTACAATTCTGATAATACCTACCCAAAGTTAATGTCAGACTCCACAGGTATAAGGCCACAGTCCCCAACAAGACTGCCCTTACTTGAGATGCCAGTAACAAGTTTGGGGGTCTCCAGGCTACTTGGACTTCTCACTAACTGGCTGCAAATCCAGGAGGATTCCATGCTCCCCTCAGATTTTATTTGATGATTTACTAAAGTGATTCACATGATTCAAGAAAGTGGTACATGTGCAATGATCATTTTATTCTAAGGGATACAGATTGGGACCAGTCTGAAGAGACACATAGGGTGAGATCTGGGAGAGTTCCAGATGTGGAGCCTCCTTTCCCCTGGGAATCAGGGTATGTCATCTTCCTGGCACATTGATATATTTACCAACCAGGAAACTTATCTGAGCTGTGGTGTATAGTGTTTTTATTGGCGTTTCATTGTGTAGGCATGACTGAATAATTGGCCACATGATTGAACTCAGTCTTTAGCCCTGACCCCTCCCCAAACCTCTGATCACATGGTTGGCCTTTCTGGTGACCACCCTCCATCCTGAGTCATAAACTCAGGTATGATCTATGAGGCTCGTGCATAACAAAGATACTCCTATTACCCAGGAAATTCCAAGGATTTACTTTAGGGGTTCCCTTCTAGGAACCAGGGACAAAGACCAGACAATTTATAATTCAATAATGAAAAAATTGAATTTATCCCAGGAATACAAGGATAGTGTGTTAATTATTACTGCATAACAATTTATCCCCAAACTTAGGGACTTGAAACAATAAAAACACAGGAAGTTAAGGGCAGTTTATTGGGTGATTTTGGCTCAGGGTGTCTCATGAGGTTGTAGTTAGGATGTCAGCAGGGGCTACATTCATCTGAAAGCTTGACTGGGGGTGGGGGGATCCATTCCCAAGATGGTACACTCAAATGGCTATTGGCAGGAGGCCTCAGTTCCTCAGCCCAGAGTGAATGACCCAAGAAAAAGCAGAGAAAGCTGCATTGCCTTTTAAAACTACTCTCAGAACACATATTTTGTCACTTTCACTTTCTACTGTTGGTTAAGAGGGAGTTACTCAATCTAGCATACACTCCAAGTAATTAGGCTCCACCTCTTGAAGAAAGGAATATGAAAGAATTTGTGGACATCTTTAAAAAACTACCACAGATGGTTTACTGTTTAAGAAAGCTCTTAATATGGATTATTACTAATTAATTTATCCATTAACACATTGAAGGAGGAAAACACTGATCATATCAATAGATGGAGAAAAAACACAGTAAAATTGAACCCCGTTTATGATGAAAACTCTTAGCAAACTTAGAAGGGAACTTTAATGTGATAAAGAGTATCAGTAAATTTATAATTAACATAGGAAGAATTGACATACATGATATTGAGGCTTTCTATACATAATGCAATATGTCTTTCCCTGTGTTTAAGTGTATACTGTGTCCTTCAGGAGTATTTAAAAATTGTCTTTATATCAGTGTTGTGTATTTGGAGGTGCAAAATGGTACAGTCCCAGTGAAATTACCAAAATGTCTACCAAGACTACCATTAGACCCAGATTCCTTCTTCTCGGATTCTGCCTTGCAGATTTATTTGCTCAAGCAACAACAGAAGCAGCCATTCAAGTTTATGTATTGCTTTGCTTATTATGCTTATGCTTATTGTAAGCATTGCTTATACCAAAATATGGAACAACCTACAATGTCGACCAGTAGGAGAATGGATAAATACAGCTGTAAGATATTCATAGGATGGAATGCTCTATATAACAATGAAAATGAATGAAAAAGAACTACATGTATCTACCATGGAAATCACTCACAATGTTGATTGAAAAATAAGCAAATATAAAAATATACATATAGAACAATACAGCTTTTATACAGGTATAAAAAATTCAAAAATAGGCAAAACAATTCTATATATTGTTTGGGATACATACTACATACAGCAAAAGCCTATGAAGACATGGATGTTAAATACCACATTCAGAATAGTGGTTACTTCAGATTTTATGGTGTTTGCCTTGCTTTACTCAGCACCTAAGTAATTTTTTTAAAGCAGTGGTGGTAAACCCACTTTATTTTATTTTAATTCCAGTATAGTTAACATACAGTGTTATCTTAGTTTCAGGTGTACAATAACACCTAGGTAATTCTTAGGTGAAATCTTTGAAGCACTGTGTTCAGTGAGCACAGTTCGCAGACTCACAGCGAGTGGAAGACCTCATGGCATTATTTCTTTTACAGATGAGCAAACTAATGCCCAGAGAGGGAAGTGAATTGGCCTGGATCAGCGAGCCGGTAAAGGCAGAATTAGAACTAACTCTTAGGTCCCCTAAGCCGAAGATGCTACGTACAGTCCCTTCCTTATTTTATTTATTTTATTTTTATTTTTTTTTAAGATTTTATTTATTTATTTGACAGAGAGACAGCGAGAGAGGGAGCACAGGCAGGGGGAGTGGGAGAGGGAGAAGCAGGCTCCCCGCTGAGCAGGGAGCCCAATGTGGGGCTCGATCCCAGGACCCCGGGATCATGACCTGAGCCGAAGGCAGACGCTTAATGACTGAGCCACCCAGGCACCCCCCTTTCCTTATTTAAAAAAAAATTTTTTTTTGATGCAGGGTTCGAACTCACAACCCTGAGATCATGACCTGAGCTGAAGAGTCAGTTTCCTAACCTACTGAACCACCCATGCGCCCCTTTTAAATTTTGTTTTTTAATTTCTATTTTATTTTATTTTTTACCTTTCTTTAAAATAAAAATGTAAGTTGGTAAGTATTTAAACTAGGTACCTCAGCTGAAAGATACTAAAAGGAGAAAAAAAAGCCCATCCCATGCCATAGAACTTCTTCAGCAAAGCACTCTACACCAGCGCATTTTAACTGACAACAATATTCTGACACAGAGTAACAAAATAAAAAGTAGATGTTTCATCCACAGGCCAGAAGTGTTCCTGGGTTTCCAGGTGCTTCCCATTTAATAAGCTGGAATTTGTAATCTCGAGGGTGTTCTTTCATAGACCTACAGGTTTGCAAGGTTTAGTTTCCTATAGTTTGTGGTTAAATACAGGGAAGAATTACTAACGATCTGATTGTAACACCCTCTGGTCTTATTCAGGGCCTTTGGTGACTTACAGTTTACATACAAATATTACCTTTGAACCTTTACTTGTGTCTACTTACTGAAATATTGCAGTTGATTTTAGGTAGTCCTTTGAAGTTCCCTTTGTCAGACCATTGTTTGTACCAAAGGGCTGTATTTTCTTTTTGTCTGTGATTATTTCCACAGTTATTTAACTTGCTTTAACTATGTGGTACTGTCAAAGTATAACCCAAGCCATTGTTTGCCTTAAGCAGTATTTTAGATCTTGAGAAGTTATGTTTACTTATACAAGACTTTCTTAAGACCTTTTAATTTATATCTCAAACTCGAGTATATGCAGTGAGAACAGTGGAAAATTTTCCTCACAGGGTCTTGACACAAGTCAGGGCTCGAAGTGAGCAGGAGGAAGTGGTGTGGTTTTTGTATCATTTCAGTTGTGTTGAGATAAGGAAATGGAATAGTTTATCCACAGTACAGCCTGTTTGGGAAGGTCTCATTTGTATATAAAAGTAAAAGAAATTGGCATGATGTTTTAATTCCTTCTGCTATATTCAAGTCATTGCCTCAGCAAATATTTATTTAGTACCAACTATGTGCCAACCGCTCTTCTTGGTGCTAGAAATACAGGGTAAAAAAGTAGACTGTATTCAGTGAGCACCCCATAGTTAAACACCCCTGCCCTTATAGAGCATACATTCTGGAGCAGGTAGCAAGCAGTAAACAAAATAAATAGTAAATTGTATATCAAATTATAGGATGACAAGTGCTAAAGAGAAAAAAATAGATATCAGGGAAGGAGGATAGGAGTGCCAGAGGTGAAGATGGGATTACAATTTTAAATAGGGTGAGCAAGAACACTATAAATAAGAAAGGGATATTTGAGTAAGCCGTTGGAAGAGGTAAGGTGGCAAATCATACAGATGTCTAGGGGAGGAATGTTCTAGGCAGAGGGACCCACGAATGCAAGGTCCTGCAGCAGGGCCAGGTCTGGCATGTGTCAGGGACAAGGAGGCCAGTGTGGCTGGAGTGGAGGAGCTCGAGTCCTGTGGGCCATCATAGACTTCAGCTCTTACTGGGAGTGAACAGAGGGCTGATGTGACCTAATGTGCTTCCTAGCGCTCCTTTGGCTGCTGTGTTGAGAGTATATTGTAGGTGGACAAGGGTGGACGTGGGGAGACGGTTAGGAGGCTGTTCAGTAATCCAGGCAAACAGTGTTGGTGTCTTGGACCAGAGAGAGAGCAGTGGAGGTGGTGAGAAGCACATAGGTTCTGGGTATATTTTGAAGGTAGAACCAGCAGGATTTGCTGAGAGATAGGATATGGAATATGAGAAGGAAGGAGGGAATGGTCAAGAATGACTCCCAAGAGGGGCGCCTGGGTGGCTCAGTCGTTAAGCGTCTGCCTTCGGCTCAGGTCATGATCCTAGGGTCCTGGGATCAAGCCCCGCATCGGGCTCCCTGCTCCGCGGGAAGCCTGCTTCTCCCTCTCCCGCTCCCCCTGCTTGTGTTCCCTCTCTCACTGTGTCTCTCTCTGTCAAATAAATAAATAAAATCTTTAAAAAAAAAAAAAAAATGACTCCCAAGATTTTAGGCCTGAGATACTTGAAAAGTAGAGAGGCCATTAGCTGAGGTGAGAAAGACTGAGGGGGCTAGCAGATTTAGGGGGTAAGAGGGGAAGGACCAGGAGTAATAAATTATGTAGCTGCTGGTCTCATTAAGTAAATTGGTATGCTACTTGAGCTATCTTAAAGGAACTCTTTTCTCATACCAGTCTATGTTGTTGTTTAGTTTATTCAGAATTACTCATTTTATGCTAATCTAGCCCAGAATACTCAAGTGTGCCTTTCCCTTAAACCTTCCTATCAACTAGAATGTTTTTGGTTCTAAAGGAAAAACTGACTCCCTCTGACCTAAAAAATAAAGGGAATTTATTGACTGTAAACTGAAAAGTGCCTGTTATTCAGGCTTCAGGCAAGGTTGCTACTCACTGATGGCTGTAAGGACCTGGCTTCTTTTAGTCTCCTGGCTCTGCCTTCTGGTTCCCCTTCTGGTGCCAACGTAACTGCCAAAAGCTTCTTGGGCAGCTGTTTTCTTAGGCCTATTCAGTCTGAAAGAGGGACGGTGTCTCCGCAGGCCTAGCCACGGTCCTGAGACTATATTAGACTGGCTTTCCCCTGAACTTTTCATTCTGTCATGGAGGATGGAATATGCTGAGTGGCTTAGTCTGGGACAGAGCCTCTACTCCTGGAGCTTCAGGGAAACCTGTGTGCTCTGAATTTTTTTAAAAGATTGTAAATAGAGACAAAAGTGGAGAGAAATGGTTTTCAGTTGTTTTTGCCTTGTGCAGGCACTGTGGTTAATACAGCAAGAATGGGATTCTTTTTTATTTTTATTTTATTTTAATTTTTTTTAAAGATTTTTATTTATTTATTTGACAGAGAGAGACACAGCGAGAGAGGGAACACAAGCAGGGGGAGAGGGAGAGGGAGAAGCAGACTCCCTGCTGAGCAGGGAGCCCGATGTGGGGCTTGATCCCAGGACCCTGGGATCATGACCTGAGCTAAAGGCAGACGCTTAACGACTGAGCCACCCAGGCGCCCTGGGATTCTTTTTTAAAGTGGTCAAGTGAGAAGAAAAAAAAGTAAAGTAAAAGTAAAATTGCATCCAGACATTAGTTTGATCAAGATCATTTCTCTTCCTAGAGGCCTAATACTATTGCTTCTTAAACATCTAGAATCACACAGGAGCCTTTAGATAATGAAAAATGGTAGACCATTTAGTCAAGAATCCGGATTTCTCAACAAGGGGAGCACTATTGACATTTGGTTGAGACAGTTCTTTGTTTTGAGGGATTGTCCCTGCACAATTGCATTGCATTTTCTATTTTGGTCCTTTGTCACCAACCAAAAAGCCACCCGCATATTTCCAGATCTTCTTACGGAGGGACACACTTGCAAAAGTTCATGACTGTTTTTGAAAGGTTGTTTTTTCATATTGAGGGCATAAATACAGATATATTGTGATTTAGTTTCCTGAGTGAAATATGGGTAGGGTTTTTTTGTTGTTCTTTTTAAAGTTTTGCTTTGTTTTTTTTTTTTTTTCTCCTTAGTTCTGGAAGTTGAATATATTCCACTTAAAGATTGATTTAACATTTGAATTAGTTTTTTGGCCACAGCGAAAGTCTTTGATTACATGTAGTGTTGCTTAAGGAAATGAGAAATCTGTTTTGATAACCAAATTTTGGTATTCTTTCAAGCATTTTGACTTTGGGTCACATAGGTTAGAATAGAAAGCCCAGCCAATCCTGAGCAAACTTCTAACTTGGATAGGTTTTATTTGTGGGAGAAGAAGTGAAATTTGCTCAGTCTAGAAGAATTTATTCCTAAGGTCAGAATATCTTAGAACTCTTTGAATATATGTATTAAAATGCAGTTTATAAGCACTTAGGAAATGTTAGCTATGTTGTTGGCTTCTCTTTGGTGAAGTGAATATATATAAAAATATGTGTGTGGTGTGTGTGTATAGTCTGTCTGTTACTCTCTGAGGTCTGTTTTCTGGAAGTATTTGTATCAATCAGGGCCCAGTCAGGAACCACAGTGGCTGTTTTCACAGGAAGAATTTGGTATAGGGAATTGACTACACAGGTATTAGAGAGTTGAAAAAGCCAGTGGAGCACTGGGATTAAGCAGAAATGGTCATTGTGGGAAGCAGCTACCACCCCGAAGAGACTGAGATTTCAGAACCTAGATGCTTGGAGAAATGTGTGCCCCTGTGGCGGCAGCTCAGAGCCCGGCTGCTGCTGGCCCCTGAGGAGCTCAGAGCATAGGTCCTGAGGAGCTGGCTCTCAGACCTTGAGGTGCCGGCACCCCTGGGTCTGAATGTGGGCCATGAGGCTGGTTCTGGAAGTGTGGCAGCAAGTTGGAAACTAGGAACTTACTGCTGCTGCCTGTGCGGAGGGTGCGGCTCAGGTGGCTGACAGGGAACAGCAAGGTGAGGAAGAAGCAAGTCCCTTCTCCCTCCTCCAGCTTTCTCTCAGTCCCCTGCTGGCAGAGCCTGTGAGGGAGCTAGCTGGTAAAAGACATGTTAGCAGTATCCCAGCTCAGTGCCACACAGTAGAGCATTGAGAGTTTTTTCCCTTTCTGAGCAGCAGTGGTGTGTAATGAGGAGCCTACCACTTTCGGGTTTTTTCCTCATTACCTACTGGCTTCTGACTTTGCCTTAGTGAGTGAAATTTGGGCTTTGACACAACAGACTTGCCTCTTACCGGTTGTGTGATCTTGGGCAAGTTTTGAAACTCTGCTGAGCTTCACTTTTTCCTCGCAGAGTTGTGAAGATGAAATAAAATCTTACATGGCTCAATAAAAAATAACTTCCTGTTTCCTTTTTGATGGACTTACTCACGTACCGACTGATAAAACATGGCCCTTAGGGTTCAAAGACCTGGGTTTAGTTGTTCCTCAGGTTGCTAGCTATATGAAATTCAACAAGTCGCTTTAGCTCTCTGAGCCTGTCTTTTCTCTGTCAGAGTAGGAATAATCTTACTTACCGTAAGGGTCATACAGATGGTATAATGCACGTAAAACTAATTTGCAAATTATAAAGATGGTGATATGCTAACATGAAGTTACCACTAAATAATATTTATGAGTTTCTCTCATTTAATCTGCACAGAAGACCTAGCGTATGCTGGACTCTGAACTCTTCACTACCATTTTATACTGATTTTATCTGAGTAAAAATACTGTGCAGAAAACACAGACAGTATTGTTCACCGTTACCCCTAATACACCTAAACAGGGATGACCAAACGCTGTGCCTCCCAGGCATCTCTGCAACCACTTGGCTTGTGTTTTGGTCATTTGTGCTTATTCCAGGGGAGAGACAGAACAACACCCAGACCCCCTCAATGCACAGCTGCCAGTAAGAATCTCTTCTGAGCATAGATGTGCCAAAGATTGATGTGTAGCATAATCTAGTTCTAATTATTTGTGAACTTTTTCCTTTAATAGAAATAAATGAACAGAAAAAACTTTGGAGTAACTAGGTTGGGGATTTGTAGTACAAAGTTGAATAGTTAAAAATAGATTATCTCCTGTTTTTAAAAATACTTCATAAACCAGGAAGCATTTATTGTGCATCTAATATTGAGACCCCTGGTGTGGGATATAGGACGTATAAATGCATCTGCAATGTATAATGCTGTACTAGTTTGTCTTGCCTTTCTGTTCCTGGAAGAATTCATACTTGTGTTAGGGAGAATAGTCTTTTGGCTCAGAAGGAAAGTGAAAAGTTTTGAATAAAGAGGGGACGATTTAGCAGAAATACAAAGGTTAAATTTGCTTTGAATAAATAATTGAGTGTTGGGAAAAGGTTAAGTCTAGTTAGGAAGTAACTTCAGTGGTGACGATGAAATTAGTGACCTCAAGGTGTTGAAGACATAGGAGTTAGAAATGTCTCTGAAAAGTGGAACTTGGTTGGTTCTCTTTGCTCCTTTTTCAGACTTTCCAAAAGACCTCATTATGAACGTCTCACCCATCACAAATTCTCACAGCACAGCCTCCAAGGCAGACTTTTTGGTGAGATTCCTGTGTATTACCACAGATACACTTATATAACTATTTATTTAAGCATGTTATTTTCTTAAGGGTTTAATGTTTAGATTTGGGTGAGATTGTTTTTCACACTGATATAAAAATAGCCATGAGCGGTGTTACTACAGTTGTCTGTGTATATATTAGCTCAGGGATTGATGGGAGTAGAGGTTGGAAATGGGGAAGAAATAGATGGGTTGCTGGTTAAGAGAAAAGACAATATTCTTATGCTAATCCAAGCTCTGGATAAGGAGCAAAGCAGCCATGCAAACAATGGCTGTGGAGCCAGAAAGTCTGCAGTAAGTCTAGTCCTTCTCAGAAAGCTTGTCAGGCCAGGCGCCTGGAGCTGCCTAGTGGGAGGGACCGCTGGAAGGGGGAGTTGCTCCTCACCACTTTATGGAATTGGCAGCTGGCCAGCTTGTTGAAAATTCCCAAACCTCACTACTAGAAAGTAAAAATTAAGGGTGGGGGGCTTAACGGGAAGAGGAAAGAATGACTTTAGTCTGTTTTTTCAGCTGACTTCAGCCTTTTCCTGTTTTTTTTTTATTCTGATTGAACTATTGGTTTAGCCGTATTTCTGTTTACCAAGCTTTGTAATTTTTTATTTAAAAAGAAATTATTTATATTTTATTGAATAATTTGCCTTAGTTTTATTGTCCTGAAGAAGAAACAGCACCGATCTATGTATATAGCAATGGAAAATAAATTTATTTAGATGCCTATTTGAACTAAATATTTAAAAATAACTTTTAAACACCAGCATCATTTTGAAATTTTGATCATGTAGCATTTCAAAGGTCTATGTTTCCTTATATCCTTAGCTTTGCAAGGTTAGGTATTTTAAATTTAATATAAAAATTCCAATGAGTTATTCCAAGAATTTAAAAAATATTTTATTTTCAGATGTTAGAATTATAAAATTATATACTCTGTTTCAGGAATGGTTGTAAAATATGGTTACTGTTTTGCTATGTCATGATCACAGAAACAGTTAATATGATGGGACAAATAAAGGGAGAGTCATCAGTATTTATATTATTAATAACAGTAATTACAACTGTAACAACAGACGGCTGTTACTTACCGAATGGTTAATACCGAGGTGCACGATGCTCATTTGGGTTAGTAGTATCATTCCCATTTTGTGGCTAAGGAGACTGAGATCTAGACAGCTTGAATAACTTCTCCCAAATTACATCGCAAATAAATACTGGAGCTGATATTTGAAACCCGTAGACTTACATCAGAATTCACTCTCTTGGGCGCCTGGGTGGCTCAGTTGGTTAAGCGACTGCCTTCAGCTCAGGTCATGATCCTGGAGTCCCGGGATCGAGTCCCACATCGGGCTCCCCGCTCAGCGGGGGGTCTGCTTCTCCCTCTGATCCCCTTCCCTCTCGTGCTCTCTGTCTCTCATTCTCTCTCTCTCAAATAAATAAATAAAATCTTTAAAAAAAAAAAAAAAGAATTCACTCTCTTAAATTTGCCAGCATACTATATGAAAAGTGCCTCTACCTAGAACATAAAATTGATGTCATCTTTCTGGAACTCATAGTTAAAAAGGGCACGTGTTTAACAGTATAGAGAGTAGAACTAGGGATGGTTTTCTCCCCACAAAATTGAACCTTACTTGTTGAGGTAATTTTAAAAGAAAGAGCATACTTTTGGTTACTCCTTTGAAAGAAAGATGTTACTTATGTATATCAGTTAGTTCTTTGGGCATTGTGACTATCTTATACTTCTGTTGTTATGCTCTGATTTGACTGTGCTTTCCAGACTCTTGTTTTTTGGTTGGCTGTGCAATAACTTACAGTGATTAGGCTTTTTATTATTTTAGCAAATTTCTCATGAGTATATTATATAGCAGTGTGTATTTTCTGTTGCTGCCCAACAAATTACCCCAAAACCTAGCAGCTTAAAACAAGCATTTATGATCCCCTACATTTTCTGAGGGTCTGGAATCCACCAGGGGCTTAGCTGGCTGGGTCTAGTTTAGGGTCTCCTGAATTGTGCCGGTTAAGCTGCAGTCACCTGAAAGCTTCCCTGGGGCTGCGGCATCCATGTGCAAGATGGCTCACGCACATGCTGCTGTCAGGAAGCCTCGGCTTCTCACCACGTGGCCCTCTCTGGAACGCTGCTTGAGTGTCCTTATGATATGGCAGCTAGCTTCCCGCAAAGTGGGTGTTTCAAGAAAGAGCAAGGTGGAATTGGAAATGCCTTTTATAATCTAGTCTGTGAAGTCACACTCTGTTGTCTCCATCTCATTTTATTTGTTAGAAGTGACTCATTAAGACCAGTGGGAATTCTAGACAGAGAAGTAGGCTCCACCTATTGAAGGTACTGTCAGAGCACTTGTGGACATATTTTAGATCAGCACAATGATCTTTTGGTAGATTGTTGTTTTTTTTAACCTGTGAAAAAGTATCACTTGTGAATACTAGTTTATATTCCAGCTGTGGTAATATACACTACATTGATATTGCACACGATAGGTCCTAGACCGTAAACTTAATTTATCAGTGAATGCCAAATAAATATATATGGTGTTAATGCTTTTATTAATCCAGTTTTTAAATGGATGTTGGTGTTCTGGGGCCCTCTTCTCTTTTCATTCTTAGAAGGCCATCTCATCCAAAGCCATAGCTTCACATACTCTATGCTGTTGACGTAGTAGATTTGTATCTTCAGTACCAAATGTGTCCTTTAAGCTTCGTGCCCATTAGACATTCCCTTTGGGTAATCTCAAATGTCTAAAATTGAACCCTTGATCTCTTCACTCCTTTCAAAATCTGCTTGTCCTCATTCCAGTAATTGCTCATGCCAGAAATGTAGAGATCTTCTTTGACTCATTCTCCCTTACCCCACAATCTAATCCAGTACTAAGCCTTGTTGAGTCTGTTTATGAAATATACCTTGAACCCATCCACTGTACCACCACCACCCAAATCTTAACCACCATTGTCCCTCTCCTAAACTACTATACTGTCCTTCTCAACTGGTTTCTTTACTTCTGTTTTTGTCCCCTCCAGTCCATTATATAGAAACCAGATAATTGCCTTCCCATCCCACTTAGATTTAAATCCCAGATCTTTCATACGCTCTTGCCTGATCTGGTCCTTGTTTTTCCTATTTCTTCAAACTCACATCTCATCAACTACCCCTTATTCTCACCATTTCAGAAATATCATTCTTCCATTGCTCTTGTCTGCCTCAAGATTCTTGTACAGGCTGTTCCTTATGCCTAGAACTCACCCCCTTTTCTTTACCTGGCTAACTCTAATTCTTCAGATCTCATCTTAAATGTTGCTTTTTAGCATGGCTTCCATTAGTCTCTCCAGATGAGATTAGGTCACTACCCCATGCCTCTCTTGGACCTGGCACTTTTCTTTCCTCACACTTAGCACAAGTTATGATTACGTATGATTTGTACTGTCTTGTTTAGTGCCTGACTATCTTAATTGTCTTGTTTAATGACTAGGAACTCCGTGAAGACTGGGTCCGTTTTGCCCTCATCAGTCTATTCTCAGTGTCTAGTACAGAATCATGTATATAATAGGTACTTAATAAATATTTAGGGAATAAATTAATAGTGGCAAGAACACTGTTCCTGCAGGACTTCAGCATTAGAAGGAATCCGATGAATCACTTAATTGGTCTAGTCTCCTTTCCGTCATGTCTGTCATGTCTGTCATGTCCGTCATGTCCTTGACAGAGGTGCATTCACACTTTGTTCCTTTGATATGCTGTGAGCAAAGGCCCCGATCTTTGAGTTGTAAGTTCAAGTGTAGTCATTTCCCTATCCTTTGCATTCCTGTCATTCCTCTCTAAAGTGTTCAAGAGGCCTGACCAGGTGGAATAAAGTAAGGTGGTGACCCTCTTTGATTACAGCAGTAGGTCTCCATCCCTGCTTGATAAGATTGCCTTCATGTCTCAGCAGTTGTCATAAGCACTGATGCATATTGAGCTGGTAGTCAGCTAAAACCTAACATTTTTCTTTTAAAGATTAAGGCTTTCCATTGTTGGGTTACAAATGAGGCAATTGAAGCCATTTTACCTTTAGCCTTCTGTTGGCTGATAGCTGTTCTCTATACAAGTTATTGTAGATCACACCTGTTACTTCCTGTGCCATGTTATAAACATGTATGAGAGGAGGAAACTTTATTGAGCACCCATTCTATACCAGGCTCTCCTACTTTATAATATATAATTTTCATTGTGTAACATACATAAAATATCCAACAGGGCAGTCTAGGGTAGCAGTTAACACATGGACTCTTGAATCAGATCTCCTTGATTAGAATTAGAGCCCTGCCACTTACCAGTAAATTCCTTAAACTGTGCTTGCCTCAGTTTCCTCATCTGTAAAATTAAAATAATAATCGCACCTACCTCACAGGGTAGTTGTGATGATTTGATAAATTAATATTAATATATTCAAAGCATTTATAATGGTGCTGGCACATAATTAGAGGTGAGTATGTATTAGCTATTACCTCATTTAGATCTTAAAATAATTATGAGTTAATAATATAATTTCAGTTTTACAGATGAGGAAACTCATCCAGAGAGGGTAGGTTACTTATTTCAGGCAGATCAGGATTTGAACTTGTGCCCAGCATAGCAGTCACAGATGTTTATGGGAAGAAATCACACATAATCCCCTTCCAGTGAAACGGACTGTGACTGTGGCAGGTGCTTAGAGTCTCCTCAGCTGCTCTGCAGGATGCTTTGGTTGTCCCTCTAATGAGTCTAGACCACATATTAGCTTTAAATCAATTGATGAGGAAACAATGACTCTGGAAGATGGAACCAGTCCTAGCAATCAGTTTCGCCCAAGACCATGAGCTCCTTGCAGCGGGGACTGCCATACTCATATCTGTATCCTAGCACCCTGCACTGATGTGTCATAGGCACTCCGAAAGTGCAGTTGGTGAGTGGGTGGCGGTATGGAGCTGGCGGAGCTAGTAGGAGAGGCCGAAATAATGCCAGGCTTTTTGTCACGGGTGACTGAAGACATGGCACTACCTCCCTCTGTGATAGCAAATGCAGGAGAAGGAGGCAGGCCTAGAGGGTTAAGAAGGAGAGAGAATGCATTGGATTTAGATGAGTGGTGTGTAATCCCAGTAGAGATACTTAGTAGGCAAATAGAAATATGACGGGAGAACAGGGTTGGAATTACACTGCAGACTGCTTTTGAATTTGAAACCTGGAACAAGTATCCCTAGAATCGCAATTGTGTAATTTCAAGAAGGGAGTTTTCCCAAGAAATGCTGTTAAGTCACATTATGGATGTTGTTCTGTGATTATTTTAGATTTTACGTCTTACTGTCTCAGCATTATGTAGGTGGGAAGCAATTTAATTTTATAGTAGAGAAGTGAGAAATTGTAGAGGTTTTAGAAGTCAGATGTTAAAATGCACAATATAAATGACACTCTATAAACCTTATTTCCTCAATACTGTAAGTGCCTTTGAAGAGCTAAGTAAAGTGAAAAATTCTTAGGTTGATAAAATAGAAAGCTCAGGTGGTTTATGGTAGAAATCATGCTGGGGGTAATTATGTCATGAATAAATAAAATCTTTTTCATTCAGGAATAGTTTAGGCTGAAATCAGTAAAATCGAATTGTCTAAACCAATAGGATGGGAGAAAAAACAGAATTATATTCATCTATATACGAAATAGTGAGAGGGTTTTTTTGTTACCCATTTCAACTATTTTATAATTGCCAAATCTTAACTGGGGAGGTTAGATTTCACATCATCCATATTAAAAGCTCAATTTTATACTAATGAAGCCAGATTTGCAATATTTTAGGAAAATAATTTTAAGATATATTTATCTTTTGCTTTAATGATGAAGCACACTGCTTATTTAAATGTGTGTGATTAATTAGGCTTTCTCTTCTATAGAATAAATTATTTATTGCAAAGATTGGAGGTGTTTTTATCACACCTATTAGGATTTGAAAGATTATTGTTGAATAACTTCATATTTTAAATTCAGTTTTTCCTGCTTTATTCTTCGTATATTTAGAAATTGTTACTAATAAAATAATTAGAATAGCCAGAAAAGACTATTGGGATTATTTAGTGTACTTGTTTTACATATGCTTAATCTGAGATCAGGAGAGGTGGCAGTCTATTTACTGAATTATTTAAGCTTTTGAATTACAGTGCCCTTTTGTTATTGTAAATAAAGATAGCTTTAATCTTTAAAAATGTATTTCATTTCTGGGTGGCTCACTTGGTTAAGCTTCCAACTCTTGATTTCAGCTCAGGTCATGATCCCAAGGGTTGTGAGATTGAGCCCTACATTGGGCTCCATGCTGGGCATGGAGCCTGCTTAACATTCTCTCTCCCTCTCCCCCTCCCCCCATTCTCTCTCCCTCTCCCCCCACCCCGAAATGTATTTCATTATTTAAAGGAATGTTTGAGCATTTGTTTTTCTCTCTTTTGAAAACTTCCCAGAATTCAATTATATTCATTACCTTTTTTATATTTTTATCTTTCAGGAGTCAAGAGAAAGCAGTGGAAGTTGGAGTCATTGTCAAGTGATTGAGACCTTTTGCAAGAAAATCTCTTTGAATAAAAGTCATTTAAATTAGTGACATAACAAGACCAGTTATTAGAGGTGACAGTGTACAGGAAACAATAAAATTGAACAATGACTCAGCTTTATATTTACATCAAATTATTGGGAGCCTATCTGGTCATCATTTCTTGTGTTCAAGGTAAATCAGTGTTCATTTAAGTAATCTTTTTCAGTATTTTATTTCTATATTTAAAATACCCATTCTTGAAACTGCTTCTTCTACTTATGTGCCTTTTTGAACAGTTAGGCTCAGTATGCCAGCATAACCTTTTTTTTTTTTTTTTAAAGGTTTTATTTATTTGACAGAGAGAAAGACAGCCAGAGAGGGAACACAAGCAGGGGGAGTGGGAGAGGGAGAAGCAGGCTTCCCACGGAGCAGGGAGCCCGATGTGGGGCTCGATCCCAGGACCCTGGGATCATGACCTGAGTTGAAGGCAGACGCTTAATGACTGAGCCACCCAGGCGCCCCGCCAGCATAACTTTTAAGTAAAAAGGCAAAGAACAAATACATGCCAGATAATTTTGAACTTGATTGTGATAGAAACATTTTCAGATATTGGTAAAATTTCAGCCTCTCTGAATCTGTTCTCTTATCCATAACATAGGCATTATGATATGCAACATTAAATCTTGTGAGGATTAAAGTATAAAATAAAGTATCTGTCCTAGTAAGACTAGGACACAGGGTAATAGGTACTCAAGACATAGTTTTAAAATTCCTTTCTCCTGGGGCGCCTGGGTGGCTCAGTCGTTAAGCGTCTGCCTTCGGCTCAGGTCATGGTCCCAGGGTCCTGGGATCGAGCCCTGCATCGGGCTCCTGCTTGGTGGGAAGTCTGCTTCTCCCTCTCCCACTCCCCCTACTTGTGCCCCCTCTCTCGCTGTGTCTCTTGCTGTGTCTCTCTCTGTCAAATAAAGAAATAAAAATCTTTAAAAAAAAAAAAAAAATTCCTTTCTCCTTTAAAATACAATACAGAATAAATGTAAATAATTTAAAAATCATTTTGTCATCATTAAAAAACTTCAGAAAGGTAAGTTGCATTTGTATATGCTAAATACTAAAATTTCTTCATAGAATACTCAAAAGTTTTATTTATGAACAGCATTGTAATTTTGTGTTCATAGCTTGGAATTCCCAAACAGGAAATTACAGTGATGACTCTGAGGATCAGACAGGCTATATTTGCACATGGGATTTTTCCCAAATGGTTTAATTAGGACATTATTTCAAACTGAAGAGAGAGTACTGTTTTGCAAAAGGATTTTAGATTAAAGTTATTGGGTATCTTCATTCTCTTAAATTTATGTCATCACAGATTGTTCTTTCATAAAGTTTTGTTTGGAGTGATAAAGATTAATATCTACTAGCAAGAAATACAGTTAACAGCACAAATTTTTTGACAGTTTCATTTTTTTTTTTAATGTATTTATTTGAGAGAGAGAGGGAATCCCAAGCAGACTCCCTGCTGAACATGGAGCCCAATGTGGGGCTCAGCTGCATGACCCTGAGATCATGACCTGAGCCGAAACCAAGTGTCAGACACCTAACCTATTGAGCCATCCCAGGCGCCCCTGATGTTTTCATTTTAAAGATAAAAATAAAATCTGTAGCTTCATATTTTGTCTTAGGTGTAATTGATACCATTAGTATTTTCTTGCTCAGAATACAGAGAGCCCTCTTCCAAAAGCCACTTTTTTTTGGTGAGATACCAAATTATTTAATAAAACACCTTTATTTTAACAGCTCTTGTTATATGTCTTGTTGATCAGCACCAGCCAAAGCTGTTTTGAAGATGAGTTAAATTAATAGCATATTTGCTACCTCACTCCCAGATAATTAGTATTTGATGTTAAATTTTTTTTAAAAATCTATATAGATCACACAGAGGCAGTGTAATTCAAAATTCTTTCCCCACCCTGATTCAAATTATTCTGTAATAAACTTTTATTAGATGAAATAAACTGGTCATTAGTTATTAGGTGTAAGCAAAAAATATCGGTAAGAATTACATTTCTGTGATGAATAGCCAAATGTGTTACATTTCCTTTCAAAAAGATTAGTTTGAGAGTTGCTTTAAATAAAATAAAAATATTTAGTCTTAAAACTAAAACCAATGTAGAAGAAAATGTTATTTCTTAGAGATTACTAAGGATTAGAAGTGGTGTTAGTGGAAATGACTTTAGCTTCAACTTTAGCTTCAGTTGTGTCACGGGAAAGTAAATTTCTCCATATTATTGGTTTCCTAGTTGTAAAATAGAAACAATAACATGTATCCTAGATGTAAACAGGAGTTTTTGGAGCATTAGATGTTTTGATAAAGATTTAAGTCCTTTACATTGAGATAAAGTTATTCAAGTTGAATCAAAGAATGCGTCACCTGATACTAACACCTAATTGCTATTTAGTCCTTGTTTTTGGCTTGGTCACAAGTTTTAGAAATGGATTTTAGCTTTAAGAAACTGATTACCCAACAAACAGTGACTTAAACAAACAGAATTATTTTTTGATGTAGATGGTAGATATTTGCTGGTGCTCATTCAGTAGTTGAGTGGTGTCAAGGTTGACATTTGTAGTTTTCTTGGCTTTTCCCTAATGGTTACAAAACGGCTGCTGTTATCTGCATTGGAGGAAGGAAAAATGGGGAAAGGGTCAGCACTGACTTCAACTGCATGTTATTTCAGGAAAGCAAAATGTCCCCAGAAACCAGCCTTCTGCTGGCAGATTTTATTGTGTTTTGTTGGATAAACTGAGACAGTTGCTAGGGCTACTGGAAAACTGGGAGATGGGGTTGTCACAGTCAGCGTAGATTAATCTAAGTCCATTGCCTATGGCTGGACACATGTCCCGCCAGACAAAATCAGAGTTTGGTCAGTTAGGAAGATAGGGAAAATAGATATCCTTGGGACAACTTAAAAAGTCTTGAACAGATTCTTTCTCTTCTGTCAGTTAAGGTGTTTTCAGCTCTAAGTAACAACAACAACAAAAAAAACCCCAATTCAAAATAGCTTAAACAATAAGGAAAATGTATTACAAAACAGGAAGTCTGACGGTAGGGGGACTTCAGTAAGTTAATTCCTTGGCTCTCATCAAGTTCTTTCTCTTTTTCAACTGTATTCTCCTCCACCTATTAATTTAGCCCTAGGTTAAACTGACTCCATGGCCACAATGTGGCTGCTGTGGGGCCAGAGATCCCATGTAGATAGGGCAAATTTGAGTTGGCAGCATTCAGTAGAAGAGGGAATGGATGTCTCTCGTGTCTCTTTTTAATTGGTAAAGAAATCTTTCCCCAGGCACCTCTCCTGTTCCTTCCCCTTCCTTTTCCAGTGGACTTCCTTCTAACTTTATTGGCCAGAAGTAATTTATGCTCTTGTGTCAGCAGTGGCAAGGGGACTAGAACTAAAATTGTTGGATTAGACAAAACAGTTGTCTCTACTGAGGGTAGGGCTGTGCTTCCCTGAATCACATGGAGGAGGGGGCAGATATTTAAAAAAGGGTGTGTGTGTGTGTGTAGCAAGGTAAAGGGAAGAAGAACACCTAACAACAGTTGTTGCAGGGTACTACACCCGTCTACCTAATCTCATACACACCCTTCTCGCATGCATATGCTAGAAGTGCCAATGGAAATACTCAATTCCTCCTCAAAGGTATATAGGTATATATGTATATATAACCCAGAGGTTTATCCACTTAATGCACTCGGCCACTCATCCAAGACTTTTGGGTAGTATGTCACCTTGTCCACCAGATTCATATGGGCCTCTTCATGGTCTAGCAGTGGGTAGCTAAGAGAGAAATTGTTGGTGCCCAACACACCCAGTATTCAGTGATGAAGAAGAAATTGGATAAGTACTATATGAACTCCTATTCAGAAGGACAACTTGGAAGCCACCTTCAGTAGTCACCACTCCGTAGCACACAGATTAAGGAGAATTGTTACTGATCACTTCGTACATGCAAAGCATTGATGTCCCAATGGTCTCTCCAGCTCCCCTACCTTTTGCCTTCTGATTCCTATTCTAGACATTCTGTCTTAAGGACGGGGGAGGACTTTCTCTGCTTTGTACAAAGGAAGACCATAGATGACTGGAAAAGTAAGAAAAATTAGTCAGGAAAAAAATTGTAAAATCATGGATGCCAAAAATTGCCATTAATGACAAAGGAAGCTGGTATAAATGTGTCTATATATAGTCACTTGTATCTTTTAGCTATTCATCTCTGTATTTATATATATTTGTGGTTTTTTCTCAGTTGTTACACTTGAGCATGTAAACTTTAAGTATTTTTTTGCATGTATTTGTTTGAAATACAACCTATAGCTTCAGCCCACCCCAGACCTCATAATTTTATGCTTTGTAAACACAGGACTAGTGAGTAGAAAGAGATTGGCATATTGTAGGAACTGACAGAAGGCTAGCATGCCTGAGCATGGTGGAGGGTAGGTGCTGTGAGTTGATGTTGGAGAGGTACACAGGGTCCAAATCCTGCTGGTGGTGGGCATGGTGAAGGAGATTGGAGTTTATTCTGAGTGCATGTGGAGCCATTAATTGGTTTTAAGCAGAGAGTGACAGGATCAGATTTATGTTTCTAAGATAACTCTGGCTCCTATGTGGGAAATGGATGGGAGGGCCCAAGAACAGAAGTAGGGAGGTGAGTGTGGAGATTACTATCTCAGAAGTGGCATGGCATGATGGGGCCAGGTAATAGCAGTGGAGTTGGAAAAAAGTGGAAAAACTTGAGATCTATTTTGGAGATTGAGCCAAAAGACTTGGGGAGATGGGTTTGAGGAGATACGTTAATGAGTTCCATTTTGGACAAGTTAATTTTGAGATTACTTAAGCAGGCTGGAGGGGTAAATCTAGGAACTATCAACAAGGAGATTTGTTTAGACCATGGGGTGGGTGCTGTCACCTAGGGAGATACTGCAGAGAGGCTGTTGCTTAGTTATTTTTCTCTGCATCCATGCCTCTATTTAGGGAAATCTTGTAACTTTAAGATACAGCTTAGTTTTCATTGCTTTTGACACCTAGGCCGACTTTGTGTTACAGACTCTTTCCTTCGTTTACCTTTGTATTATATCACTTTTCACAGTGTGTTTGTTTATGTGCTTATTGTCCTTCCCCATTTCTCAAGGACCAGATCAGTTTCCAGCAATCGGTAACTTGCCTGCACGTAGCTGGCCTCTAATTAATGTTTTGTTAAATAAATATTTGAGGTAATATAAACCCCAGATGCAAGTTATTATAATTAGGATTTTTAATTTCCTAAATTCAGATAGTGTTTTGGGAAATTATGTGTATTAACCATGATATAACTTTGAATATTCTAGGTATTGGTGATCTTTTAGTATGATCTTTGTTATTAAATAATTTCTTCATTTGTACCTTATTTTATATGTAATTAAGCCCTTTATTATACATTCATTTCATCTATATATAACCTTGAGTTGAATTGGGCAGGAATTATTATTGTCATTTTTAAGAGATAGAAGAAGTTCAGAGAGTAACATCTATGGATATATTTGGGAGTTGAACCCTTACCTTCACACTGTTATTTCCGTGTCATTTCTATCACACTATACTGCTTTTTCTGTGTATCACTAGATATTTGAAAAATTAATTGCATGTAGTATATTATTTACCATTTGCTCTCCATACTTAAATTAGTGCTTCCTTCTGTTATCGTAGTGGATTTTAAAGCTGGTGAAGAGACTTCAGGTGGCCTCTAGTCCTGTAGTCTTACTGAGTAAATGAGGTCTGAAGAAGTGACAGGGCTTGTCCATGATCATCCAGCTAACTAAACTGTGGTGGGACCATCGTAGGACCATAGTAGACCACAGTCCAGGTCGCCTCATTTTTAGCCTAGTGGATTTCTTCTATTCTTGGCCATCCCACCCTTTTGTTACTTTTTACAGTTGACATTCCTAACGTAAATGAGGTCTTTAAGCTTTGTTATCAATTTAAAGGGTTAAATGAAGATTATTAAAATTCAAGGCATGGAGTCACTAAAAAAAAATTAGCAGCACATTCTTTTCCTGTTATCAGTGTGTGTTTGTGTGTTACTTTTTCTTTTCAATAGTTCATCTTACCAGTATGGCTAAATTTAAAGTCAAGTCCACATTGGAGGAGCAAGATGGCAGAGGAGTAGGAGACCTAAAGTCAAGTCCACATTATGCTTGAACCACTTATTTAACATTTATAATGAAATGTTTATATACAATTCTCTTAATATTTTATTCCCTGGAGGTCAACCCTACAAGGAGTAGGCTAGCCAATTTCAGCTGATTTGGAGAGAAGTAGGAATTACTAAAACGTTTTAGTTCTTTTCTGCTTTCAGCCTGAAAGATTCAGTACCAAATATGACAGTATCTGTCATTTGAGGCTACTTGACTCTAATGCAAGAACACAGTTCTATTTTCATAAGCTAACTACTGCCCTACAGTAACCTTCAGTTTCTGGCAGCATAGGCTGGATTTGAACCAATGACCTTGAGATAAAAGGTACCAGATAATATGATTAGTCCCCATGCTCTCACAGTTCCCTTACTTAAGCAATTAAAGTCCAAAGCGAGATGCTTAGTAATTGCACTTCCACACAGAGGCACAAATAAAGGACTTATTTTTTTTTAAGCTAGTCCCAAGTCTTGAGCCAAGGAGTTTAAGAACCATATTTGTGTATTTTTTTAATGATTGGAAACAATCTCAGACTTCCCTGAAATTGCTTCTCATTTTGTACCTTTCTTAAAGTCATGACCATATTCTTCTGCCTTTGCCACATTGTCTTCCACCTTGCAAAATTTGTGACATAGTCCTCTCCATATGTCCCACAATACCTGGGACGGTTGTTCTGTGCATAATAGGTTATTAACAAATGTTAAATGTATGAATGAAGTGTATTTTTAATTAAACACAGTAGCTGTCATACTGTAATAAGAAAACCTAGAAACTTCTCATTGGAAATTGAAATTGAAAGAATTAGCTTTTCAGAAATGGTTTATTCACAGATTTCATATTTGAATACAGGGCAGAATCTAGACAGTATGCTCCACGGTACTGGGATGAAATCGGACTCTGACCAGAAAAAATCAGAAAATGGAGTAACCTTAGCACCAGAAGATACCTTGCCTTTTTTAAAGTGCTATTGCTCAGGACACTGCCCAGATGATGCTATTAATAACACATGCATGTAAGTATTTTATGCAGTCCTTCTTAAAGTTATGAGAATAGGAGCACATTTGGTGCTATTTTAAGAATTGTTTACATTGTTTAAGGTTGTTTTTTTTTTTTTTCTTTAATTTTATATGGTATCTTTCCAAAGAGCCAAAAAGCTTCTTGTTCTGTATATGGGAATATTTAGTACTACTACATGATTGATGGTTCTTTTCTTACAGTAACACTGTAATATCCTTTTTAAAGGAGATAAAAGGTATCTGGTATTTGTCTAACATTTTGAGTTTATTTAATAATCTTTTTATCATAAAGTTTACTGATACTTATTGTTGAAAATTTAGAGATTACCAAAAAAGAAATTCACCCAAAATCTTACAGTTCTGAATTGGTTGAAATATTTTACAGAAAGATAGAAGTTGATACTGTGATACTTAATTTTATTTTACTTTCTTACAAGTGAGCTCCCAATCCAAATCTGATTTATATGACAGTTTTAAATTTTCCTACTTAATTTTATGTTAACTATTCAACACATTTATAAATGATCATATAATTCTATTCCATATTGTTTGGGGACATTGAAGAATTGGCTTACTAGCCAAAAAAATTCCCTGAACAACATAGTCTCATCAGTTAATTAACTGTGTCCCTGTTATGAAGGTAATAACGTCCTGCTTTGTACTTTCCTAATGAGTGTATGCTCTTTGAATGTCACCAGATATAAAGCCAAAAAGTATACATGTAAAATATTGAAATTATATGATAGTTCACCATGTCTTAGATTTGTTGTTTGTCCTCTGGTGGTAGTTGAAATTATTGTGACAGCCTGGATAATCTGTCATAGGGGAGTGTTCCACACTATGTCACCAGGTAATTTCTTGCCAAACCTATTGTCCGTAATACATGCCTGATATGTGTGGGCTCTTAGTGGCTTAGTAATCCAGAATAACTGAAATCATTAATTTTAACAGAATTTTGCCCCACACTTAGCATTTTTCCTTACAAAAAAATTAATAATTCTGCAAGTCTTTTAAGTAGAAACAATATACTTACTGATATGAATAAGTAAGAGCACACAAAAAAGCTTTTGTTTTTATTTTTTTTAAGATTTTATTGATTTATTTGAGAGAGAGAGAGAGTGCACGCAAGTGGGAGGAGGGGCAGAGGGGAGAGGGAGAAAGAATCTCAAGCAGACTCCCAGCTGAGCATGGAGCCTGATACAGGGCTTGATCCCACAACCCTGAGACCATGAGCTGAGCCAGAATCCAAGAGTCAGACACAACCGCCTGAGCTACCAGGCATCCCACACAAAAAAATCTTTTACAAGTGGCTTCCTGCCCTTTAAAGTCTAAATGAATATATTAGGGGTAAACTCCAACATACTAATACTAAAATGACAACATTTCGTTAAATACATATATATGTAAATTTCTTGAAGCTGTTCAAAAGTTACCCCTTTTTTCATATCACATTCAGTAAAATGCACCTCTCAGGATCTTAGTCAGTCTGTTATTCCCAAGTATATTTTACTTTGTCGTTTAGTCTGGTTTTGTGTTTCATAAAAAAGTTGTTTTTATTTATTGTCTATGGTATGTGAATACTGAAAATCCCATGGATAAAAAGAGGAAGTCTTTTTTAAAAAAGATTTACTTATTTATTTGAGAGAGAGAGAACAAGTGTTTACGAGTTGGGGGAAGGGTGGCGGGGGAGAGAGAGCGCGCGAGTCTCAAGCGAGTCCCTACTGAACACAGAGTCTTGCTCACGGGGCTTGATCCCACGACCCCGAGATCGTGACCTGAGCCTGAGCTGAAACCAAGAGTCAGACACTCAGTTGATTGAGACACCTAGGTGCCCTAAAGAGACAGCCGTTTTTTAAACATTAAGATTCTTTACTTTGTAAAATTTTATAGATCAGCTTCCTGTGATCACATGGCTGTGATTAGCAAAGAGAAGTTACATAATAATTCATATTTGGAGGACTCATTTTAAAAGAAATCTTTTTCCACCTTGGACCATTAGGTTTTAGTTCAGATGCCGAAACTCTTTCATTTGCCTGAAAACCCATAGAATTTTGCTGATAAATAACATGTGAATGCAGTTCTAGTTCAAAAAACAAGGTACTAAAGGTCATTAGTACCCAGTCACATTCAAATTGAGATTTAATTGGTACTTTCTGATGTGAAGTTATGTTTTTTGTTTTTGGGGGGGTCTTTTCTTTTAGAACTAATGGGCATTGCTTTGCCATCATAGAAGAAGATGACCAGGGAGAAACCACATTAGCTTCAGGGTGTATGAAATATGAAGGATCTGACTTTCAGTGCAAGGTAAGATCTCATTTGGGGCCTATGCAATAAAGAAGGGAGGGACCACGTGAAAGTATTCCTCTCTCCAGGAGAAATGTGCCTGATCTGCTCATCACTGTATGTTCTTGTAAATCAAATATATTGGAGGAAGCTTAGCTCTTGCTTCAAGTAGTAGGATTGTGGTAATTGAAGTTCCAGATTATTTTACTTTAAAAAAAAGTTTTAAATCATCCTGTTTTCAAATTGTCATGACTGCAAAAAATATTGTCACGGTATCACCCATGGATTATAAAATTGACTGGAAGGACTTTAGGGTGATGGGCAGTAACCTTTGTGTCCCTGGAACAAATTCAGTCCTTGTAAGGAAATCTCAGTGGAGCTATTTTAACAGTAGCCGCAAAGGCATCAGAGAGCTGGTAATAAAGAGTTTATGAACATCCTGATGGCTCTCGGGTATAAACCTCTTCTCTTCAAAATCCCGTATAGTAATTTTGCCCCAGCAATCCTTCCAGTGTTTTTGAAAAACAGCTTCAGACAGAACTGTTTGTTCACAGATTTAGGGTTCGACTATTTTAGGAAGTTATTCCCATTTTAAGAAATTCTCAGGATTGATAGAAACTTTAAAGGTTCTATGTTCCGACCTCTGCTAAAGTTGGGGATCCACACGTCTCCTCTGTACATCCCCCTTCCCCCCCACAAACACGTTTTGCATCCCATCTGTTTTTTTAGTGCAATACCTGTAGTGACAGGGGCTCCTTGCCTCCCAAGACCACCTGTTTCATCTGTACGAACTTTAGAAAGCTTTTCCTCCTAATGACTATAAATCTCTTCCTGCCCCTTTGGACCACAGAGGACAAATCTAAAGCCTCTTTTTTTTTTTTTTTTAAAGATTTTATTTATTTATTTATTTGAGAGAGAGAATGAGAGAGAGAGAGAGCATGAGATGGGGGAGGGTCAGAGGGAGAAGCAGACTCCCTGCTGAGCAGGGAGCCTGACGTGGGACTCGATCCCGGGACTCCAGGATCATGACCTGAGCTGAAGGCAGTCGCTCAACCAACTGAGCCACCCCAGGCGCACCTCTAAAGCCTCTTTAATAAGATAGCCCTTTACTGTGTGAAGAAAGTTTTTTGTGTGGTCCTCCGTTCCTCCCCATACCGTCTTGTCTCTGCCCGTGAAAATGCTAGTTCCTGATCACCTCAACTGCTCCGTGTATGATCAGCTTCAGTTACTCCGGTTTCTCAGTGTTACATGCAGAATCAAGTGTGGTTTGACCAGGCACAAAAAAAAAATGCAGAGAATAAGTGACTCCTTTCCCTTTTTCTAAATACAGCCAAATCTCATGTTAGATATTGGATTGTCATGCCACACTGTTGAAACCTGTCGAGCTTCCGGTCAGCCAAAATCCCCACCTTTCACTCATGCTACTGCTGAACCACACCTCTTCCATTCTTTATTGGTTCTTCTGGTTTCTTGACACAAATAGGATGGGACTGGAATGGGTTTTGTTAAACAGTTGTTACGTACTTGTCTATGTTAAATTTTATTATGTTAGAATTAGTCCTTTTCTGTAATTTGTCAGGATTTGGGGGGGATGCTAATTTGATTATTTCTTCCAGTTTTATGCCATTTGCATGTTTATAAACCACAAATTCTATACATTTTTTTAATCACTGAAAATATTGAAAAAAGAACTGTGGTTAGAGCCCTGAGCTCAGCAGTAATAACCAGTATCCTGAAAGCCCCATAAACTAGGTATATCACAAATTGAATTCATTAATATAAGTTAGTTGCTAAAACTTCATAATGTGTATTCAACTCCGTGTGCTGCTGCTTACTAGCTGCAGAACTTTGGGGCACTTTTCTTTTTTAAAGTTGTTTTCTCACTTGTAAAGGAGTTGTAAGGATCAAATGATATGATAACGTATATGTAAAGAGTTTAGCACACAGGGCTTAATAAATGTTAGCTCTGATGATATAACTGAGCAGTCACTAAGCCGGTTATGTGCATCCCTAGGTACACACAGACTGTGTTACACAAGGATCGCATAGTCTAGTGGATAGTTTAGGGGAGTTGCTTTCCAGAGCCTAGTCCTCTTGGCCTGCCTGAGAACAGGGCTCCCCAGGCAGTTTCTGTTCCTTTTTTCCTTTGCACAATCACCCATCTCCCTCCTGGTTTACAGATTAAAGGCCTGGGACCGAAAACCTCATTTCCAGTGTTGTAATTCAAATCTAAGTATCTAGGCTCACGTGACTCTGGACAAATCACACAAATGGACATGGGTGGCGGATGGGAGTGGGGGAGTGTAGGAATAGGAAAGGTCCCCTCCCCCAACTTGACCATTTCATCTTTGCCCACCCAGGTAGCCTACCTAAGAGAGGTGGGAGCTGAGGCTGCTATTGCTGTTCTTGGTGAAGCCACTTTGGCTCTTCTGGGAGTTTATAAGCATTTTTGGCTTGTTCTAGAATCCCCACTAGGATCATGTCACATTTGCTAGAGCAAGAAGAATTAATTTATCGAATATTTACTGTTTGCATTTAATATGCTAGGTACTTGGTATATGCTACCTCATTTCCTCGCAGTTGCCCCATAAGGCAGGTGTTTTTTTGTCCTCCATTTTACAGCAGAGGAAACGAAAGCCCAGAGAGAAGTTCATCATTCACAAAGTTAGTAAGTGGCAAAGCTAGGATTTAATAAACTGTTTGGTTCCAGAGCCCTTGCTTTTTCCGTATTACCATGCGGCCTCCAAACTCTAGTTGGCCAAGTCTGCTTTCTTTTTCTTTAAAAAAAAAAAAAAAAGTATAACATTTAGCCCTTCAGTCTCCAACACTTGTTCTTGCTAAAATCTTCCCATCACACAAGCCTTCCAGGCCTCTCTCTTCCCTTGCTTGGTGTGATCACCTGGCTTCGGCTTTGAGGGCAGGCACTCATGCAGAACACAGGAGCCCTGGAGGATCTCTTCCTGTGCCTGGGAGAGCGGCTCCCACTGCATGGTGCTGATCTTTGTCCCCCTCATCTGTTCTGTCAGCAACACATCCATTGCTTGGTGGTCGGTCTTCTAGCATTGCCAGAGAAACCCTTTCTTCGTTTTTCTTTATATTTTCTCTTCTGCAAGGCTCAGCTCATTTTGATCGTTAGCCTTCCTGCAGCTGTTCTTGGATGCTTCGTAGTCCTTGTATTCATCTTTAGTTATGTACTCTTCATCCATCCTTCGTGTAAATGTCCTCTATCTGGGATTATTTCAGAGTCACCTGTATAACTCCTAACATATCTGTCTTTTCTCTTTTTATGATCATTTAAAAGTAAAAATTGTTTTAATGTTAAAAATTCAGTTAAAGTGTAAAACTTGTGGTTTTTGAAAGTTTCCAAATACTCTTGACCCACCTTCCCTGACAGAATCTCAAGTCATGGACTCCTGTTCACCTTTTTAAAGTCATGCTCAAGCATACTGAAGTTTTTCCTTTCTGGCCATCTGATATTTAAGAATAGCATGGTCAATTTCTGCTTATATTGTTGCTACTTTTATAATGACAAGCAATTCCTTTCTGTTACTATTTTGGTTCAGAATGTCAGTTTTCCCAGGCAGTGCTGAAACGTCAGCATTCAAGTTAATAACTTGTCAAGTACTGTACCAATCAAGTCAAACCTCACACATAATTGTTGATGTCTGTTCTCATGACTACGGTCTTTTCCTCTGCTCATTTTCTGACCTATTAGGGACACATCTCATATCTAGTTGGTGGTAGACTCTAAGAAGCTCAGGAATATGGCTTCTATATTTTCCCTTTGTCCTCACTGCCTCTGCTTTAACTTGCTTCTGTGTGGGGTTCATTAGTTACAGCGAAGTTGTTGTAAGCAGACTCTGCAGTATCTTCTACTTACTTGACTACTTTTTCTGATATCTCTTTTCTTTAGACTGGGATACCCTCCACTTAAGTACTGCTATGAGATCCTGTGTACCCTACTAGTTCATCATTGTGATAAAATGTCTTATCCATGTTTTTTAAGGAAAAGATCCCATGACTTACATTTTTATTAAAACAAATGAATAGTAATATATTAAGATAAGCCAAAGTTTTGGTGTAAAATACTTATGAACTTATGTTTGTAATTTATAGTTCAGTGTTCCAACACACCATCCACATACATATGTTCTCCTTAGGAAAAATAATTTCACAGTCTTCACTATTTCAGCACAGATTCTAATTTTTCAGTAATCCTTTTTTACACATAAAATTCGGAGGTCTTGTTCTTTCAGCTGAATTAAAAATTATATTTATGAATATTTAAAAAACCTCATTATCAACTTAAAATATCAAGCCATTTTTAATTTTATCATTACTCTTCCTCTAGGATTCACCAAAAGCCCAGCTACGCCGGACGATAGAATGTTGTCGGACCAATTTATGTAACCAGTATTTACAACCTACACTGCCCCCTGTTGTCATAGGTAGGTTAGCCGAGAAGAGCATGATCATGATTTTCAGTAAAATATTTTCTCTGGTTTTAACAGTAAGCAAGCTTTCTAGAATTTAACACTACAAACTGTTTTTCCCCTTTAATATGTGATAGAAAGATAATATGTGTACTTTATTGTTTACTTCCCTTGTCAGGTCCATTTTTTGATGGCAGCATTCGGTGGCTGGTTGTGCTCATTTCTATGGCTCTCTGCATAATTGCTATGATCATCTTCTCCAGCTGCTTTTGTTACAAGTAAGATAATTATTTTGATACAAAATATATTTTGTTGAATATTACGTATGAGCAGTTCTTTAAAAGCAGTGCAAAGAAATTATTGAGACACCATTAACTTGTATTCTCTGGTTCTGTCTCCTTTAGGTTATAATCTCCTAACTAGATTATAATTTTCTTAAGGGAAAAGAGGACCTTACTACTAATCAGTTAGTTGAACGCAACTTTATACTTCTTGTTTTGTTCCTGAGTTCTTATGATTTTTCTTATTTATAGAATATTGAACTTTCTTATATATGAGTGTTGAAGATCTGTCTCAAAAAGCCAAGTACATTATCATTCATTAGTTATTTGTGGCTTCAGAATTGTTTGTGTTTAGTCGTGATTTCAGAGGACAGTTGCCAAAAGAGAAGAGTAACAACAGGAGGGGATAAACTTCAGTAATAAAGCTTCATCTTACTGGCATACGAATAGACCAAGAGATCCGTAGAACAGGTTATTAGACCCATAAATAGACCCAAGTATATAAAGAAATTTAGTATATGATAAAGGGAACATTTCAGATCACTGGGGATAATTCTATAAATGGATTTGGTAGTAGGTAGCTATATGGAAGAAGATAAAGTTTTTTTTTTTAAAAGATGAAGTTTAATCAGTTACCTACACTGGAATAAATTTTACCCAGATTGGAACTAGATATATGGAAAATGAAGTGATTAAAGCACTGGAACAAACCGTGGAAGAATTTTAAAAAATAATCTCAGGATGTGGAAGCCCTTTCTGAGTCTGACACAAAACTGAAAAGCAAAAAAACCATACGCACAGAAAACAAAACTTTAAATTAAAAAAAAAAAATTGTGTCAATTACGTAAAAATAAAACTTTACTAGGTGGCAGAAACCACCATAAACAGAATGCGAACAGTGAAAAATATTGGCATCTTATATTACAGAGAGCTGATTTCTCAAATATAGAGAGCTTTTATAAATCAAAAAGAAAAAAACCTTAACAGTTCAGTGGGAAAATGAATATTTACCTAAAAGGAAATACTTAGAGTTCTTAAAAGCAAAATAAAAAGATGACCCAAGAATACTCACCATATGAAAAATGCAAATTAAAATCATACTGAGATACTGTTTTTCACCTGTTATACTGGCAGAAATTCTTAGATAAAGAGGCAGGTTGAGCATACTTACTCTTGCTGCCTCCAGTAAAAAAGCAATAGTTTTTAACTTCTTTGTCCAACTAGGACGAGGAAAACAGGAGATAACAGCAAAAAACTTTGGAACTTGGGAAGCTTTTGGATAAGTAGTAAGTGACTTTGCAGACCTAAAAAATCAGACTCCTAGGCTAGACTTTTGAGACAGTAAAAAAGCAACCAGTTTATATCATAGAATTCTCCAAGAAGCTCAAGAATCGGCGGTACCAGTTATCTCTGGAAGTAAAGTTGAGAGTGGCAGTAAAACCAAGAGGATTGCTTGAAAGTCTATTTTTAGAAAGTCAGATGCTGTGTGTGTTACGCAATAGTGCATTAAGAAATCACTCCCAAACACAGTGGCTTAAAACAGCAATTATTGTCTCTCACGGTGGCTCAGAAATTCAGGAGTGAGTGACTGGGTGTCAGGATCTTTCATAACATCCAGTCAGATGTCAGCAGAGGCTGTGTTCGCCTGAAGGCTTGACTGGAGCTGGTAGATCACCTTCTAAGATAAAGGTAGCTCACTTCTAAGGCTCACAAATTGGCGGGAAGCCTTAGTTTCTCTGATGTGAGCCTCTCTACAGAGCTGCTTGAGTGTCCTTGCAGCGTGAAGCCTGGCTTTTTCTTCCTAGAGTGAGTGATCCAGGAGATCAAGGTGGAAGCTGCAAAGCTACATGCAATCTAGACTCAAAAGTCACATCATCACTTCTGCCACATTCTCTTGGTCAACAGGTCAGCCCTACTGTGTTATGGAAGGGAACTAAACAAGGACATGCATACCAGGAGGTGAGGGTCCTTGTGGGCCATTTTGGATGGCAAGTACCACAGATGATGAGATTCGCTACTCCTGTTCTGAACAGTCACTTCCCCACCATCTCCCTAATAGAAGGCTAGAAGTGTATTCTCTGGAAAGAACAAAAATAAGATTCTTAGTGTGGCATCCATTTATTGAGAGTGAGGTATTACAGTGAAAACATGGAGGTAAAGTGAACATTTACATACTGATTGGTGGGCCCTCAACTATCCCAGAACCCTGTCAGCCAGGCTTGTTCAAATAACAAATTGGAAGAATCTTCTTGGGGAAATCCATCCAGCCCAAGAGAAAAGACCTAAGTATACTGACCCCAGTGGACCCAATGAAATGGCCCAGGCAGTCATCTTACAGTGAAGCCTATAATCAGTAAACCCCACTCACATACTAATAGCTGCCCATCAGGCAGTGAAAGACACTAATCCCTGAAAAACAGGAGATAAATGAAGTGAGCCTTATGATTGCCCTCCTTACTGCCCAGAGTTTCTAGCTATAGGACACAGGAGGAACCCAGGTGTAGCCCAGAAGGCTCTGACTCTCCAGGAGATGTAGCTGAGTCTGGGGTACGAATAGCAGTTATAGTTCATAGGACAGAGTACTGGAGAGGAGAGTGCTTCACAGGGAAAGAACTCTGGATATCTACAGAAAGTTCCCATCAAATATTCAGCTGAATCTTGATCAGCACGTACAAGTGAGGAAACTACCCAAGGCTGGGAAAGAGTGCCTGAAAAGACTGAGGAAAACATTGTTCGATGCTCACACAATCTGGGAATAGTGTCTGTTCCCACCAGCTGTGAGACTTGAAAACCTCATAATTCACAGGCCTTTGGTTAGAGTACTCAGAAGGGTCTTGCTTCAGTATTGGAAATAATTAGCCCTAGACTAAAAATGACACTGGTCGCACCTCAGAAGGATTGTCCTGTTTCCAAATAGCTGTATCCTAGAACATAATTCAAGAATATTTAGAGGGATACAAAAATACCCAGCACCCAACAAGGTAAAATTCACAGTGTCTGTCATCCAGTCAACAATCACCAGGCATGCAAAAATACAACCAATACAACCAATAATGAGGAATCAAAAACACCAACCCAGAACTGATCTAGATTTTAGAATTAGTAGACAGGGGCATTAAGATAGTTATTATACCGGTATTTTATATGTTCAAAAAGTGAAATAGAGACATAGAAGATATAAAAAGACCCAAATCAAACTTTAGGAAATGAGATCTGTACTATCTGAGATGAAATGTACACTGGCTGAGATTAATGGCAGATTAGATACTATAGAAGAAAATAGGATTAGGCATGAAGACATTGCAATAGAAACTAAACAAACAGAGTGCCTGGGTGGCTCAGTCAGTTAAGTGCCTGCCATTGGCTCAGGTCATGATCCCAGGGTCCTGGGATTGAGTCCTGCTTCGGGCTCCCTGCTCAGTGGGGAGCCTGCTTCTCCCTCTCTCTCTGCTGCTCCCCCTACTTGTGCTCTCTCGCTCTGTCAAATAAATAAATCTTAAAAAAAAAAAAAAAAGAAACTACAAACTAAACCATTAAAAAATAACTTAAAAAAGGAATTAAGCACCAGTGAGCTGTGGTACTTCAAACAGCCTAATGTGTGTGTGTGTGTGTGTGTGCGCGCGCGTGTGTGTATTTGTGTGGAATACTGCAGGGGTTAGGGGCACCGATGCCTGTGCAGTCAAAAATCTGTGCATAACCGACTCCCCCAAAATGTAACTACTGATAGCCTGCTGTTGACTGGAAGCCTTACCAATAAAACAAAACGCCTGATTAACACACATTTTTTGTCTGGTGTGTACTATATGCTATATTCTTAGAGTAGAGTAAGCTCTTAGAGAAAAGAAAATGTGTTAAGAAAATCATGAGGAAAAGAAAATGCATTTACAGTACTATGCTGTATTGAAAAAAAGATCTACATATAAATGGACCCATGCGGTTCAAACCCCGTCATTCAAGGGTCAACTGTATATACACTGGAGTTCCCAAAGGAAAGGAGAGAAGAGGAGGAGAGAGAGTGAAATATTTTAAGAAATAATGACCAAGATTTTTTTCAGATTTAATTAGAACTGTAAACCTGTAGAGCCAAAGTACAAGAAACTCAAAGAAAACTACACCAAGGTACATCATTATCAAATTGCTCAAAGCCAGTAATAAAAAAATCTTAAATGCAGCCAGAGAAAAAAGGCAGATTAGGTATAGAGGAAGAAAGGTAAGGATGATTGATGGTAGCCGACTTTTCAGGGGAAACAATGCATAGAGCAGAGCAGCATCTTTAAAGTACTCAAGGAAAGGGGCGCCTGGGTGGCTCAGTCGGTTAAGCGTCTGCCTTCGGCTCAGGTCATGCTCTTGGGGTCCTGGGATCGAGCCCCGCATCAGGCTCCCTGCTCAGTGGGGAGCCTGCTTCTCCTTCTCCCTCTACTTGGTCTCTCTCTCTCTGCCACATAAATAAATAAAATCTTTAAAAAAAAATAGATGAATATAGAACTTGGATAAAATTAAAAACAAAGTTCTAAAAGTGTTATAAGGGGGTGGATGAGAGTGTGGGGAAGATGGGCTGTCCTACAAGGGTGGAGGGTTTGTAACTGGTATAACCTTCAAGGAGGAGGTCAGTAGAGCATGCCATCAAAATTCCAAAATCAGTTCTAACTTCTAGCAATGTGTATACAGATATGCCAGGAAATTTTCCATTTTAGCCTTGTATGATATAAGACTAGAAACAGTGTAAATGGTCCTGGTGAGGGAATGGTTAACTGCCATACAATGGAGTACTGTTCGCCATGAAAGGAAGAGGAGGCTCTATGTGCGGCTGTGGAATGGATGCAGATGGAGGGCTCAGTGAGAACGCAAGCTGCAGGACGGCGTGTATGGCCATACTACCATTTCTGGAAGAAAAAAGAAAAACGGGGGAGGTGAACAGCAGTATATATATTTTTTATCTAAATAGACATAAAGGCTGTCCTGAAGATTACCGAACAGATTGTGGAAACCGTTCCAGTTCCGGGCTTTTTCCAGTTCCTCCTTGATGGCGTAGGGATAGGGCAGGAGGAAGATTTTTCACTGCACATCCTTCTCTGCGAATTTTAAACCATTTGTGAGTCAGTTACTCATATAAGGTTTTAAAAATAAAATTCAAAAATGGCTAAGTATATTGGGCTGTCCATAGAGAAAACAAACCTGACTTGATGTTTTCTGTAATTTCCATCCTTTACTGTAAGTGCCAAATGGATTAAAGGACTAAACGAGAGAATCAGAATTTTAACACCTTTAAAATGTGCTAATGACATTAGGGTTGAGAAGACGGTCTTTAAACATGGCACAAAAAACATGTATCAAAAAGGGGGGAAATTGGGGCGCCTGGGTGGCTCAGTCAGTTGGGCATCTGCCTTCGGCTCAGGTCATGATCCCAGGGTCCTGGGATCGAGCCCTGCATCGGGCTCCCTGCTTGGCGGGGAGCCTGCTTCTCCCTCTCCCACTCCCCCAGCTTGTATTCCCTCTCTCACTGTGTCTCTCTCTGTCAAATAAATAAGATCTTAAAAAAAAGGGAGGGGGGAATTGATAAGTTTAAATTGACAACATTAAAAAAACAAAACGGGCGCCTGGGTGGCTCAGTCGGCTAAGCGGCTGCCTTCGGCTCAGGTCACGATCCCAGGGTCCTGGGATCGAGCCCCGCATTGGGCTCCCTGCTCGGCGGAGAGCCTGCTTCTCCCTCTCCCTCTGTCTGCCACTCTGCCTACTTGTGCTCTCTCTCTATCTCTGTTAAAGAAATAAATAAAAATCTTTAAAAAATAAAAATAAAACAAAGCACAGTAAGTGGAGTGACAGGATACTGACAGACTGAGAGAAGACTCGTGTAGCATAATTAACAAAGATTTAGCATCCAGATTATATAAGAAACTCCTAATGAATCAATGAGAAAAAAAGAAAACATCCCTGTTAAATAGCATGAATAGGCACTTTACAGAATAGGCAAAAAAATATGAGGAGCAGTTCACAGAAGAAAATGAACCATAGGAAAAAATACGAACTTTCTTAGAAGTCAGGGGAAAATGAGTCCGTTCATACCCATCAGGTTGGTAACAGCATAAAAATGTGCATATTCTAGTGCAAACTTCAACATGGGGAAATGCACATTGTGATACTATACTTTATAATACATTATAAAATATTGTAATAGTATTATATATAGTGTAATGTATAGTATAGTATAATATATAGTATAGTGTAGTATAATATAAATAGTAATCGTAGTTATAGTATAGTATATAGTATATAGTATAGTAGTATAATATAAAATATTGTATTATATGTTTTATATTTATATTAATTATAATTATAGTAATATATTTATATTATATAAAATATTAAAATAGTATTATAAAGTATCATATATAAATATTTTATAGCATATTATTATTATTATTATTATACTTTATATATTATTCCACTTTGGAGAGCAATTAAGTGATATCACTAAAATTGAAAGTGTGTGTACCTTTGAGAAATTCTTATACTCCTGCACAAGAGACTGGCACAAAAATATTTTTTGCGTTACTATTTGTATTAACAAACTTTTGGAATTAACAGATACGACTGTCAGAGTAAATTGTGGTAAATTCCTAACAAGAACCCAAGGTACCATTTAAATCGTTTCCTTGGCAGAATAGTAGTGACTGAGACTGGCTCCCAGGCCCAGGCCTCTGGGTTTGGATCCCAGCTTTGCCACTTGGTGGTGTCTGACTTGGGACAAATGATGAACCTCTGGGCCATGGTTTCGCAATAGCATTCACCTCTTAGGAGTTTTGTGAAGAGGAAGTGAGTCCTAGAACAATGCATGACACACTCAGCATCAATAAAAATGAGCTATTGTTTTTAAACAGGTATCAGCATGGATAAATACATAAAACATAAGGAAGTTGTTTTTTTTTTTTTTTAAGGAAGATATCAAGTAGTAATACAGCATATGCCATTCGAGTCACTTTGTATCCAGAGAAACAGTGTTGTTTATGAAGATACTCAAATAAGAAGGACATACCACCTTTCAGGATAGTGTTTGTTTCTGAGGAGTAAAGGAAGGAAATGGAATTATCAGGGAGATGGCAAGAGCTTCAAATATTTCTAATGTTTTGTCTTTAAAATAAATATAATGTTAATATTTATTCAGTTAATGGTCTACACATGGGTGGCAGTTAAATCTCTACTTTCCTGTATGTTTGAAGTATTTCATAATTTGAAACTGTAAAAAGAACCTTCAAAACTGTCAGAATGAGGGCGCCTGGGTGGCTCAGTCGTTAGAGGTCTGCCTTCGTCTCAGGTCATGGTCCTGGGATCCTGGGATCGAGCCCCACATCGGGCTCTCTGCTTGGCGGGGAGTCTGCTTATCCCTCTCCCACTCCCCTTGCTTGTGTTCCCTTTCTCGCTATCTCTCTCTGTCAAATAAATAAAATCTTCAAAAAAACCCAAAAAACTGTCAGAATGAGTTCAGAGAACTTGTTTGATTTCTTTGCATCAGCTCCTTTTCCCTTTTTTAAAATGGAACTATATTCATTGTTCATTTTGATACAACAAAATTCAAAATACTGACAAATTCAAACGGGAATGCTTATGTAAAGTAGAAGGTGGGTACTCCAACATGCCCAGAAATAACTGCTATTTACAACTTGTTATATATCTCTTCTGATCTTTTTAGACATATGTAGATATATATAATTTTTAAAAATTGTATAGCTAAGATCACACTTCGGCATGCTGTTTTTTTTTCACTAGCCAATGCACTGTGGACATCTTTCCATTTTAACACGTACATAGAACTCTACCTGATAAACTCCATTCCTAGACATTAACAGAGGAGATATTATCCCGTAAGACTAATTTGGATGTGATTCTATCTGAAGGAAGGATGATGGTGTCGACAGCCTCAAGATTTTTCTTACCCTAGAACTTTGTATTTGTAGTTTGGGAATTTTAATGTAGGTTATTTTCTGCTTTTTTAAAAGACATTATTGCAAGAGCATCTCAAGCAGACGTCGTTATAATCGTGATTTGGAACAAGATGAAGCATTTATTCCAGTCGGAGAATCATTAAAAGACCTCATTGACCAGTCACAGAGTTCTGGTAGTGGATCCGGACTACCTTTATTGGTAAGATAAAATGTCATATAGACATGAGTGGTTTATTGGTACAGATTGTGTCCTTATATGATGGTAGGCAGCGTAATTGTTATAGATTAGGGAACATTACTAGACACATTTTTTTCTTCCTTCTTATTTAGAAAGATGGCTGCAGTCATGCAAGAAGAAATCAGTTAAAAGTAAGAACTGTGAGACAAGAAGAATAGAATAGGCAGTAAGATAGAGCCACAAGCAAAGTTAGGAAAGAAAATGTGATCATGAAGTTCTATATAAGTGCTAGAGTTAGCTCACAAGTTTTGCTTTTAACAGCCAACTTGAAGAGGAGTCAGGTATAAATTCCTTGCACCTAAGATTAAATTCATTAGTTGAGAGAAGTATAACTATTTCAAATTAATAAATACTAGATATCCAGACATATTTTTAATTGTTTAATTGCATTTGTTTAAAGTAAGTACATTGATCTCTAATTTTTTAATTTATTGAATTAAATAATTCTGTAATTGAATTGGAAAGGTTAAAGTAAAACTGTCTTCATGTGCAGACAACATGATTATCTACAAAGAAAAATTTTAAGGATGATACCATAAAGCTATAACAACCAGCAAGTGAGTTTATCAGGGTTATAAAATATAAGGTCACTATACAGAAATCATTGAATATAGGTACACTGGCAATGAGCAGTTAGGAATTAAAATGTTAAAAGCAGTACCATTTAAAATAGCTTCAAAAAACATCAAATATTTTAGAATAAGCTTAACAAAATTTATGTAAGACCTGGGCACTGAAAATTAGAAAACACTGCCAAGAGAAATTAACAGAGCCCTAAATAAGGGGAGATGTATATCCTGTTTTTGACTGAGTAGACGCAGTATTAAAATTTCAGTTATCCTAAGTTGACTTATAGTTCTATTCAATCCAAAATCAGAGCAAACGTTTATAGAAATTGATAAACTGATCTAACATTTATATGGAAATGCAAAGGACCTAGAAGAGCCAAAACACTTTTGAAAAAGAGCAAAGGATTCACTGCCTGCTTTCTGGACCTACCATAAAGCTACAGTTATCAGCTTAGTGTGGTCCTTAAGGATAAGGATAAATATGTGTGTCAGTGGAAGAGAATAGAGGGCATAGGAATGGACACAAATGTCACTTGATTTGGGTGCCAGAGTAATTCGGTGGGGAGAAGACGATCTGTTCCACAAATGGTGCAGGGAAGACTGAGCATCCGTTTCCCAAAATGTGTATTTCGACCCTTATCTCCAAATATGAAATTACCTTGAAATGGACCATAGACCTAAATGTAAAATGGAAAATTTAAAGTCTAAAAACCTTTAAAAGAAAATGTTTTAGAAAATCATTGTGACCTTGGGTTAAGCAAGGTTTCTTAGGACACAAAAAGCATGAATCATTTTTACAATGATAAATTAGGCTTTTTTAAAATTTGAAACTTTTTTTTTTTAAACATTTTATTTATTCAATTGACAGACACAGCGAGAGAGGGAACACAAGCAGGGGGAGTGGGAGAGGGAGAAGCAGGCTTCCCGCAGAGCAGGGAGTCTGATGCGCAGGGCTCGATCCCAGGACCCTGGGATCATGACCTGAGCCGAAGGCAGTTGCTTAACGACTGAGCCACCCAGGCGCCCCCAAATTTGAAACTTTTCCTATTCAGAAGACACTTAGCTTAAGCAAAGGAAAAAATAAGTCACAAACTGGCAACACAGATCTGAAAGAATTTGTGTTGCGGAATATATAAAGAATGTCTACAATTCAGTAATAAGACAACCCCATTTTTTAAAATGGACAAAAGATTTGAACAGATACTTCCCAAAAGAAGAGAAAGGAATTGCAGCAGATAAGCACAAGAAAAGGCAGGGAATTGCAAGTTAAACATTAAAGTGAGATACTGTACATCCACTAGCATGACTAAGACCGAGAATATTAAGTGCGGAAAAGAGTATAGATCAGCTAGAAATCTCATACATTGCTGATTGAAATGAAAACATTTCAGGCACTTTGGGAAGTGGATTGACAGTTGACTGAAAAGGTTAAGCATATACTTTCTATACAGTGAAGCAGTTCTTCCACTAAGTATTTACCAAAGAGATCTGCAGGCATGCCCACACAAAGACCCAAATGTAAATGTTCACAGCAGCTTTATTCGTAAGACATAAATTGTCAACAACCCAAAAGTCCATCATTTGGTAAATGGATAAACAGATCGTGGTGCATTCATACAGTGGAACATTCCTCATCAATAAAAAAGGAACTACTGATACAGGCAACAACAATATAGATGAATTTGAAGTGTTTTATGCTAAGCGAAAGAAGCTAGACACAAAAGACTACATATTGTATGTTTTCACTTACGTGATATTCTAGAAAAGATAAAACTGTAGGAAAAGAAAACAGATCAGTGATGCCAGGGCCTGGGGGTGGGTGGGGAGGGGATTGACTTTAAAGAGGCAAGAGGGAACTTTCTTGGGTGATGGAAACGTTCTCTATCTTAATTGTGGTGGTGGTTATATGACTGTATACACTCGTCAGACAGTTCTCAAAAAGAGTGGATTTTGTTGTATGTAACTTAATACCTCAATAATCCTGTCTTCTTTAAAAATTACAAAGGATTCTGAAATAACTGATACATAAAGTAAGTCAGTTTAGGTATGCACAAAATCTAATTCATTTTAACTGCATTTCCAACCTGGACGTTAGGGTTCTCTTTAATTTAGAATGGCCACTAGTGCTTCTGAAAATGAAAGGTAGCAATTAATGTGCATCTTTGAGTCAACAAAAATTAATGAAAGCACTTACTATATTTCAAGTGTTCCCCTAAACAAACCCCTATATTCTGTGAGGAGGAAGGAATAGAATTCAAACAAATCCATATATAAATAATAATAAAATTGTAATTGTGATAAGTGCAGCAGCTGAGAGGTATACGTGTGCTATGAAGGTGTTTCACAGAAACAACCCTCTTAAGTAAAGGGAACTGCACATGCAAAAAGACTCTGAGACAGGAATATGCAGGAATGAATTCTAAAAGCTGAAGTAAGGGGAATAAGAGGTGGGTCATGAGAGCAAATGATGAGGCTGGAGAGTCAGGCAGGGGCCAGATTATGTAATGTAGAATCTTAATGACTTGAGTGGAAGATTTGTAACTAACATTTAGATTTTGCTGCACAATAAAGCATCCCTAAACTTAGTGGCTTGAAGCAACAAACATTTATTATCTCTCATGATTCTGTGGGTCTGCTGGGCAGTTCCTTTTCTGGACCGCTCAGCTAGAGAGCTAGATGATATAGTTCACGGACACGGCCAGGGGCTCCCAGGGTTTTTTCACCCCTCATAGAGTTCTCCAGAACAGCAAGGAAGGGCAAGCCCCAGAGCACAAACACTTTTCAAGTCTCTACTTGCATCACATCTGCTGTTGTTCCATTGCCAAAAGCAAATCCTGTGGCCACGCCCAGAGTCTGCACAGGAGACTACCCAAGGGTGTGGACTGGGACTGGGAGCAGAATTATGTTGACCATTTCTGCAAACAATCTATCACGTCAACTAACCCGTTAGTGTGCGATTTCACAATGTATATTGTACGTTGTTTCATCTTCTTTTAAATCCTTTATAAATTCCACCATTGGGGTGGGTTGGTTGTACATCCCATCCTTTTCGATGGGACAGGCTATTGGGCCACTTTCTCAGTCTTAGCCGGTTCTTTTCATCAAGAACTCCACAAACATTCTGCTTTTATCGTGAAGGTTCAGCGAACTATTGCCAAACAGATTCAGATGGTTCGGCAAGTCGGTAAAGGCCGGTACGGAGAAGTGTGGATGGGTAAATGGCGTGGTGAAAAGGTGGCAGTCAAAGTGTTTTTTACCACTGAAGAAGCTAGCTGGTTTCGAGAAACGGAAATCTATCAAACTGTGCTGATGCGCCACGAAAACATACTTGGTGGGTACACATTTGGTTTCGGCCGATTCCATATTCTGACAGGGTTAGTGGGGTGCAGTGGAAGCCTGCCACACGGGCTTTGAAAACATACGTGAATTCCATTATGTGCATCTGGCTAAAGGAAACCCACGAGAATACACAGTTTAATTACAAAACAATCCTGAATGCCCACCAACCGCTTTATTTACTGTCCAACTAGGAAGACAATAGGGAGTTTCAAATTCAAAGTAGTGCTAGTTTATTGGACTTACTCATATAGTAACACAGCCCAAGTTTTTTAAAGGTAATTTAAGCAATTTTCTAGTGTAACTTTAACTTTATGTGCCTTTTGCCTTTTATAAACTGAACCCCCCCACCTTCATTTACAAAAGAGAAAAATAATTTATGTATGATCTGATTGGTAGGGTGCAGAAACTCCTCTAGCTTTCCTGACTTTTCAGCTACTATTTCCCTACCCTTTAATTTAGAGAGTGCATAGCACATTGCCGCAAGTATTCCAGACACTTAACTGTTAGTTTCCTAAGGGCTGTCACAACAAATTACCACAAACTGGGTGGCTTAAAACAACAGAAATTTATTTTCCCGGAGTTGTGGAAGCCATAAGTTTAAAAGGAGGGTGTCGGCAGGGCCATGCTCTCTGAAGGCTCTAGGAGAGGCCCTTTCCTTACCTCCTCCCAGCTTCTGGTGACTGCCAGCAATTTTTGGCACTTCTTGGCTTGGAGATAGCACTCTTGCTCTCTTGTTGTCACATGGCCTTCTCCCCTGTATGTCCACATTCCCCTCTTGGAAGGATAATGGTCACTGAATCAGGGCCCACTTGAATCTAGTATTGACCTTCTCTGAACTTGGTTATATCTACAAAACCCTATTCCAAATAAGGTCACGTATACCGGTACCAAGTGGACGTGAATTGGCATGGAGTGGGGGGTGCGCAGTATTCAACCCAGCACTCACTGACCTTCTGAAGGGAAAGGGACAAGAAAAAGAAAGAAAGGAGGCTGGTATCATGGCCCTGCTTATCAGTGAGCCAGATAGATAGGCAGGTGGGCTGAGGCTTGATGGGCAAGTGGGAGCTGGCTTAGGAGCAAACTCATGGTTGAACATCTTAACTTTATTATTTTAATGTGTCCACTTTTCAATTTGAAATTGAGAGCTTTTCTACATTCCTTCTTCTTATAGTTCTTCATGCTTAGAGAATCATGGAGATGGATAGCATTTCCCCAGGTTATTTTCTGATATATGATCTTTTTCTTAGTCATATGATTGTCATTTTCATCATTATCGTTAAGATTATTTTAAATATATTGCAGAAATGTAGAGTTATCTGAAAATCGCAGGAAAGAATGGTACACATTCAAGAGATTTTGCTAGGCAAATTAAATTTTTATTATCTGTACAAGATACCAGAGTTATTCTCAGTATCCTAAGTGAGCATTCATCATTCTTCTTACCCATTTCTGATAACTAACCCTTTAAACCCATTAATTGAACAGGTTTCATAGCGGCAGACATTAAAGGTACGGGTTCCTGGACTCAGCTCTATTTGATTACTGATTACCATGAAAACGGATCTCTCTATGATTTCCTGAAATGCGCTACACTGGACACCAGAGCCCTGCTCAAGTTGGCTTATTCAGCTGCCTGTGGTCTGTGCCATCTCCACACAGAAATCTATGGCACCCAAGGAAAGCCTGCGATTGCTCATCGAGACCTAAAGAGCAAAAACATCCTCATTAAGAGAAATGGAAGTTGCTGTATTGCTGACCTGGGCCTTGCTGTTAAATTCAATAGGTAAGCGGTTCTTTGCCTGTGTTTTGAAATCATTGTAACCTCCAAAAGATATTTGCCTATTTGGATTCAAGATAGTGGAATTCCAAACATGTATTTGGGCTTATCTGGTTATATAAATAAATAGTTGGGATTTTTATGTCTTGGTGTTTTGTTTTTCCGGGTTTTTCTGTTTTGTTTTGTTTTTACAAAAATTACAACCTACTCTACATAGTTCCTGATCTCCTGCTTTTATTGTCTTAGACATCATTCTATTGCAATTTATGTAGATTTGCTTCATTCTTTTTAACAGTGTTGATGCAGTTTTCCATTATGTGGATGTACTATAATTTATTTTATCTATGACCCAATTGATGGGCATTCAAGTTATCTCTACTTTATTGTTTAAAAAATGCTTTAATTGTATCTTACCCATATATAATATCCTTGACTGCTTAAGTATTTGTTCGTGGTGGATTCCTAGAGAAGGGGCTAAACAGAGTATGTGCCTATTAAAGTATAGTATAATTGCAAGCTCTTCCTTTAGGAAGCGTTCGTCAGTTTACACTCCCATAAACAGAGAAGTATGCCATTTCTCCATCACCACTTGAAATTGTCGATATTTTTTAAACAGCATTATCAGAATTTTAGGAAACCACTGAAACTGTTTTAATATTGTTACAACTCTAGGATATAGCAGCCAATTTACATTTCAGAATTCATTTTCAGGTTTATAAAATAAAAGTACTAGTCCATAATAAAGCGAATGTTAAAATTTAAATCTTCTTCCCTAGTTGTTACAGTGTTCTGATCCTTTTGTTCTTTATCATTGTGGTGTTTATTGGCTCACATACTCATCAGGTACTGTTTAAGAAAATCTAAAATACGTTATATTAATCTTGGCTTCGGAGTAGTTTCCAGAACCTGCCAGAATTGGGGGCCTAAATAGCAAAAGTATTTATGTCTTCCAACTCTAAAATTTAGTCCCCAAATTGAAAAACCAATAAGCATCATTTATTACTGATTGTCAATATGATTATGTAAACATTACTCACAATAGAACTAAGTTGGTTGGACCCAAAAAGAAAATGTAATCCTGTGTCACAAACGCTGAGTTTATCACGCGAGAACAGTAAAAGCATTGATTCCTCTCAGCTTATTTTTACATTCATTTGTTCTGGGACATAATTATCTACTGCTCTTTCTTATATTCAGTACTGTCCTTTTTCTTAGAGAGGCACTAAACTTGTTTGGTGACGAAAGTTGAACTAATGTGAGGTGTTTATTGTCTTTATCCAGGATAATATGAATATTCATACTTAGCTTTTCACTGCAGACAGTAATGATTCTGATTGAGTGCCGCCCCGGACCCTGCTGGGGTTTTGTGTAATGTGTAACATGTATTTAAAGGGTAAATACTACTTTTCTAAAATCTGGGAAATGCTAAATTTTAAAATCTAATCCAGTCACAAGGAATTCTGTTAAGGGAATGTTGATGTAAGATTAGTAGGTTAGATAGATTTTTTTTTTTAATTTTATTTTTGTATATATTTATGTGTTGTGTGTGTGTGCGTGTGTGTGTGTGTACACACGGAGGGAAGAGTCTGGCTTACAAAATGAGACACAAATACAAGATAAACTATTTTGTTCCTGGCCCTCAATCTGAACACTGTCTTGTTTCAGCGACACGAATGAAGTTGACGTACCCTTAAACACCAGGGTGGGTACCAAACGCTACATGGCTCCAGAAGTGCTGGATGAGAGCTTGAATAAAAGCCATTTCCAGCCCTACATAATGGCCGACATCTATAGCTTTGGCCTGATCATTTGGGAAATGGCTCGTCGTTGTATCACAGGAGGTAAGACTTTAGGTAGTGGGTTTCCGGTTATGTTTGTATCCTCATTATTCAAAAAAAGTAACAGCTTCATTTATATAATTTAGATGTCATATATGTCAGGAATTCCCAAGGCCACTCCCAGGTTCTTTGATTTCACTACAAGGACACACAGGATTCAGCATATAGTTGTCCTCACAGCTAAGATTTATTACAGTGCAAGGATACAGATAAAATCAGCCAAGGGAAACGGTGCATGGAGCAAAGTTCAGGAAATCAGGCACAGGCTTCCAGAAGTCCTCTCCCAGTGGAGTCACACAGGATGTGCTTAGTCCTCCAGCAGTGAATTATAACAACATGTGAAATATTGTCATCTAGGAAAGTTCATTAGAGACCTGGTAGCCAAAGATATTTTTGGAGGCTGGTCACATGGGCACCCTCCACCTAGCATGTACCAGAATTCCAAACTCCTAGAAAGAGAGCAGGTGTTCAGCATAAACCATACTGTTTGTACAAATAGTCTAGGCACACAGTGAGTGACACTTATCATTTAGGGAAGGTTTTATATGAGTGTGTAGGGAATTGTTAACCCAGCAAGTTCCCAGATACCGGCCCAGCGCCAACCCTGCAAGCAGGCCTTTTCAAAGGATAGCAGTCTCCAGCTTGCTGTGTAAACTTTTTTCTGCATATCATGTTGTCTTTCTACTGCAGAACGAAATAAGACAAAACAAAAAACAAAGCCACATTCGTTAATAAGAACAATTATGTATATAAGTAATCAAATTAAAAATCGAAGGGGCACCTGGGTGGCTCAGTCGGGTAAGTGACCGGCTCTTGGTTTCAGCTCAGGTCATGATCTCAAGGTTGGAAGATCAAGCCCCACATCTGGCTCCACGCTGAGCATGGAGCCTGCTTAAGATTCTCCCTCTCCCTCTGCCCCTCCTTGGCTTGCTTGCTCTCTCGCGCGCACATGCATGCGCACATGCAAAATAAATAAATAAATAAAAATTGGAGGTAAATGAGCGCTTCACCTTTTCTTAAGGGATATAGGTATGTCCACAGGTATGATGGGGACCCTGATGGAGGTAGAGGAAATATTTAGGCATAGAAAAAGAGAAGAAAACACATTTACTATTAAAAGTGAATCATTCACTCTATAATTCTCTTCTTTATGTAGGAATCCATTTTATCTCCCATAGTTCAGTAAGAGGTGCTGAGTAGGTTGATATATTTTGTCCAGCCATTTTTGTGCCCACTGTGTTTTCTCACTCCCTACAGGGATAGTAGAAGAGTACCAGTTGCCATATTACAATATGGTGCCCAATGATCCGTCATACGAAGATATGCGTGAGGTTGTGTGTGTGAAGCGTTTGCGGCCAATTGTGTCCAATCGATGGAACAGTGATGAAGTAAGTGGAGCTCCATCCCCTGAGGAAGTGATTGGTAAGTGTCATCAAAGATCTTTATGTGCTCACTATATTCTCTTTACTTTTCAGTGTCTACGAGCAGTTCTGAAGCTCATGTCAGAATGCTGGGCCCACAATCCAGCCTCCAGACTTACAGCTCTGAGAATCAAGAAGACACTTGCCAAGATGGTTGAATCCCAGGATGTAAAGATTTGACAGTGAAACAGTCATGAGGAGCAATTCTAGACTGCAAGAACTGTTTTCACCCAAGGAGCGGATGGAGTTAGAGTAGAATACGGATGCTGACTTGGTTCTCAGACTCTCTCCTCACTACACCTTCACAGGCTGCTAATACTAAACCTCTCAGTACTCTGTAGAATAACAAGCTGGGAACTTCTAAACACTTTGTTCTTTATATATGGACAGCTTTATTTTAAATGTGGTTTTTGATGCCTTTTTTTTTTATTGGGTTTTTATGAACTGCATCAAGACTTCAATCCTGATTATTAATAAGTCTCCAGTCAAACTCTGGGTACTGAATTCCCTATTCATAAAATGGTGCTTTCTGTGAAAGCCTTAAGAAGATAAATGAATTCAGCAGAGATGGAGAAATACACACTTTTGCCTTCTACCTGAGGAAAATTAATCTATTTGTATTCCACCTTTGTAAAAAGCCTATGGATTATGATCTGTTTGGGATACAGTAGTTTGATGGTTTGTCAGGCTTTGATATTGGTATGTGTGTGTACACACACACGCACACACCAGGATTCCTCTGTTGCCATTTGAATTAGAAGAAAATGATTTATGAATGCACAGGAAGATGCTGGTGGCTGTTGGTTTTGTGCTTTAAAAATGCATTATCTGACCAAGATTCTCCAGTCACATAAAAACCATTTATTTACCTTACAAGTGATAGCTTCTCTGCCAACTTTATTTTTTAACATAAAAGTTGATATAAAGGCCAAAAGAAGTTTAAAGTGTCTGTAAATTTGGACTATTTTCCTTTCATCACCATCTTTTTCTTCTTTCCTCCCTCCCCTTCCTCTCCCCTCCCCCCCTTCCCCCTTCCTTCTCTTTCTTTCTTTTCGGTAATTCTTACTTTTGTCATGAAAAGCATCTTATCCAAAGTTGGAACTTCCAATGCCATGAACCTTCTAAAGAGAACACTTCTTATTGAAGTGAATTACTAATTACTGCATTTGATAGCAATGTAAGTGCCTATAATCATGTTCTATATTCTTTATTCTCAGTAACTTTTAAAAGGGAAGTTATTTATATTTTGTGTGTAATATGCTTTATTTGCAAAACACCTCCTTTACAACCATATTTTATATATGTACATACATTCATACTGTAGAAACCAGCTCTCATGTGTACCTCATATCCCATTCTTAAGGGAAGAAAATTAAAAGATCATCAGAAAAAAATGTTATAATGTAGAACTACTTGTAAATTGTCAGAATTAATGCATTCAAAGTAGTATATCAAATCTAGGACTTTGTTATTCAGGCACATACTTTCATTAAGATGCTGTCATCTCAATTTTTCTTTATCAAAGGATCCTCCAGTTAGAAGTTTCTGTTTCAGAGCTGATATAAACTTATCAACAGCTGTTTGGGGCATTTAAATCATTTGAGATTTTTGGTTTTATGATTTCTGTTCTATAACTTGTGAAGACAATGAAGAGTCAGGCAAAAAAGTTCAGTATCTACTCATTACCTGTATCTATACCCTATAGCTGTTATTCAATAAAATGCTACATATTTTATGGATGCCTTGTTATCCCAAGGAATAATTCTGATTTACTTAAACTTATACTTCTCCAATGCCTTTTAAATATTGTCTTATCCTGAGGAAACAACTCATGGGTGCATAAAGTGAAATAGTTTTCTTTGAATGTAACATAAAATAAATGTGATTACATCACAACATAGTTAAAAGTCTTTAAAGGGGAGGAATCCAGAGCATGTATCCATCCATTACCAAAAATCTGACTGGCATTTAAGGATGAAACTCTTACATATTTATATATCAAACTTAACAAATTTGAAATCTGCTTTAATAGTTTTGACTAAGTTTAGTAATTTTCATCTAACATAATTAAAATTTGAAGTGTTCACGAAAATGAGTAAATGTGCATATTGATAGTACCCAATAACATGTTCTTTCAGAATGTCCTCCCCTATACTGAGAGAGATTGTAATCCATGTTGCCTTGTGACTTAAGAACACTTCTGAGCTCTGATTTTAATCTAAGGTTAATCTTGCTTTATTTTTTATTGGTTAAACTGTAAATCCTGAACATTATTTGTCGTCTTACTAACAAAGAACGTATGTAAAGAAAGGCAAACTTATTCTTAGAAATGTTGAAATAGTGGGTGGAAGCAGACAATTACAGATAGTATATAAGTACGAGACCACTATATTGATTTTTTTAAATAGATCTATTAAGAGTAGTATCAAGGATTAACTTTAGCAACTTGTTCAATAAAAATATTTTCTAAGGTAGCGTGTTCTTTAAAAAGCAAATGATGCCATTTTGAAATCCCAAAGTCCAAAAAATATGCATGAAACTTATTTTCTTCTCCTTACTCTCGCTGTTAAATTTCTAAGTTCATCCAGTAAGTGAAATATTTAAGACTGAGCAAGTATTACATAGTACCTTATAGTTAATAATTTGTAAAACCCTAGAAGCCATTATTTGGCCCCACTTAAAATTTAAAAATTTAAAAATTTAAAATTTAAACATTTTAAAAATGTGTGGCTTCTGTCTGTCATCCTTTTAAATAAGTAAAACATAAAAACAAGCAAAAACCCAAAGCTACCTAAATACAACAGAAGTTAGCCCTCGAAGAAAATTCCTTTTATTGAATTCCCTTTATACTGATAAATACCTCCAGAATTAAAGGCACACCAGGATCCGCCTCAGTGCATTAATTCTGAGGTTTCCCTGTGCTTTCTTTTGAACAAGTTTCTGAAGTACAAAATTTGAATCTAATTTTTCTGGAAATGTTTTCACAAAAGATCTTTCAGTCAACATTTTATGTTGCATTTCCGATGTCTGGAAGTGTCCCTAAACTTAGAAAGTGGCCTATAGTTTTTGAAAATTATGTTTTCCTAGAATGGGCCGGATTTTTTATTTATTCACTCTAAAATACTCAGTACCTTTTTCTTTCATATGCTTTTCTTCTGTTTAGAAAAAAAATATAACGCAACTTTTAAAGAATCCTGTATCTCTTAAACTGGCCCAAGATCAAATTTGATAATGAATAATTTATTCCAGGCAGGATTTTATAAATTAAATCACTTGTGTTTCTTTGCATACACATTGTTTGGAAATGTTGCAAATATCTAAAATAATCTCAACGAAATACTAATTGATTTTTTAAAAAAGATTGTTGTAGCTCTTGTACTGTTTAAAGGGTAGTATTTATTATTTGCTTCGGTCAGGTGTTAAAATAGTGTAGCAGTTCATTCTCTTGCCTTAGTGCTATTATGAGAGTCACAGTGAAAACTGCAGAGAACTGACATGTTCATAAAAACTGAATTAAATCTCGGGCAGCAGCATACAAAGCCACATGTAATGATCATCCCATAAGGAAAGTATGTGAATACTGCTTTTGCAAAGGATTAAATATATTATTGTAATTTTAGCTCGTGCTCTGTACTATGCTTTCAGTGGAATTATTTAAGCCCTTTTAGTGACCATTGTCCTTGCCCATTTAAAAACTAAAATGTAGTATATGTTGTATAAAATGAAAATATCATTATATAAGACCAATTAGGGAAGTTGTACATAGACATTGAAAGAAGGGTTAAAAACAATTTTATTATGCAATTGTAAAACACCAAAAATATAGATTCATCTTTGATATGTAACACACTAAATGTATTTTGTACAGCATCTGGTTTAAAAGGTGCCTTATTAAGTTTACCATTAATTGCTTTGTTCTATATATAGATTACATCCAATGTATCATTTTTAAGTAAATAACCTTATTTTAGTATACTTTAGTGATGTGTTTTGTGATACTCGGACTGTATTGTGTATTAGAAGTCACATGTCTGGTGAGATTTTATGACAGATAAGTTAGTATACATACATGCGTCCCTGAGACGTGCATCTCAGCTGCCAGAAATCGAGTGTGGAACACAAGGCAGGTAAGTGACCACACACTTTCCTTTGTGTACACAGAGCAGTTGAAAACCTATTACAGTGAAGGGTTGTTGCCCTTTAAAAAAAAATTCTTTTTTTGGGCGCCTGGGTGGCTCAGTTGGTTAAGCGACTGCTTTCGGCTCAGGTCATGATCCTGGAGTCCCTGGATCGAGTCCCGCGTCGGGCTCCCTGTTCGGCGGGGAGCCTGCTTCTCCCTCTGACCCTCCCCCCTCTCATGTGCTCTCTGTCTCTCTCATTCTCTCTGTCTCAAATAAATAAATAAAATCTTTAAAAAAATAAATAAATAAATAAAAATTAAAAAAAATTCTTTTTTTAAAGATTTTATTTGACAGAGAGAGACACAGCAAGAGAGGGAACACAAGCAGGGGGAGTGGGAGAGGGAGAAGCAGGCTTGCCGCGGAGCAGGGAGCCCGATGCAGGGCCCGATCCCAGGACCCTGGGATCATGACCTGAGCCGAAGGCAGACGCTTAATGGCTGAGCCCCACCCAGGCGCCCCTAAAAAAAAAAAATCTGAATCTAAAAATATGTACTCATTGCAGAAATTTTAGAAAACACAGGAAAGAATAAAGAAGCAAATAAAATTACAATTCTATTGCCACATGTACCCCTATTTACATTTGAATGTTGCTTTTCAATCTTTTTTTTTCTGCTGCATATTTTTTTTTACAAAATTTGAGGTCATAGTATGTCATTAATATCCATTGAGAATGTAACTTTAAAAAATTAACTATATAATATCCTACCAAGTAAATGGAATAATTTATTTTTGTAATTCCCTATTGAATATTTGGGTTATTTCCATTGTTTTAAAAAATATAATGAACGTAGTGAACATCCTTGTACATAAATCTTTTAAATCATAAATTTATTGTCTTAGATTACATTCCTGAAAGTGGGACTAGTGGATAGGAACTTTTAAAAGATTATTTAAGATGAAAAACAGTCTAAGGTTCTTGCTAAGTGTGGCCCGTATTACTGCCCAGAGGGTTTCTCGTGCACACTCCTACTCGTGTCAAGAGAGTGTTCATCTCACGACTTGGACAGGTCATTGCTTCCAATTTCCTTCTCTCTCTGCTAGCATAGCGCCTGGTTTCTGTTACTTACAGTCATGGAATCCATTTATCCAGCTCTACTGTGCTCCTGCTGCAGCAAATGCTTTGTGAAAAGCTGAAACTTCAGGGCGGAAGGTAGCTTGCCCTCTGTGATGCAACAGTATCCTCTCCCCTCCTGCACTTCCACCACCTATCAGAGCTGTTTCTGGATGTGTGTCGATTCATTCAGTCAGCGAACCTTGGTATGCCTTAGGCAGCTGGACATACTAAATCGTCATAAAAGATTTGGGACTAGTTGATGTCTCCCCCCAAAAATGCATGTTTAGGAATAGCTTGTTAGAGATTCTTCACAGGAACCCCCGTTTAGTGTCCCGTAAGATGGTTTCTTGAAACGAGCATGCACTCTCATGCAGCTTGGTAAAGAATCAGGGATTTCCTGGGCCTGTCAAATACTTGCTAGCTTTCCTTCTGTCTGTAAAAGGTTGACCCCAAACCTGGATCAACATATTCATTTTTCCTTCCCAGCATAATCTGTTACTCTCACTGATTGGTTGGAATAGTGACAATTTCCAAGGTTTCTTTAATAGTAGTAGTAGTACTAGTACAGAAGACATTAAGAAATGAGGACACTGTTCTTCCAGAATAATCTGATTCTTGTAGGTAATTTCAGACAGATGCTAATTTAGTCATTAAGTCTTCATTCACTTGGAGAACTGTCTCCCTGCTGCTAGTGCACGGACCTTTTCTGGCACTAAAGTTAGATGCATGTTCCTAGAAAGCCTTGCTTCAGCCCTCAGGGCAGTACCCGACGAAGTGGACACGGCGCACTGAAGATGTCCAGTCGGTCGTGTTCGGAGAGGCCACTTAATGGCAGCGGCCCTCTACGGGTCATGGGGAGTTAAATACTGCGAGCTCAGGGCAAGTGCAGAAACAGGCAAGTCACCCGAACGAAAGCTGGAAATCAGAAGGAGGAGACTTAGTTCAGGAGCAAAGGCACACACGCAAAATACGTCCGCTAGAAGCAGAGGCTAGGGCTGAAAGGTTCATCCGTGATTGCCCTTGGAGGTGGAGATTGTGATTCTCATTTTTGGGTGGAATACATGTGGCCGACCTGTTACTCCTCTGAACTGTATCTTCTTGGCCTTTGTCTCATCACTTTTACTCTGAAGTGTCCCATGTATGCTCAGAACGAAGTTCAAGGTGATTCTAGATGCTACTTCCTCCCTCCACCCCACTTCCCATATCGCAAATTTTATACAGGGAACCAGAAATGTTACCATTATTTGAAAGTCAAAAGTCGGTATAAAATGCTCATGTTGGAAATATTTTCAGGCTAGAGGAAGAAAGGACTAGGGCCTTTGTTGTTGAGAGGGAAGCCATCTGTAAAGCAAAGTTAAAATCTGGCTGATGACAGGGTGATGAAGTGCACCTGCCGTTCTGTTCTCTGTCGCTCTGCTGCAGGACTCAAATCCAAGAAGACGTTGAAAGACATTAAAAAGGAAGAATTGAAAGGCTGTGGCACAAATAATACTGCAATGGAAGGCATTTCAATCAAACATCTAAAAATAAAACTTACAATTTGATTCTGTCTTCATTCTTGGCTAGACTGGCTGGAGATCGAATCTAACGGAAGATTATTTCCAGCATCCCTGTTGTCAGTAAGAAGTCTGATGTGCGTCTAATTCAGTCCTTCATCATTTAACTTACTTTTTCATTCAAGAAACAATTTTCAGAGTGCCTGGGTGGCACAGTCGGTTGAACATCTGACTCTTGGCTTCAGCTCAGGTTGTGAGATCGAGTCCCACGTCGACCTCAGTGCCCGGCAGTCTGCTTCAGACTCGCTCCCTCTGCCCCTCCGCCCTCCCCACTTGTGCACGCTCCTCCAAGGGCTCTCTCTCTCTCTCTCAAATCTTAAAAAACAAAACGGAATTTTCTTTTTCTTTTTGATGTTTTGAAGTTTAAGCTTGCCATGTCTAGATGTATTCTTTGTGTTAGTACTGACTGGGTACTTTTAACCTTTCCTTGGACCTGGGAGCTTCCACTATTTATTTCCTCCCTTCCCTTCTTTTACTCTACTCTTTCTAGAACTCCTATTAGACAAATATTAGGTCCCCTGGGTGTTTCTTCCATATTTCTTAACATGTCTGTTATATGATCCGTCTTACCTTCTGCTTTCCAGCCCATTTACTAAGTTTATTTCAACCAAATTTTTTTTTATTTGGAAATAATTTCAAAATTCCAGAAAAGTTGTGAAAAGTACAAAGAATGCCATTTACACTTCACCCAGATTCATCAACTATTACATTTTGCCACAACTGCCTTGTTAGTCTGTGTGTGTGTATAAGAATTATAAATGTGTGGTGTTGGAACGTTTGAGCACACACATAACCTCTTCTGAACTACTTGGATTACAGAGCTGTGCCTCTTTAAGTATTTCAAGGATATTCCATTACAAAACCAGTTACATATGACTTTCAAAATCAGGAAAGTTGACATTGATACCATAACACTTATCAGCAACACGATACTCTGCAGGCCTTTCCCAGTTCTAATAAAGTCCTTGAGAGCACATTTCCCGGGTCCAGAGTCTGTCCAGGATCTTGCGTTGCATTTAGTTGTCATGTCTCATTCTTTAATCTGAAACAGTTCTCCAGTTTCTTTTTTTTCTGTGATACATTTTCTAGAGTAAAAGGCCAGAGTTTCTGTGGACATATTTGTGTCCTTCTCAGGGCATCCCATTGGGAGGCCATGGCGTGTGTCCCCTTATTAATGATGTCACTGTCAACCCCTTGTTCAAGGTGAAACCTAGTTTCTTTACTGTAAAGTGGTGATTTTCCCTTTGTAATTACTATGTTATGGAGATAATTTGAGACTGTGTTCTAGCCATTGGTAATTCTAATGTGAATCAGTGCTTACAAAGTAGTGATTTTCTACTTGCATTATTACATCTACATTCATTAATTGGCATTCTGTAAGGGAGAGGTCTGTCTTCTCCTGTTTACTTTTTTACTATCAGTAGGAACTCATGGATTCTTATTCTATGCAATGAGTTAGAGTCTATTAGGTCATTATTTGTTTTGATGCTCAAATTGATCCAGACTTGGCTACTAGAAGCTCATCAAGTTGGCTCTTGAGTCCTTTTTCCACGTGCTCATCTTTTCTTGAGCACTTCTTACTTTTTGGCACTTAAAAGATGTTCCAAGGGCATCTGGTACTTTCCCTGCCCCAGCCATGGAGTCAGCCATTTCTCCAAGGCTCTCTGATTCCCCCAGGAAGGATGGTATTTAGAGACCAGGACCTGAGTGGCAAATAAGATTTCCAGTTTCCTGTATTGTTTCTAGAGACGTGTATGTTCCAAAATCTTCAGTTTTTTGAGTTTTGGATCCTCTTCTTCATGACACTAGTTTTCCACAAATGTTTGGCACTTTGGCATAGTTGCTCACCTTTGTATTTGGTGTGAACCCCTGCTCCCCTCAGTTCTGTGTTTCTCGGCTTCCTGTTTTTATCAAGAAGTGATGGGGCAACAGCGGTTTCTTAGAGCAACAATTAAGAAGTGCTCCTTTCTTCTTGCCTAGGACTCAGGCTTTTCCCACTCTGCGTATTTACCTCCCCCCACCCCCACCTCAGCGAGTTTTGTCATTGTTAGGCCAGGTTTGGGGGAGCTTTCCTGACAGAGGAGGATGGAGCAATCCCGCTCAGGCTAGAGCTGGACTGGAGTTGTGGATGTTTTCGAGACAAATGTCCTGGGATACCAGCAGAGTGGCAGAGCATGAGAGGAAAGGAGAGCTTTCAGAAACATTGTTTACAGACCATACATATCCTCTCCACAGTGTTTCTAAACTACAAGTTGTTTCTGAAATAAAAGCAGAGGTCAGGTGTTACTTTGGCATTATGCTGTGTGTGGGGACACACCTCGGGATTGACTGCCGCGGGCCCAGACTTCGGTTAGGTTGTGCATGTCGTCTGGGAGCTTCCTGCCTCCAGAGAGTCCGTAGCCGCCTGCAGCTGGGGGCCCAGGATGGACCCACGCTGCCGGACTCCGGGCAGAGGCCACCGCTGCTAGCCACTTAGCAGGGGCAAGCGACAGCCGGGACCCGGTGGGGCTGCCCCTCGGCTGCTCCTCCTCCACTCACTCCCCCACTCACTCCCCCCAAGCATGTTAGGGGCTGAGTTTGAGTTTGGGGTTCCCCTGAAATCGCTCCCATCTCCAACAGTCTCAAATGTTTTGGGTTATGGTTTCCTGTTGCTATTTGATTTTATAGTCAATCCTTCTACTTCCCTTTTTGCAGAAATTATGAAAATTTTCTGATCAGCTTATGGCACCCTTTCTTGTTTTTCAGTATTATTTTTGAATCTGTTTCTCCATCAGATCTGGGGAGGTATGATACCACTCTGTGCTCAGTCCATTGCCTTGTTCTGGATGCCACGAGTGAAGGGTGTCCTAACATTGGCCTGGGTAACCGGGGGTCTATTTAGGGAGCACTGGCAAAGAGTCTGCACCCAGAGATATTAGATGCCTTAGTGGAGATAAGAAACCTGTCAAGTGAACTTTAGAATTCTTGTTAATCTGGTGTCCTCATCATAGAAGTGTTTAAACAGGAAATTTGCACTTAAACTGGATATTAAGGTTTTGTGAAATTGGTTTTGTTGAATGGAAAGCATCCTATTTAAAAGAACCATCGTTTCTCTAGTTCTCATCCCAGAAACTTCTGGAGGGACTCGTCCACGCTGCTGGCTGAGTTTACTAGTTAGCGCTTGCATTCATAACCCCGTTAAGAGCAGCGGCCACGTGAGCAGCGGGGGGGCAGGTGCCCCTTATGGAGATCAGTTCACTCTGCTTATTATGTGCAAGCCATTCCAAGCGAAAATCTTAGATGGTAAGACCGCACCACCCTCAGATCTCCACTTAGTCGTCAGTACAGCTTGCCCAGTAAGAGCGAGATGGAGCAGAAGGAAGACACGGCAAGGGCTTTCTAGAGGCCAGGGCGACGGGCTACCGGCTCTCCAACCTTCAGGCGAGAACGGCCCCAGTACATCATGCCTTGGGTTGCCATTAGTCTCGGCAGCTGAGAGCTGCACCGGGCAAGAGGCCCTGGCCGGAGGGAAGGGCAGGAAGGCCAGAGTCAACCCTGTGGTCAAGGTAATAAAACACCAAGATACTTAATGAAAGCTATTAGACCGACGGCCTCATACCACAGATGGAAACGGTTCAAGAGGTGGTGATTTACCGTCCGCACCAGAGTGGCCTGGCATACTCTTCCTTTTAACGCTGATGTTTTAAGCATATCGAGCACACAAAGCTTAGTGGGAAATAAGTTCTGGGGGACAACTGTTTGATTTAATGACCCTTAGAAAACAAGGAGAAGGGCTGAGACCCTGTGAGCCCTGACAACCAACTCCTGTCCTTTTTCACTGCCCAGTCCAATCCAGTTTTGTTATGGAGAAGAGTATGTTCCACACACATGGGGTACCTGACTACCACAACACGAACACATCCTGACAACCAGATGGCTGCTCTCGCAAGCCCGTTTGCTGCAGGGACTGTAATGTTCTGAAAACCCTACACTGATACTGCGGGAACAGCTGCAACTCCGAAGTGTTACTGTCTAAGCCAGTACTCTCCCCGCAGCCTGCTGGGGGGGCTCTGAACGTGTCACGCAGAACTTACTGGAACTGTGACGGCAAATACAGCCTGGAATCATGAGAGTCACATTTATCCCAAATCGTTTCATTTTGTCCCATATTTCTACCTCCTTTACCGAATCCTTTCGCTCTCCATAAAGAAACCAGGCCGAGATTTGAAGGGCATTGCTTTATTCCAGAGCTGATCATTACTGAAGGAGATTTTGACAATCGTCCTTCCCTACCTCCCTCAGCCTCCTTCCTGGTTAGAGATGCTCATGAGAATGAAGATGGTCATCAGCGAGTGGAGGAAGTAAAAAGGGTGAAGGCTGTACACATTTTAGTTCATGTTTTGGCATGTCTTGGCCTTTATCATGTGGAGGCAAGGAGAAAAAGAAGTGGAATTAAGGTTACAGATAAATTCAAGGAAGGACCGAAACTGAGGAAAAGGGAATTTTGTCTCCTTTGGTTAACTCAACGAGGCCTTTGTCCCCATTTCTAATAGAAGCCAAACAGGTCGGTTTTCTCCTACTGCCCTGTAGTGGGTGGAGACTGGTTTCCAACATTGTCCAAGATGTCGCCTCCATTTTAAACATAGTCCTTCTGGGGAGGAATGATTTTCTAGCATAAGATTAGGGAGAAGAAGTGGGAGAAAGTTCTAAAGTTTCCAACCACAGGAGGAGCAACACACCAAAGAAGCTGCAGGACCCAGGGTGTGGCAAAGAGCTGAAGCCCACGATGCCATCCTGCCTCAGATGGCACGCCAAGCTAAGGTTCACACTTCCCCGGGCCAGGTTCTGCCCAGACAGAAGCCTTCCAGTTTTTCTCGTCATTAAGAAACAGGCAAACCCAGTGCATCTAGAGGAAGGCCCCAAATACCGCATCGTCTTTGCAGAAGTTTTCCAGGAAGAACTAGACCAACTGGATGGTCTCCAGACCAACCCTGGCCAGAGCTCCAGGCCAAGGAGAGCTGGGTGAGTCCACGACGTCTGGTCAGGGCTGTGCCCGGCGTTCAGGTCTTGAACATCAGGAATCCCCCGAATGCAGTGCCTGGTGGGTTTCTCTTGATGACTGATCCCTGGGTTAACTCAAACCACACCCTCTCGCCTTTCTGCAGCTCGACCATAGCGAAGGTCGTGGCCGTGCTTCTACCCCTCCCCTCCTCGGTGGAACTGACAGGGGTCTGATGGTGACCTCCAAACACCAGCTGCCCGGCGCCTGACCCCGGGCCAAATTCAACGCTCACCGCAAACAGATAGACGCCACGCTCAGGGGCTCGGAAGTAGCCATGGTCAGGGAAGTAGCTGCTGCCGATGTTGATGTAAGTGGCGTTGAACTTGACTGTCTGCAGCACAGCCGTGCCTTCTGAAAAGCCGGCATAGAAGGCCACAGGGGAGCCTGGAATGCAGGAGGAAAGTGCTCAGTGACTATCTCTCACTCCCCCCGGTGGGAAACCAAACCCTGAGACCTGCCCTTCTCACCTTATTAACAGTAGGAATAGCTCACTATTTCTAGATAACCCAGGTGTTCCCAATAGCGGCCTCAGAGGGTGGGAGCCAACTGGCCAACACTCACTGGGTCACTAATTGAGAGGAAAATACAAGTCGGTTGTCTCTACGAGTGTACATTTTTAAAAAGCACTTTTTCATTTGTTCCCCTTTCCTTCCAACATCCTGAGAGGTAAGTACCGCCCCCCTGAGGAAACCTTGAGTCCTGAGTGCTTAACTGGTTGTCCAAAGCTGCATGGCTTGCCCAGGGCAAGACGGGGCAGGCACCCGGGTCTCTGACTTCCACACGACTGCCACCTCCTGGGATCTTGAGATGCCCAAGGGCAAGAGAGAAAATACCACCTATCCTCCAGGTAATAATGCTAACACTGGTGAGGGAAAGAACACTGCAGCATCCTTCCTACTGGATGTCTGGCACGGGACCTTGGAGAGAGAAGAGCAGGTGGGACCAGACAAGAAAACTCTTCAAGCGGGTCATCTTAATGTTTTCAAACTGTTGCACAGAGCCCTAGGGTTACTGATGGGGAAACAGGCCCAGAAAGGGAAAGCCGGCTCCAGAAGACACAGATAGTAAATTACCACACTGGGAGCTGTCCTTGAATCTCCTGATTTCCAGTGCTCTTCCCACGTAAAAAAGCATTTTAGCCAGCCATGGGAGGACAAGCGAGATGAAGAGAACACAGGTGGCAGGCCCGCCAGGCCCACATGCAGGCGTGGAGCCAGAGGGAGCCTCTCCGTGTAGTGGGTGAATGTACAGTGAGGAAGGAGCCAACCCAGCTACCTGGCCGTGACTCTCAGGCGGGGTGGGGGACAGAGCCAGGAAACGGGAAGGGTGAGTCCCAGGGGGTTCTGGCCATGACACTGGCCTTGGCACTGATGAAGTCATGTTCCCCATGTGCTCCCTCAACTCTCTGTGTGTCTCTCTGTATCTCTCTCTCTGTGTCTCTTGGTTGAGACCAAACTCCCCGTTTCTTAGGGGATAAAACCAAGCAAGGCCTAAAGGAGGGGCAATTTGCATCGTGGTTGGTGCCTTAATCCCACCTACAGCCCCACCTCTTTGGCTCCCGGTCCAGCAATAGTCTTGTGAATGTCAAAATTTTGCTCTTCTTTGGTTCTGGAAGATTTTCTGAGAATTGGAGAGTTCAGAATAACTTTCCCATTTGTAGTAAGACTGTGTCCCGTCAAAGGCCCGCAGCTGGCTCTGCAGTTCCCCCAGCAGCCAGGAGGTGGGGCGCTCGCCCAGCCCAAGGGATGCCTGCCCAGCGCGCCCTCTGCCGGTACTTGGCTCTCTCTCCACCCGTTGCAGCCAGCCTGCCGGCCGCTCAGTCCCGCCTTCCAGGCCGACCCTACTGGCCCCTGGGCCCAACCTGCCCCTCAGAAGGCTCAAGGGTTGTGCTTCTCTGATTTGCTAGCAGGTAAACTGAGAGTGGCCTTCCCTGCAGGGCACAGATTCAAGACCTGTGGTCTTTCTACAAGACAAATAAGCAGGAATTTTTATTTTTAAGGAAAAACATTTTTTTGAAATAAACTACTGCAGTGGTAAACTCAGACACCCTCAGGCAATTGAGGCCTTGCACCACTCGCAGGAGGAAAAAAGCTGGAAGAATTAGTGCAGAGCCTTGGCCCTGAAAATGCTGGGGAAACGGGGAGACGTTGGCTGGTTTCTACTAAATGTTAGACCTTAGGTCAGGTATTCGGTAAATGTATCTGCTAGTCTTCATAACAAGTCTTCGATGTAGGTAGCGATTCTCCCATTTTACAGAGGGAGAAACTGAGACGAGTAAGTGGTGCTAGAGACCGTGCTCTGTCCACCGCCCCCAGGCCCCCAGGCCTCCAGGGCCAGGATGGAGAGTCGGCAGGAGCAGGGAGAGCTTGGGATGGGATCCTCAGCCAGGCCTCAGACTTCCCACATGCCAGGCTACACCGGGGTATAGACAAGCCCGGATGGCGGCCTTGTACCCGGTCCTGCGTCTGGATGAGGAGGTGGCCATAGCCCCGAGGCCGTCCTCTCCGGCAGGGGAGAATCACCTGGGGCACGGAGTCTAGGGGTCGCTTTCCCAGGCCCACGCTCAGGGAGGGGCGGGGAAGGCTCAGAGCCGGCTGCCCAGGGCCCAGGGCAAGAGCCAGCACCCTAGAGACAGCTTGGACAGGGTTCAGGGCTCTCTGTGCCACTTACTGGCTGTGTGAACGGGACATTTCCCCTGACTGAGCTGCAGGGAGGACAGCAGTGACGACGTGCCTCTGGGGTTTCTGATGACTCAACATGGCGAAGGCCGAGAAAGGGGACCCGGCGCGGAGCAGCGAGACGGACCAACTATGTCCGCACAGCAAGCTCCCTTCAGGGCCCAAGGCCTTCCCCTGCATTCCCCGCGCGTGGGTACTGCCCGTGGCAGGCCACACCAGGCCCTGTTCACATATTTGTACACAGGGGAGCTGATTCAACATGCACGGGGTGAAGTCGGGAGGACAGGAAGAGCTGCGATGGGGGGCCTGGGGGCTGGGGCTGGCAGGAAAGGGAGGCTCTCCCCGCCCGCTCTACAGGCGGGGGGGCGGTGGCCAGCCGTGTGTCTAGGAGCCTCGAACATTCCATGGCCGGCCTGTGCCCGCTCACTGACAGTTGGCTCTTGTGACTTCTACCTGCTTATACTTCAGGTACCATAAGAGGCCCCTGGCCCTGAATGAAAGGGGGATCAGGGCAAAGCCGGCCCTGCATAGTCCTGACCCTTGGTCTCCCCGTTCTCTTTCACCTCGCCTTCTTGGAGGCCGAAGAGCTGCCAGCAGACAGCCCTGTCCCCCCAGGCCCACCCAGCCTCCCGCGGCTCGGGAACTCACCTGCCTCCCAGAGCACGCGCCTTTGGACAGGCTCATCCGTCCAAGTCTCCGCTTGCTTCCTGTCCCTCCTCCGGGGAGCTTCCGGACCCTTCTGCCTCTTCCCTTTCCTGCTCAGCATGGTCTGCAGCTTCCCCAGGTCCAGGCTGACGTTGGCAGCCACAAGCCCTTGGAAGTTTCCGAAGAGGCTGTGGAAGAGGCGCTGGTGCTGCTCCAAGTCGCGCTCGGTGGCGGCCAGCGCCTCCTGGAGGCCCTCGAGGGAGCGGTTGCGGGGGGAGGCCCCCGAAGCCTCGCAGCACAGGCCCACCCGCCGGAGGTCGGCGTCCAGGCGCTCCAGCTCCTGCGCCAGCCCCGCCGGGGTGGGCCCGCCGGCCTCGGCCGCCCGCTCCAGGGCCGCCACCCGCGCGGCCAGCGCGTCCCAGGCGAGCGCCTGCTCCCGCAGCCCGCTGGCGGCGTCCCGCAGGCCGGCGCGGATCTGCTCGTAGCGCAGGGGCAGCGGGCCGGGCGCCTCCTCCGCCATCTGCTCCATCACCTCCTCCCCGAACAGGGCGGCCAGCACGGCCTCGTGCCGCAGCGCGTCGTCCAGCAGGGCCGTGAAGTAGCTGTGCAGCTGGCCCACTTCGGCCCGCATCTCCCCGTGCGCCGCCCGCAGCGCGCTCGCCTCGCCGTCCAGCGCCCGCAGCTGGCTCCGCAGCCGCGCCCCGTCGGCCCGCGCCCGCTCGCCCTCCGCCCGCTGCGCGTCCACCGCCCGCGACAGCGCCGCCACCGTGCCGCTCAGGGCCTGCAGGGACGAGCCGTCGCGCTGGTGCCGCTCGTCCAGGCTCACCTGCGCCTCCTCCAGGGCGCGCGTGGTGTCCCTCTGGCCCTCGCGGATGACGTCCAGGTCGAAGTAGAGCTTCTGGCAGTTGCAGTCCTTGACGTACTTGATGAGGTCGGCGTGGCCGCCCTGCAGGTGCTGGAGGGTGAGGTTGAGCTCCAGGAGCTGCCGCTCCATCTCCTCCTTGTTCTCCTCCATGATCAGCGACTTCTCCATCAGGATGATGCGCAGCTCGCGCAGCGCCGTGTGGTTCACCTGCAGCTCCTCCAGCTGCCGCTCCACCTTGCTGATCTGATCGAAGGTCTCATCGGACTCCGAATACAGCTCCTTGATCTCATCCACGTGCTGCGCCAGGGTGGCCCTCATGTCCGCCAGGGTGCTCTGTAACTCCTCTTCCCTGCGGCCCGCGGCCGTGTGCAGCGCCGACAGGTTCCTCTGCAGCTGGCCCAGCCTGGCCTGCAGGCTCTCCGGCTCTGGCCTGGCCCCTGCCCCTGCTGCGGCCGGGACCAGGCTGCCGTTGGCCCCCACCGGCTCCTGGGCCTTAAGGAACCTCTTCAACTTGGCGTCCACGTCCGCCTCGACCTGGGAGAGCGACTGCTGCAGGGAGAGGTGCTGGGCGTGCATGCGTTCCTCCACGTCCTGCCGCAACTGCCCCACTCTCTGGGCATTCTCCTGGACCTTGCTCTCAAATTTGGCCCCAAGCTCCTGGAAGTCAGCCCTGGCCACCGAGCTCTCCTGGACCCCCTTGATGGCCTGTTGGTTGGCCTCCACATCAAGAGACAGGTTTCTTATGGCTTGGGAGAGGCTGTGCAGACTTTGGTTGAGGCTCCTCCACATGGGGCTGAAATGCACCTGTAGGAAGGCGTCCATGTGGGGCAGTAGCACTTGCTCCAAGGATCTGCCAGGCGCCTCTGCAACAGAGACACGCTTTTACACAGCCCTGCAGGAGCAGACACCCCTCCCCGGGCAAGGACTGGGCGGGGGTGGGGGGTCCTCTGAGATTTGGGCCTTCCTCTTGTCCCCTCGGGTATGAGCAGGCTCTGCCTCAGCCCCTGGAGCCTGCCACTCACCAGGCTCTGTCTGATTTGCCTCGATCGTGGCAGCTGTGAGATTGCTTGCCAGGGCCTTCCACTGGCCCGGGAGGCCGTCTGCCACCTGGTGAATGTCATTCTGGAGATCTCCCAGCAAGTGTTCCTGCCGCTCCATGATGTTGCTGGGCTCAGCCGCCGGGTGGCCTGAAGACACATGAGAGATAAGCGTGGAGGTCTAACTCCCCAGGCCTGGGCAGATCAGGAGGTACAGAGAAGGAAATTTCCAGGTTCAGATGGAAATATCAGGGAGGTGTGTGCTGATGTCCTCCGAGCAGGAGCGTAGCAGCCTTTAGCTCCAGAAGGGGAAATGCATGCCCATGAGCCCTACCCCCCATCCCAGCACCCATAGCAGACATGACTAATCAATCACGGCACACTTTCCTCCTCAGCTGTGTGGACATGGCCTCTCAACATCATTTGAGGCAGCCCTTGTCAAAAGATAAGGAGTTCACCACATGATGAAACTCATTCGCCATCCCGAACGTGGCCCAGCCTTGAAAGGCCTCACAAATGGTGCCTCTTGGTGGTTCTGTGCTGACTCTAGACCAAGGATAGTATGACTTCCCGGCCCCAGTAGGACACATGTGGGAAAGCTTCTTCCAGGCCATGGGATCTTGTGCCATCCAAGGGTCAGGGAAGGTGCCAGATGAAGCTGTCCTCAGAAAATGGAGTCAAGGAAAAGGGTGTGGTGCTTAGCCAGCAGGTAGTAACAGAGGGCCCTGTGACTCTGGCCTCCTTGGTGTGAGGGTAGGCTGATACAGAGCCACGGAAGGGCCCCTGCTGTTTCTGGGCACAGAGTTTTCCTGAAATGGCACCACCCTATCAGAAGAGAAAGGGCCTGGGCACATGGGTTCTGCCTGCCTGCCTGCCTGCCCTTCCTGCACCTTCTAGGGAAGCAGCATACCAGGTTCAAAGCCGACTGGCCCATCCCAAGGCTCCTGGAGGCCATCACCTAGATCTTCAGGCTCAGGGATTGCCGTGGGATCTGCGGAGAGGAGGCAACAGATAGTGACCCCACAGGTCAGAGGAACTGCCTGACCTCTGGGGTCAGAGGTTGGAGGGGAGGGAGCCCCGGGGAGCCCTACCGTGGTGCTGGCAGTCAGGGCCCGCAAAGCCGGGGCAGCACCTCCAGGCCACGGAGGCCAGCACCTTCTGCTTGACCTGGTACACCGGCTTGTGTGCCATGCGATACCTGGGGAAAGAGGGGCCAGCTCAGTGACTCCAGGGTGCGCCAGCGTGGGCCTCGGATGGACGGCCCGCCCTGCGCCATCCTGCCCCCACTCACATGACTTTGACTTTCTGGCAGTCCAGAGTCCCCTGTGGACATGGCTGCTGTGAGTGGACGAGGAATTTCTCCGTTTTGCAAGCAGCTACAAAGGTGACCAGCCTGGACTTCTGGTAAGGGCACCAGTTACTGGAAAAACAAGCCAGAAGAGAGGGCTGCCGAGCCACGCCCAGGTCCCACAGGACCCTTCCTAGAGGTCAACAGTGATACCAGCGCCCCACCCCGGCCTCCCGGCCCCACCCAATGCCCGGGATTCTAGAATCCATTAGCCTGAGAGGGGAGCACTCTGCATTATTCATCCCTCGACTCCAGGACAAAAGCTCCGCAAACCCTTCCTGGAAGGCATCTACTCCATGCCTTCCAGGAAGGCCCTCGAGCAGGGGCCAGCACAGAGAGGCTGAAGAGCAGCCTCCAAATCACACAGCAAAACGACCCATGGAGCTAGGAGGGCCTCTCACTATTTCTCTTGGTGCCAGGGAGGCAGCATAATGCTGCTGGGGCTGGAGGGTCCTGGGTTCAAATCCTTCACACTCCCGCTATGTGACCTTGAGGGAGGCACTTAGGGAGCTCCCCCTTCCCCATTCCTCAGCTGGAGATGATAATACCCTCCTCCAGGTGTGTGGATGAGTATCAAGGGCCTGGCTCCTGACAAGTGCTCAGCGAACCCTGCTGCCCTGCCCCATCACCACTCACACATTTCCTCACAGGGACCAGGCTGCGGGGAGGGCACCTGCTCCCTGGCCGCTCCCCGTGATGGCCATTATGGAAATGGGCTTTAAAACAGTTGTGGGAGAAGGCAGCTGAGCTGAGCAGTCCCTTCTCTGGGCAAGGTCCTACAGGGTGCTTAGGGGGTCACATTCAGCATCCTGAACACCAGAGGGGTAGCCTCTCCACCTCTGCCCTTTACCAGTGTGTGTGGTTGCAAATGCCCAGGAGCAGGGGTGCTCATGGCTGGCACAGCCCCAGCTCACTGATCTGGTGACAGCCTTGAAGGGCTCAGTACAATAGGTCAGAGGGTCCTTCGCCTGGTAATCAGCTCCCAGAACGGAGCTCTCCAGAGTTGCAAGCGGCAATGACTTCCATGGCTCGGCTCAGCTCAGCACCTCCTCGGGATTGGGTGCTGGGCTAAAGCTCAGCAGCACTCAGCACCAATATGGAGGAACAGACCTTCCCCCCAGGGTCCCCAGGAAAAAGCAGGCAATCTCAGATGATGTGGAAGGTGCTAGCTGGGGAGACTTTCAGAAGGAGGTGATAATTTGGCACCAGGGGCTGTGATAGAGGTTATGGCCCGCTGAAATGCAGGGGCTGGGCCAGGGAAGGGCTGCAGAGGTAAGGGGAAGCCAGGCTGTGGAGGCCTGAGTGCTAGCTGAGGAGCTGGACCTTGCAGTGAAAGCACGGAAAGTGTGTGTGTGGGGGGGGGGGCTTGAGCAGTGGAGTGACATGACAGAGCCACCCTGGTTCCTGGGTACAGAAAGGACAAGAAGGGGCAAGGTATAGGTAGGTGGCTGTGTCAGGGATCTAGGTGGAAGATGCTGGCAGGTTCCATGGGTAATGGTGGTGGGTATGGAGAGGAATGGCCACACTTGTCAGATATTAGGAGGCAGTGTTCATGGCCTTGGAGATGGAGTGGCCATCGGGCTGGGATCTTACTCTCTGGAGCTGGTCTCTGTACTGGGGCTACCAGGCACACAGGGATGGGGTAGGGCAGGGGAAGGATTGACGGGGATTGAGTGACCATATCTGTTTTGAAAGCTGAGGACCCCCAGCCTGATTTCCCACTTGGCTCCTAAAAGCCTGGTGGGCAGGTTTTACCCTCTTGGTAGCAGACTGAAAAAGCTTGTCAGGAAAATGACACCACTCAAGAGGAAAGAGCTAAAAAAAAATAACATCAGGGGCTCCCCTAGTAAAATAGCCCCAGAACATATTATGACAAAAGAAGTCAGAAAGCTCCATCCGTACAGCCAGCTTCCAATCAGCTTCTTAGTCTGTCTACTCTCAAGTGGGCAGACGTCCAAGATGACTCCTGAGAAAAATCTCTAGTACAAAAGAGGGAGGTCAAACACAAGCAATTGGGAAAAAAATCAACTTGGACAAACCCAACACTGTGCAGAGAAGAGATGTCCCTCAAATTTGTAATAATAGCCCCAGATCTATAAGAGAAGTTACTACAGCCAAGAAAGAACAGGAAGCTATTTTAAAAATGGAAGAACATTCAGAGAGTGAAAAGGACCCTTGGAAATTAAAAATATAACAGTAGAAATGCAAAGGAGATTTAATAGAAATGTTAGAGGTTAGAGAAATTTTCCTAAAAAAAGAGCAAAGAGAGAAAGAGAAAACAGGAGAGGAAAGATCAGAAAAGTAGATCCTGGAAATCCAGCATCCAAATAATAGGAGTTCCATAAAGAGAACAGAGCGAGGAAATCGTTGATGAAAAAAATCAAACAAATATTACAGAAGTGAAGGGCTTGAACCTCCAGATTCAAAGGGTCCACCAGTTACCTTCAATATGATGGAAAAAACTCAGTATCATCATGGAATTTTAGAATTCTGGAAATGAAAATAATTCTATACTTTCTAGAGAGTAAAATCAAGACACACACACCCACTAGCACTTAGAATGGCTTGAACCCCTCAACAGCAACACTAGAAACAGTGGAGAACTGCCTTCAAAATAGGGAATGGGGGCACCCGGGTGGCTCAGTCAGTTAAGTGTCTGACTCTTGGTTTCGGTTCAAGTCATGATCTCAGGGTTGTGAGATCAAGCCCCGCACTGGGCTTCATGTTCTGCATGGAGTCTGCTTGTCCCTCTCCCTGCTTGCACTGCCCCCCTCAACCCGCTCAAATAAATAAATAAATAAAATCTTTTTAAAAAAATACAGAAGGAAAACATTTCCAATTTAGAATCCTATACCCAGCCTAACTATCAATCAAAGTGAAGAGAGCAGAATAAAGACATTTTCAACAAATCAGATTTCAAAACCTTGCACACCCCAGGATCCCTTATCAGGGAGCTACTAGAACAGTGGTTTGCAATCTTGCCATCAAATCTTCACATCAAAACCACTGTATAGCACTTTATAAAGAAGAGCCTCTGGGCTCCACTCCAGATCAATGAAGCAAGAGTCTCTGGGATTGTGGCCTGAGCATCAATATTTTAAAGTTCTCTGGGTCATCCTAAGTCACAGCCCAGGACAGAGTACCATTGTGCCAGAGGTACTCCACCAACACAGGCCAGAGAACCAAGCACGAGGAAGGCACGGCCTCAGGAGACAGACGTTCCAGGAGGGAGTCGGGGGAAGGGAGAGCCCAGTAGAGTGGTGGGCAGGGGGTTTGGGGCCAGTGTCCAGACTGGAGCACAGCTGGGGCTCTGGGAGCGATGTCACCGAGAAGACACAGTGGTCAAACACCTGACACGGATGAAAGGACAAGTGGCCAAGAGTTTAGGATTGAGTAGTGACAGAGACCCAGGGAACGAAGCCAAAGAAACAAAAAAATGAAGACAGTTGTTTATTCCGGGACGACCAAAAATATGAAGTGTGCGGGGCAGGCGGCGGGCAGGGGGAGGGAGGATTCACAGGTTTTTTCCGAGTCTTCACTCTGAGTAGCATACATAGTCGTATAAATGTAAACACTCAAAATGACAATATGGGAGGGTGATGGATAGGCAGTGCGTGTGTGTGTGCCCACGTATGCACGAGCACACATTCTTGCACGCCTATGCATGCATGTTGGGGTTGGAGTATGGAGTGGGAATGACAGTTGAATCACGGATAATGCTACGTCCCAAGAAGTAGCAACATAAACATGTTAGTTAGAGACACAGGGGTAAATGCCAAAGGATTCACCTAAAGAGTTCAAAGCATTGCCGCCTTTGGGGACCAGTGGGGGCAGGGCCTTCTGACTGTCTCAACGAACTTTGCAGAAAGTTTGACTCTAACCCAGAGGGTGAGCACAGTTTTTCCGTAAAGGGAGAGAGAATAAATATTTTACACGAAACTGACTACATAATTTGTAGTGTCCAGTGCAAAATGACAATGTGGGACAACAATAGAGATTAAACCAAGTGGGGCCCTTCTGTGGGCGTGCCCTGTGTGACGGCTCAGGTCACACGCCCATGGAGCTGGCCCTGACTTTAGGCAAAGAATGTTCACTCAACGCGGAAAGAGCGACTGTGACAGTGCTGGGCCCAGAGTTTAGGGACCACGGGTGAGATGGCCACCTGCACAGACTGTTCCAGGACCAGGAACTCCAGCCTCCACCCTACCCCCACCCTGGGCCCCGTGGAAATGCTGGAACATGGGCCTGTAGAAAAGCATTTCTCTAACCAGTGGTTCTCGGTGGGGAGGGGCGCGGGGGGGGCGGCGGGTGTAGGGAGGAAGGGACTTCCTCCACTGGGAGGGTGGCCGTGAACCTGGCATCTAATGCGCAGAGACGGAGGATGCTGCCGAACACCTCGCAATGCACACAGCACAGCACAGCACCCCCGCGGCCAAGAATTGGCCAGTTCCAAATGCCAGTAGTGCCGAGGTTCAGAAACACCCACTCAAAACAAAGTTCTGTTCATTGCTCACCCTCTGAACTGCTGTGGAGGGTCCAGAAGGCCTGTGCCCAGGCGAGCTGGGTCTGGTCCAGCCTGCCAGCCAGTGACTGGGACTTTCCACCTCGGGCTCCTGGAACCAGAAGTGGTGCCGCCCACCCTTCCTGCCCAGGAACTTTCTCTCCTGACCGGCCCAAACCTCAGGCTCCAACTATTCTCCCTGCCCACGCTCCCCCCCGCCCAACCCTTGGCAGCCCTATCCCCTTGGCATAGTACAGGCCGCTGGCCCAGAAACCCTGGGAACATTCCTGACCTTTGCTTTGGTTTCCTCCAGCTCCTGGCAACTGCATGCTGGCCCTCTGAGCCTGAGCCCCCAGCCCGGCTCGCCGAAGCTCCCATTGTTCTCACTGCGCCCCCTTTGCACCTTCATCCCCTGGGGCCAGCCTAGAAATGAGTGCAGGGATCCTCCAGCGAGTTTGGGCTGCCCTGGGCCTCTGACATGGCCCCCACCTGAGGCTTTGCCCCAGTCAGGAGAGTGCTAGCCCCTTTGGAGCTTCTAATGCGAGCTCAGAAGCTTGGGCGCCCCCCTGCCGTCCCCCTTCCTGGGCTCAGGGTGACCGTGAGCAAGGCCCTTCCCCCCTCCCCAGTCCTGGCAATGTGGAGAAGATTGGCACCTCCGGCCCCTCCCTTGGGACGGAGGGAGGGGCTGTGGGGGAAGCTGAGCCAGCTTCCAGCAGGGAGAGGGCTGTGAGCTGGAGCCCCCCGAATTATGGATGTGCCACTGCCACTGTCCACTGGGACACTTCACTGCCAATAGAGCCCCCCTCGGACTGTCCCTTCCGTCATTCTGGGGAAGGAGGGCGTGTTCTCTGCACCTTGCTTTCTGAGACCTCGAATGCAGCCTTGAATACGACCACTCCGGGGGAGAATTTGCGGGGCTTTGTCTTTCATCTGGAAAGGGGCTTTGGCAGAGGAGCCTGAGGCCCACTCGATGTCCAGAGTGGGGGTTCCCCGAGTGCGCCCAGGGCCCTGTACTTCTGACGGCAGGAACAGGTGCAGGAGGTGCAGCTACGGCCGTGACGCGTGGCCTGGGCTCCGTCCTGTGTGACCTCCAGCCGTGTGCAGGCCTCCCCTGGGCCACCAGCGCTCAGCGGCACTCAATCACAGATGCTACTTGTGTGTGGGCCAAGAGAAGCTGATGCTGGCGGGCAGGGCCAGCTGGACAGCTGGGAGCAGCCTCTCCTACACCACTGCCCATCCTGGGGGGGACAGGACAGCGGGTACCCGGGATTTGCAGGCACTGGATGCTCGGACCTGTCACTTAGGAGCTGGGTGGCGTCCCCATTCCTCTGAGCCTCACAGCATGGAGAGAGCTGAGGGAGCTGCCTTGTCACCACAGTGTGGAGATGGGGCACCTTGCCCAGGGCTCAGCTTGGTCCCCAACGCAGGCTCAGCCCTGCAGGGGTGCTAATGCGGGCTCTGAGGAGCCCACCTGCTAAACCGCTGCTCAATCCCACTCCCACCAAAACCAGGGAGCATCGGAAGAGCCTCCTCCCCAAGGAGTCCAAATACACATGTTGCTGGGGGTCCCAGAGCTGTGGGAAGCACCCAACCATGTCCCGCCTCCACCCTGGGACCTGGCATCTGGCACCAAATTGTTCTGTTCGAACTTCTCCTTGGAAATAGTCTAATCTGAGCCCATGTCCAGGGTCTACCAGAAACAGGTGTGGGGTGGGGCAAATGCAGGCTGGGAGGCCTGGTTCTGGCAGCCAGGGGCTGAGGGTCCACCAGGCTTGTCCCTGATGCTGCCGGGCCCCACCTGCCCTTCCCCCTGTTGCAGGAGGGAGGCTGGAGCACCATTTCCGCCTCTCCCTTCACAGAGCACGGGAAGCAATCAGCCCGAGGAAGCTGAGCAGCATTTCCTTCCTTTCAGACCAGCCCCTCCGGAGGCCTTGACAACCTGGGCTGGGCCTGTGGGGACCGCAGCTTCTGGGTTGTGGGCAGGAGACCCAGCAGGCCTGCTGGGACCCCCCAGGTTCCCCCGGGACCAGGGTATTCCTGGGCTGGGACACCCTTCTGTGTACACCCGCACATGCTCTGCACACACTGGGACCGACCAGGGAATGGATGAGTGAGCTCCATGGGGCAGCCCACAAGTCCCTCCCCATAGCCAAGGGGGTGTGGAAAAAGAGGAATGTCTCCTACCTTCTTCTGATCCACCTGGAACCCTGAGCCTCTCTTTTATCAAAAGGAAGCAGGCAGCCCAAAGAAAGGGGCATGGAGCTAGTGGCTTTGGGGAAGGGAGGCTTGGTTCTTGGACCTGAAATCAGAGTTGGGTGGCTGGAGTCCCCCACCAAGAATCACCCACACCATCCAGCACCGAGCCGGCCTGGTGGCGGGGCAGAGATGGGGCGGCTCCCCACTTGGCCAGCACCCCCTCACTGAGAGTCGGCATGCACTTGCTTATTCTTTCCTCTCCATGGGCAAATCTGCTTTCAGGAAAGTGTCCAACAAACACATTCACCTTGAAGCGTCAGAGCTGTATAGAACTGTCCCAGGCGGATTCATTCTGTAAGCCAACGTGACAGTGAATCTCAGAGAGCCAAATGGAAGACTCTGGGTGGGTGTAAGTTGACCCCTCTCACCCTCTAAATCTATATAAACACTCTCACCAAGCCTGGTTTGTGTGTGTGTGTGTGGTCAGGGAGGCAGTAGGCACATTAGGCACATCTGGGGCTTGGGGCTGCCTCTGAGTGTTCAGGGACCAGAACATGAGCTCTGAAGTCAGACTGAGATCGTGGTTTCTCCTTAGCTGTGTGATCTTGTGGCAGCTGCTTAGTCTCTCTGAGCCTTGGGCTCTGCGGCAACCCGAGCTGTTGGGAGGATTCACTGAGATAACACTTGGCAAGGTGACAGCCTAAGATGGACCCAGTAAAGGACCTACTGCTCTGACGGTGGAGGACCTGAAGGAGGGACCCACAGGCCCAGCACCTTATCGGCAGGGGCCCCAGGGCCTGGACAAATACAAGGCTGGAAAATGGTGTCCTGGTTCAGTCCCAAGACCATCCTACCCATATCCAGAGGGGCACTGAAGCGGAGCTCCCTGGATGCTGTGGCCTCCTCCTTGTTCTGGAAATAGAGCAGAGCACCCTGTCTGCTCGCTGCCTGTCCCTCAGCCTGAGGACCCACGCCAGTCCCCCGGGGGCAATCAGACAAAAATCCAGTCCCCAGGAGTGTCTGTCTTCTATGACTTAGGCCAGGCCAGCCTCACCTAGGCTCAACTGTCAGAGTTTACTCATTTCGAAGAACAGGAGCCATTGCCAGGCCAGCTGGAAACTTCTGGAACTACTGCCCCTCATCACCCCATGCTAAGCGGTTGGTGGCAAGAAATGCTCCTGCCCGACCTCCAGGTCCATTCCCTGCCATGGGCCAGGCAGGGAAGTTCCTGTGGTGCCCAGTCTGGGCTGCCTGGGGGTGGCCTCTTGAAGGGAGCCTGGCACCTGGCACCTCCTTCAGCCTCACAGCTGGCCCAGCAGGTAGATAGTAGTAGGTCATTTCACAGATGGGTAACTGGGGTCCCGAGAGACCTGTCCTGGCTGAGCTGGGACTTGGATCATGTACATGACCTCCCCCAAGGTCGAGGTCCTCCTTACCTTCTGCTGGGGTCCCTGCCGGTGTCCTCAGCCTCCGCCCTCCAGACCCCAGGCGGCCTTGGGTTGTGTGGATCCGAGAGCCCGCTACCTGGGGCCTGGGCCGAGGCCCCCAGCAGCCCCCAGCCCAGGGGCCCTCCGAGGCCGAGCAGCAGTGTCAGGATCATCTTGGCAGTGGGGCAGGCTCAGCCGCAGCAAGGGACTCCACAAACTGCTGGTGAGGGTGACGTCGTCTTCAAGTTAAGTCTCAGAAGGAAAAGAAAGCACAGGGACAACAAAGAGAGGAAGTGGCCTGGGCCGGCCCACCCGGTGAGCCTCGTCCGGCCTCCCCCAGTGCCCCCCCCCCACCGTCCCCCACAGAGGCAGCCAACAACTCAGGCTGGTTCCTGTGCCTCAAGAGGACTTAGGTCAGGGACACTGGAGGTGTGGGACGCACAGGGAGACGTCCCCACCAAACGTCCCCATAGAAGCTAGGAGAGCCCAAGCGAGGAGGTGGGGCTGCAGGAAGCGGTCGGGTCAGTCTCAGGAAACCTGCTGCCCATCCATGCTGGTGGTCAGGAAGTGGGGGGCACTTCATGCCTACTCAGCACCTTCCACCCCAGGGCTGTGGGAGCCAGCAGGTGGGTGGAGACTCGAGAGAGAAAGGAGCTGTCCTAGGGTCGCTAGGGCATTGGGGAACCCTTGCGGGCTCCTCTGCCCCAGCTCCCCACTGCCCTTGCTAGAGCCCAGGGATGGGGTCATCCACGGGGCTGGTGAGTCACCAGGCAGCCCAGGCTGGTCTGGGAGGTTGGCCACTGTTGCCTGACAGGCCCCGTGGGGCCCTGACCCTGCCCTACCTGGGACGCTGGTAGCAAAGGCGCCTCCCCTGCCTGACCCCCTTTGTCCCAGATGGATCAGACACAACAGGCCAGGGGCCTGAGAGCCCCCAGCCGTGGCGGCCGCTGCGGGTGGGCAGGGCAGCGGATGAATAAGGGGCAGTGATGGATAAGGACGTGCGCAGCCCCCTGCAGCCGCCCTCCCCGGAGGGCAGCGGGCAGGAGGGGAGGGCTGGGCAGCAGGGGCGCAGGGGAGCCGGACCCCCGCTGCCCCGCCCTGGGGGGAAGGTGAGGGCAGGCGCCCTCCCCCCGCCCCGCCCGCCCCGCTGGCCTCGCTCCCAGCAGCCAGCCGCCGCATCATCAATATTTCATGGGCGTCAGTAAGAGGCAGCGGGGAAGGCGGCTGCAGCAGCATTCTCGCCCGCTCTAGCCACAGTGCTCGGCAAGCGTCAGCCTCCCTGCCCTGCCCACATGGACGTCTTCAAGAAGGGCTTCTCCATCGCCAAGGAGGGTGTGGTGGGCGCCGTGGAGAAGACCAAGCAGGGGGTGACGGAAGCGGCCGAGAAGACTAAGGAGGGGGTCATGTATGTGGGTGAGTGTGGGCGACGCAGGGCGTGGCAGGGTGCAGCAGCCGGGATGCCGGAGGCGGGGGTGCCCAGTTTCCCGGGGCCAACCTTATCCCCCAGCCCCAGGGAAGCATTTTGGGTGGGGGTGAGGACCTGGCTGTTGAGTCAGGGTCTCCAGGCCCTGGAGCACGCCCATCCCCCTGTACACCACCCCTCCAAGCCCCCCAGTGTCTGCTTTGACTTCCTCAGGGCCCCAGGGTCTCTGGGGCAGAACAGCAAGAGGGCACTCAGCCCTCACACACACCTGTTTGTGCACACACACATGCACACACGCATGCGAGTGTGAGTGCGAGTGCACAGATGCAACCCAGCGTCCCCCACCCCAGCACCACCTGCAGGCCCCTGGACTCAGATGAGAAGCCACGCTGAGCCTGGAGCCTCTGTGGGATGAGCAGGCAGGTGCTCAGCGGCCACGTCCCAGGCCCCCACCCTGTTCCGAGGGAAGGGGTGGGCAGGGGAGAAGAGCCCGAGCCCCAGGGTCCAGGGCAGCCCCACCGCCCCTCAGCCCCTTGGAAGCCGGTGACTCAGCTCTGTCCTGCTGCTGCTTCCGAGGCCCAGGCCTCACCCGGGCAGGTCTGCACCCTACCTCAGGCCTGGTCTCTCTCACCCTTGTCCTGTCCTGTCCACTTCCCATCCATCCCCTTCCTCCAGACACAGCCGGAAGCAGCCTTTGAAGGGACTGCTGGCCCCCAAACACCATCCTCACCCCCTACCGACCCCACAGCTTGTCCAGCTGTTCTGTGTGTATTTGCCCTCACCCCCACTCCCCAACACCAGGAGGAGTAGGCTGACGCCTCCATTTCCTCCCCAGGAGCCAAGACCAAGGAGAATGTTGTGCAGAGCGTGACCTCAGGTGAGGAGCCCAGGATCAGGGGACATGGGGGCTGGGACCTCCAGGGACTGCAACCTGGTACTGAACACCTGAGCCCAGGGTCCTCCCTACCCCGCAACTGGGAGCCCAAGCTGTACATGGATCCAGACTCCACCAGACCCTGAGGTTAGACCCAGGGTGGGCCCCCTGATTCCTCCATCAGCAACAGGGCTCCCCTGGAGTCAGAGAAAGGGTAGTAGAGCCAGAGTTTTGAGCGTCCTGAGAAAGGGGCTGCTCAGCCTGACTTGGGCAGGCCAGGCCCAGGCGGGGAAGGGGCAGGAGGACCAAGGCCAGCCAGAGTCCTCTTGCAGTGGCTGAGAAGACCAAGGAGCAGGCCAACGCTGTGAGTGAGGCCGTGGTCACCAGCGTCAACACAGTGGCCGTCAAGACAGTGGAGGAGGCCGAGAATATTGCTATCACCTCTGGAGTGGTTCGAAAGGTGAGATTGGGTCCCGGAGAGGCTAGCTACGGAGGAGGCGTTATTGCCTCATGACATACATAAGGAAGCAGAGACTTAGGGACCCATGATGTGTGCTTGGTTTTTCTCACACCCATTAACGCCTAGGATCCTCCCAATGACCCTTGTGAGGGGGGCAGTTTGGGGCCCAACTGGAATGTGAGGCTCAAAACCACGTCCCCTTGATGCTCAGCATTTGGGAGGCACCACATTTCACTAGTGAAAGCAGGGTCCTGTGGGCCCCCTGTGGTGACAGGCAGCGTCCTAGGCCATAGACATCGGGCTGGAGCTGCCAAGTCACCGCCCACAGGCCTGGTGGCCGGCCTCCCTGCAGGGCCTGGTGGGCTGCCTTCACCTCCCAGGAGGAGCAGGGCAGCAGCGCCCCCTCGTGACAAAGCAGTGAGGGTCCTGACCCCGCCCTCCACCTTCGTGTGTGCTAGCGTGTGCGTGTGTGCGCGCGCATGCGACGGTGGGCTTGCTGCTGCTGGGAGCCCCGGGGAGCAATAGGGCACTCCCAGGAGCCGGAGGCCTGTGGGTGAGCTGTCCCAGCACCCACCACAGAGCACGCTCTGCTCGAAGCACTTTACACTTACTAATTCATTTAATTGGCACAAAATCCCCGGAAACAGGGTGTGGAAATGAGGCCCAGAGAGGTTAAGTAAGGTGCCCAAGGTCCCAGGGCAGACTCTGCAGGAGGGTAAGGTAGCGGGTGGGAGCCCGGTTTATATGGGGGGCAGGTACAGGCCGCTCCGGGCCCCCAGCAATGAGGATCCCTGCTTCGGGGAGTGGGTGGGGGGAAGGGGGCCACCTAGGCACCCACTTTCAGCACCAACACAGGGTCCCCATGTCCTTGGGGCGGGCAACTGCTCCCTGTCCTCATTCCCAGCTCTGCCCCTTGCTAGCTGTATGACCTTGGGAAGCTGCTCAGCCCCCTGGCACCTCCATTACCTCATCCGTAACATGGAGGGGCTGAGAGGGCCCGTTTCCCCGCGATGGTGTATGATCCTGTAGGGAAATTGCCCCCCGGGATACCGTTACACCTGGATCATGGTGAGCACCCAACAGAGGCAGGTGACTATATCACCATCATCTGTGCCTCTGGGCAGGACCCATAGGTGCTTCAGGGGACGCCAGGCCCCTCCCTCTCCCACCCCCCAGCAAAAGAGGCGCTGGGGTGGGGCCAGGCTGCCACTGGGCCTCTGAGAGGGAGTCTGGACACTCCTGTTTGGCCTCGAAGGAGGGCCGGTGAACCCATGGAGTCACCCCAGGTCCTAGGGTGCGGGTGGCTGCCCCAAGGGGACATTTCCTGGTGACACTTAAAAACCAGTCGCACTGCCTCTCCAGTGAACCACAGAAGGATGCAGCACTGCCAGTCTGACAGCTCTTCCATTCCGCTGGCCTCATGCACCTGCCCTGGGGCGGCAGGACTAGACAGGGAGCCACCTACCCTTTGCCTGGAAGGCCTGCCCCAACTCTAGCTGACACAGTTTGGTGCCCTTTTAAAGCCCCAACCCACCAAGGATGTCCCAGTGGTAGCACGGAGATGGCAGGATCCTCTAGAGGTAGATGCTAGGACTGGGATCCAGGCTGATCATCCAGTCTGGTCCTGCCCACAGCTGTCACTCAACCACCCCCCAGGCAGGCCACCTTAGGCAAGTGTTTGGCTGGGGGTAAGGGAGCAGGAGACAGGTAGTGGGGAGGATTGTATAATCCCTACTGACCTCAACCAGACCAGCTTGAGCCCAGAGCCCATCCAGGAGGCAGGGAGAGAGAAAGATGCTACTAGGGATAGGGATGGGCCTGGAGCAAGCCGAACCTGATCCTTACCAACTCCATTGCTTTGAGCTCTGAGGTCTTGAGCTGGATACTTGGCCTCCCTGGCCTCAGGGTCGCTGTACAAACTGATGGCATACCCCTCCACCTAGGGTTATTTGGGAGTTAAGTCAGACAGGGCTGTATGATCATGTGATTTGGGGGCATTGAGGGTGGTGTCACGTCTCAGGCTTCAGGGCCACAGCCCTCCCCCACACCACTGCACCCCACCTCACCAGTCCTCCTTGATGCAGAGGCCCAAACTCAGACTGCCCAGAGACTCTGCATTAGCTTAGGGGGTGTAAAGCGGGGCTCCAGGAGACTTGGTGCCCCCAGAAGGCCTTGCATCATCGGACAGATGATGGGCCCCCATGAGGCTCTGTCACTCCCATGGTCAGACTGGTCCTCACACTTCCTTCACCTCCGGGCCTCTGCTCATCTTTGAGCCAGGTGGGTGAGCCCTGGTTGCAGAGCCGTGGGAGCCTCTGCACACTCCACATGGTCCCACACCCCCTTGGTCCCCCTTTGCTCCCTCACAGGAGGACCTGGAGCAACCTGCCCCCCCGCAGGAGGACAAGGAGGACAAGGCAGCCAAAGCGGAAGAGGAAGTGGCTGAGGAGGTAGGTGCTGGGCTCCCGGATTCCACTGAGCAAGCCTGCTTCCCTCCCAGGGACCCAGAGCCCTCAGGGCCACCTCTTGACCTTCTGCAGCCCCCTCAGCCTGAGTGTGAGGTCCCCTCATGAATGACTCCCTCAGGGTGGAGGGGCAGAGATGACTCCCAGCCCCACCGCCCTTGGGGTGGCCGCTGAGGGTTGGGGCCTGGAGCTGTGTGTAAAAGTCACTCTCTCTCTCTCTCTCTCTCCCAGGCCAAGAGTGGAGGAGACTAGAGGGATGCCAGTTGGCCATGGAGGCTTCAAGGAAGAGCCTTCTGCCTGGGACCCCACCCCCACCTGGCACGCAGAGTGCCCAGCCCTGGAGCACGACCTGGGTTGCCCATGTTCCCATGCCCACACCCGGCCACCCACAGGCCTGCCCTCCTAAGCTGCCTCTGATGCCTTCACCTCCCTCACTCCTTCCCTCGAGGCCTCCGCCCCCAGTCCTTCTGACCTCACAGATGCTGAGGTAAAATTTTGTTTTTAAAGATTCCAAATAAAACTCAAGTCCTCACCCCTGGCCATACCTGCCCAAGCTTCTGCTCTGTGCTGCCTCATCTGGGAACAGGAACCCGGCCAGCCGGCTGGTGGGTCTGGGAAGCAGGTCAGGGGCCAGGTACACTTTGGGCAGACCCTAGGCATTTCGAGAACATTCTGAGAGTAGGCACTGCCTTCAGGGAGCCCACACCATTGTCTTTTAACATGGAGAAAGCTGCCCTGCTTTTGGCTCCCCCAGACAACCTCCCTGAAACAAGATGGTAACCTTCAAAGATGTGACGTCTAGACCCATAGCAAGACCTCTTTGAGTCCTCCTCAGGGCAGAAGGACATGACCCCATAGCTCCTCCTGCCTGACCCCACCCGGCTTCAAGCTCCCACCAGCTGGGAGCTGGGCTTTCCTGTCCTTCACCAGAAGTCCTGTCAAGTGTCATTAGAAAAGCGGACAGCTGAGATGCAAGAAAGTGAGCCTCCACCTCGAAAGTAGTAAAAATGAGCTCCTCCCAGGCCTGAGTGCTTTACGTAATTTAATCCTCAGAACAAACTGTTGGTATGATCCCAGTTTCCCCGAGAATGAACTGAAGAACAGAGGTTAAATAACTTGCCCAAGGGCACAGAGCAAGGAACCTCGGGGACTGGGCAGAAGCCAAGGTCGCCTGGCTCCAGAGCCACCCAGTTAACTCCCATGCTCTGCTACAGCCCCGCTGACTGTGTGGACCCAGGTGCTTACGGCAGAGGCCACCACCCCCGGGATTTCAAAATAACCTGGGGACCAGGCTGGCAGGTGTCCTACATGAAGGCTATTGGCATCATGCCCTGGGGTCTTGTTCAGAAGTGGTGGAGGGGTTCCTTCCCCTTTGGCACCCAGACAGTTTGGGCTCAGAGCATCTAAGTGACTTGCCCCAAGCCGCCAGCCCTGGGTGTCAGAGGCAGAGCTTGAGTCCGCCCCCGAATTCAGACACTACCGAGACCATCACTTTCCCATCCTGCCTCAGTGGTGGGAGCAGGGGTCAAGGCCAGCCCTGGGGGCTGGGAGCCCAGTCAAGCACAGCTGAGCGGGGTTGTATTCCAGCCTGCTGCCCATGGGCATCCACTGCCGAGGAGGCAGAAAGGAACAGGAGACTGCTGGTTCCCCAGGCCCCCAAATCCTGCCACAGGAGGAGTGAAAGGTCTGGAAAAGGCTCAGGGCAGTCAGGGGTGTTAATGCTCCTGGGCCCAGATGCGGGCACACAAGCAGGCCTGTGCATGCCCAGGAGGGGTCCACCTGGGGCCTGGGTGTGCCTGAGAGCTCTTTGGACTGTGAGAGACAGAGAGGAGGAGCGAGTCCCATAAGGTGACAGGGGGAGGAGGACTCCTAGACCCAGCCCCTGCGGACAGTGCATCACCAGACTCCCAGGGCCCTCTGCCTCTGCTGAAGGAACCTGGAAGGGTCCCTGCTGCTCGACTCCCACCCTAGGCACATACTCAGGGCCTGTTCTTGGGGTCAAATGCCAAACATCTAGGTTTGCCCTGTCTGGGAAGCCTGTTCCCACCCCATGGCACCTGCACTGCTCCTAGCCTTCAAAACCCCTACTTGGGCACCTGGGTGGCTCAGTCGTTTAGGCTAGGGGGCCAGCTCTTGATCTCAGCTAAGGTCTTGATCTCAGGGTCGTGAGTTCAAGCCCTGTGTTGAGCTCCTCGATGGGCATGGAGCCAAATCAAAAAAAAAAAAAAATAGACCCTCTATTATGTGCTCTGGGCTCCTGGGGCTACCTTCCCTAGAGGAACAATTGGTCTCTCCCTGTCCCTCTCCTTACCTGAGAAGCCCCAGGTGAATGGCCCCCTGTTGAAGGGACCCCGCTGAGCGTGGGGCATCCTTCAGCCCATTTAACCCTCACAATAGCACTTGGAGATTCTGTTGCCCCCATCCGCCCATCAAGGATGGGGACACTGGGGCTCAGAGAGAGGGACTTGCCCTGGGGGGTATTTGAACCCAAGAGGTCTGCTGCAGTGCCTCCTGCTTTAGAGCCACTCAGCTCTCTCTGTCATCACCTGCTTGGGCCCCGCTGTGCCTCGCACAGAGCCTGCTGCCTCCCTGTCTTGTTCTCGCCCACTGGGACCGGCAGCAAATAGCCTTAACAGCCAGCCATGAGCTAACTGCTGTGGTGATCAGACCCTCCTGGCCGAAGAGACTGGTGCTACTGGTGGGAATTCAGGAGGATGTGGGCAAGGCTGGGCTCCCCGGAGTCCCGAGGCAGCAAGAAGGCGGCTTCAACCGCGCCTTTATGCTCTGGGCTTGGCCGGGCTTCAGGCCAGGAGGAGCGGGCGTGGCGGCCGCTTGGTTCATCGGTGCTTGGTGTTCCCTCCCCCCATCTGAGCTCAGCGCCTGTCCCTTTTACTTGCCCAGAGTTATCTCCATTAATCTAGTCTCACTGTGTGCGCGCGCGTGCTCCCAGATAACTCCACGCCGTGGCTGACGCTCCGCGGTTTACCCCCCACCCCCCGCCTCTCCCCCCCCCCCCCCGCCTCCTCCCCCGGATTAGAGGCAGGGTATGGGCCAGCAGAGTGGACCTGGGTAGGCGGGGTCTTCCCAGGGCTCCAGAATCGGGAAGACTCCCACAGAGGCGCAGAGACCAGCCCGGGGCGGCGGGGGGAGAACCAGAGAGTAAGCACTAGAGAGAGGGTCGAGCCGCCGCACCAAAACGCACAAGGGAGTGCGGCGGTGGCCTCCACGCTCCGCAGGCTGGCTCTGGAGTGGAAGAACGCGGGGCGGGGTGGAGGCCTGACGAGCACACTTGGGTGCCAGGCGGTCATGCCTCTTGGGTCAATTTGCTGTCCTCGGGATTCCTGGCTCCCCGACTGGCGCCTGGGCCTCTAACGCCTCTCCCAGCGCCCCCGGGTGGTCACCACATCCAGCGCGCGCCCCATCCTGGGAAAGGTGACCTCAGTGGTCTGAGGCTCGGCTACTCCCTTCTTCGCTGTGTGGCCTGGGGAGTGTCCCTGCCCTCTCTGAACCTTGCCCCCCGCCCAACTCGTAGGGGTTTGGTGACCTAAGGTAGGGCTCTCCTTGCCTGATCTGGGCGCACACAGCGGCCCTCTTGGTTGTCCCCCTCCACTTTGGGCTGCTTCCTCCCCAGAGGCGCTCGCCAGTGACTCGCCCTCTGTGAGAGGGATTTCCTCGACTCTCCCCTCTGCCCCTGCCTGGTCCCAGTAGCATCAGGGCAGCTGGCCAGTCTGCAGTGTCCCGGCCGAGTGTGTGGGGACAGCCACCTTGGCGGTTGTCGGGGCCTTAGGGTTTACAGCCCACCGACGCGGATTCGAGTCCCTGCCTGCCATGTGAGTTTGGGTGAGACCTAACGCGCCCTCTGTGCCTCAGTTTCTTCCTATAAACTGCTAATAACACCCATTTCACGAAGCTGTTGTAAAGATTATACAAGAGGCTGTAAAGCCTTAGGGCAGCGCCTGGCACTAGGTAAATGCTCAGTAAAAGGCCGCTGCTATTATTAATGTCAATTCCAGCCTTGAGATTCTGACCTGGCGCTGACCCAGCGCCCACCGGATCCTCAGGGTCACGGACGAAGGGTCGGGCCGACGGGGAGGGGGGTTTGTGCGCCCCCCTTCTACTCCAGCCCGTCTCTGGACCCCGACCCAACCCCTCTGCAGCCCCTCGCCCCTCTTCAGACCCTGGTGGGGACCGCCGCTTTCTGAACGCCGCCCGCCGGAGGCCGGCACGTGCTCTCCGGATGGTGGAGCCTGGAGCAGGGCCGGGTCAGTCCCCGGAGCCGCTCTGCTGGGAAACGCCCCGCGCCCCCCTCTTCCCCGCCCCCGCGCTGGGCGGGCCGGCCCCGGGGCGCCTTAAAAACCAGAGCTGGCGCTCTGGTCGCCGCAAGGTGAACCGGATCTAACATCGCTGCGGCTACCCTAGACGACTTCGCAGACTCCCCGCAGCCATGGCCAGCAAGGGCTTGCAGGACCTGAAGCAGCAAGTGCAGGGGACGGCCCAGGAAGCGGGTGAGGAGGGCGCGCGACCTGGGGCACATGCAGGGGCACGCGGCTGGACTCACGGAGGCAGAAGCCCCGGGGCTGCGCATCCCGAAAGCTGGTGGGCGGCTCGGGTTCGGGAGGGCCCTCCTCTGAGATGCAGGGACCCGGTTGGACGCCCACCCCACTCAGTCTAGGGGCTGATGCCTTGAGGCAGGTGGGGAACAGCGGTGCCCGAGGGTTCGGGGCCCGATTTGGGCATTGCCAGAAGCCAATATGAGGAGGCTGAGCAGGCGGGGACCAGCCCCACCCTGATCCTGAGCGGCCCCACCTCGGTCCCTTGGGGAGGGTGAAGGTCCACGGAGAGAGCCCGTTGCGGCTGCGCACCCCGAGATGCACCTCTGCCCGCTGGGGTCTCAGAGGCACACTGGACCGGACAGAATGGTGGAAGAGGCTTCCGGCCCCTGCCCCACCCCTGAGTTGTTTTGAGCCCCCCCACCTCCCCCACGCCCCCCCACCTCTCCCACGCCCCCCCCCCCGGAAAAATAATCGTTTCCTTCTAAGTCTTCACCCAGAGGGACTCCCCACCCTCACCCCAGAGGGCAGGTCCGCAGCCTTGTTTCTCCACCTCCAGCTCTTTCCTCCTCAGACCTGAGGTTACCCAGCAGCATGGGGTAGGGTAGACTGGGGCTAGGGAGTATGAGGAGACCCCTGGGCCCACCAGCTGCAGCTCTTCCAATCCCAGCTTAGCCTCCCTAGGGACTCCAGATCCCAGTCTGTCTGCACATATCCCAGTCAACAGACAACAGTCAAACCAACTCCCTCCTTCACCAGTGCCCCAGGGAACTTGGACGGTTGTTCCCCTGAAACTAAAATGCTACCAGGAAGCCTGTCTACAGGCCCCTTCCTTCTGGGCCTCACTTTCCCCATCTGTAAGTTGGGTGCAAAGGCTCATTCTGTGGCCCTGACTGGTTCTGTCATATAAGGCCCTGAGGGAGACAGGAAGGTGGGGCGGGGGGGGGGGGGGGGGCTTTGTGAGCCACAGACCCAGGGCCCGCCCGAGCCCTCCACACCTCCCTGGCCCAGGGTCTGAGTAAAGCAGGTTCTTTCCTGTTCAGCAGCAAGGATGAGTCAGATCTCTGGAGGCTGGAGCCACTTGTCTGCTCACCCAGCAGGTGGGACCCACTTGAGCCCCTGGAAACCCTGTTCACCATAGGCACAAACTCTGGTCCAGAGGACATGGCCTGACCTTGGACGTGTCACCTCCTCTCTGGACTTCACTTCCTAATGCCTTCAGTTGCCCACCCACGGAGGCACTAGCATCATGGCTTGTGTGCCTCTGGGGTGAGGCACAGGAGAGGGCCTCTTGCCAAAGTGGAGTCCCATGCACTACAGGTGGGAAGCCAGGCATCTGGGCCAGGCTTCTGCAGAAGACATTGTGAAAGGGGAATAGGGTTCCTCCTGGCCCATGCCCAGGAGCAGCGACAGCCCAGATGCCGGCTCCAGCCTCTGTTGGGAGATTTTCTCCCAACAATCCTAGAGTTGGGAAGAGAAGCAGGCCAGAGGGGAGGAGCCCAGAGTTATAAATAACTAAGAACACCCTAGAGGCATGGAAAGGGCTCCTGTGCCTCGCTGGCTGGATGGCCTTAGTCAAAGGACTTTACTTGGATGGCATTCGTCCCTTGGGGCTGTATGACAGACTTCTCTAGAGAACAGATGGGGGGTAGCAATGGTGGGGCCCCTGTGGTCAGCAGTGTCTCAATAGGGGCTAAAGGCCACATCTCTCTGTTCCAGCGACTGCAGCAGGAGCAACGGCTCAGCAAGTGGTGGATCAGGCCACAGAAGCAGGACAGAAAGGTCTGGTGGGCTGGTAGGCAGGAGGGTGGGCAGCCCCAGCACACTCCCCACCCTATTCAGCCCTCACCCAGAAATGCCCTCTCCTCCGGAGCCCCTCTGCCCACATTGCTTCCTGGGGATGGAGACCCAGGCCAGGCCAACCCTACAGGGCTCTGGTTCCCAGGGCATGGCCCTCATCTGGTTTCTCCTTTCCTTCCCCAGCCATGGACCAGGTGGCCAAATCCACCCAGGAAACCATCGACAAGACTGCTAACCAGGCCTCTGAGACTTTCTCAGGTCTTGGGAAAAAATTAGGCTTCATGTAATGACAGAAGGGAGACATGGATGACTGCCCTCCAGGCCCTGAGTTCTGGCAGGCCATTGGCCTGCTGCCTTATTAAAGCACTTGTTCCTACCTTGTGTCCACTTCATGCCTCCCCACAAGCTGGGCCCAGCTCTCTCTCGCCTGGAGCTGAGCCCCCGTATCCAGAAACCCAGCCCGGACATCCAGAGTTCTGGCATTCCAAATTCTGAAACCCAGACAGACTATTCGAGAATTCTTTTCCCATGTTCTCAACGCAAATCCAGACGCTCCCTTATCCGAAGTTCAAGGAGGTATGTGTGCCTCCCACTCTGTTCAGGAGCCACCGCGTCCCCCAATCCCAAACCGTTCCCCCAGCTCCGGGAACCCCGCCCCTGCTAGGAGACGATGCTGGGTCCCCAGATGCTCCAGGGGCTCAGCTCAGGGTGGGGGCGAGGGGCTCCAAGGGTTGGGGCTTCGGGAACTTCTCCCTGCGACCTGCTCCTGGAGGCTGGGAGCGTCGAAACATCCCAGGGCCGGGCGCCTTCGAGGACCTAGGGTGGCCAGGGCTCTCGGGGACGACGCGGAGTCGCAGGAGCGAGACTTCTGTCGCTCCCCACCCGCTGCGGAGTGTTTGTGCGCCGGCCCCACCCGTAGGTGAGTCACCGCGCAAGACCGGGAAGGCTAGAACGCGCCCGGAACAGCCGCGCCCGGCCGGCTGCACTTCAGAGCGTTCCGCGCTGCCGCCGGGGGAGCGGAGCCCCGCCCATGACACGCCCCCTGGGGGAGGAGCAGCGGCGCACCGGGCGGTGCACGTGGGCGTGAAGTCGGGGAACCGGGCAGTGTGCGCGCGCGCGCGACCCCGCCCGCGAGCCCCCTTTCCCGCTTGGACACAGCAGGACTTTCCGTTCCGGGACGGAGGCCGGCCTTTTGGTCCCACAGGGGCGTAGAGGGACTAGACTTCCCGCAAACTTAGTGCCCCCCCAACTCCAGCACGTGTCCACGCACGCGACACCAGCCCTGGGTACGCCCGGCTCCTGGGTGACTCACAGTTGCCACAGGATAAGGCGCGGTCCTGGCGCCAGGGCTGGCGGCCCCCTTCATCCGGACCCCCTGCCACACCGCGGCTGGTGACGCCGGCTGCCCCTTCCCCACCTCCGCGTCTTTGCACGCGTTATTCCCTCCACCCGGGAGGATCTTACTGTCTTGGGATGAGCACATAGGTAGCCAAGCCGTTTCCATTCAAAAATATTGATTACACTTCCCAGTTCTGGGGAAACAAGAGGGAAAAGCGTAGTCTTTCCTTCCCGCGTTGACTCAAGGCCGGCTTCCCGAGGGGTCTTCCACGGCCCTCGGCGGGGAGCAACGGTCGTGTGGCTCCCCGCTCTGGCCCAGGGCCCTCTGGGGGTGCAGCTCTGCTCAAGTGACCTTTCTCTTCTCCCATCTGGGATCCCTCCCAAGGGTGCGACAGGTCTTCTCCCTCTCACCCTCAGCATCTCCCAGCCTCACCCCAGGGCCAAGCCCTGTTCCATTGTTTTCTTGTTTGCTGACTACCCAAAAGAAGGCCTCACCCAATCTGCAAAATGGGCCAAGGCAGCTCCCTCTGCCCTACAGGGAAGGTCCTCGAAGAGATGTCTGGGTAGTGTGGGGTGCTTCCAGCATCTCCAGGAGCTGCCTCCAGGTGGGTGCCAGGGTCAGGAGAGACCATCTTGGGCCACACTAGGGGGAGGCCGGAGGGGCTGGATTGGCAGAGCCCTCACATCTTTTCTGGTGTGCGCCCTTCCGCGGTGACTCAGAGAGAAATCCCCATGGGCCCAGCAATCCCTCTTCATCCAGTGCAACTCGGGAAATTGCCTTAGGGATGGGTGTGGGACCCAGCTCTGGCTAAGAAGAGGGGAGATCACATCTGAGGGCCAAGGAACTTCTAGGAAAGATTTTCCATCCTAAAAAAAAAAAAGAGGGGTACCTGGGTGGCTCAGTCATTGGGCGTCTGCCTTCGGCTCAGGTCATGATCCCAGGGTCCTGGGATCAAGCCCTGCATCGGGCTCCCTGCTCAGCGGGAAGCCTGCTTCTCCCTCTCCCACTCCCCCTGCTTGTGTTCCTGCTCTTGCTATCTC
>NC_058408.1:112804912-112988561 GCF_002201575.2 Neomonachus schauinslandi
CGGGCGTCTGCCTTCGGCTCAGGTCATGATCCCAGGGTCCTGGGATCAAGCCCTGCATCGGGCTCCCTGCTCAGCGGGAAGCCTGCTTCTCCCTCTCCCACTCCCCCGCTTGTGTTCCCTCTCTGGCTGTGTCTCTCTCTGTCAAATAAATAAATAAAATCTTTAAAAAAAAAAAAAAGAGAGAGACAAATGAAGAGGAAAGAGTCCTCCCTCTTCCACTGGACATTTTGCGGCTGGAAACGATGCTTGGAGCTGTGGTGGCCACTTGTAACCAAAGGAGGAACAAGCTTAAGGAAAAACCAACTTGCTGATGAGGGCAGAGCAGAAATATAGAAAGAACCTGAGTCCCAAGTTACTTTATCCAGTCCCTAAATTAACCAGTCCTTCAGCTGCCACATGCTAGCGATGGATGCAGTTTCCCTCGGTGTTTGAGCCACTGTGAATGAGATTTTCTCTTGCAAACAAAAGCTTCAATCCCCATGTTACCTGGATGCCAGCATCCTGCCGGCCTCACCCACCTCCCCAGCCTCCTCTCTCAACACCCTGTCCCTCTCTGCCTCAGCCACATTGACCTTTTTTCATTCCCCTTGACATCATGCTCCTGCTCACCACAGGGTCTTTGCATGTGCTGTCTTTTCTACCTGGAATGCTCTCCATCCTCCCCCACAAACCATTCTTGTCTAGAGCACCTACTTTTTCATTCTTCAGGTTCCAGCTTCCCTGTCCACCCTCCAACACATACACTCAGAATGGGTCCAGCCACCATTGATACACTGTCACACCCCCGTACTCCTTTTCCACAGTTATTCTAATGAGTCCCTTTCCTGTGTGCTTCTCTGTGATGGTTGTCCATGGGGCTGCCACCAAGTCCCTTCTACTGATGAGTGCACACCCAGTGCCAAGAGTGGTGATCTGGAACATCTGCCAAACGAAACAGCCGTGACTGTTCTTTGGTTCTCCTACTGGATAACAACGAGTTCACATATTGTCAGATTCACCATGGGTGCCATTATTGGGTGCAGCCCCTTCCACTCTCCTCCTGCCCCATGCAGCTGGCCCTCCCATGGCACCATGCAAATGCTTATTTCTGTGTGCCTCTATTCTCCCCAACATTGTGAGCCCTGGGGATGCGAGTGGAGGCAAGGCCAAGTTGGACTTGGTTTTGCTCCATGACTGGGACACAGTGGGCATAGTACCAGGGGAACCCATGGGAGCCTTTAGGAGCCCAGGCCTGTCTCCATGAGGTTCGTGAAGCTAGTTGAGCCCAGACTGGCTGAGGAGTAGACGGCTGTGGCCACTGTACCTGTTGGGTATTGATCTAGGCTCCAAAGATCAATTCTTCCATTAGCAATTTCCCCAAATAATTCCTGATTCTCCAGATTTCAATTCCTCAACTAGCCAAACACAAGGTCACTAACATTACATTTTGGTTCCCCTTGACTTCTCAGCTCTGATTCCTGTCAAGTTACAAATTACATAAGAGACAAGAAGCAGAGTTTTCTATTTTCCACATTCTCTCATTCTTTTTTTAAAAAAGATTTATTTATTTATTTTAGAGAGAAAGAGACCTTGCATGTGCCTGAGCAGGGGCAGAAGTAGAGGAAGAGAGAGAGAGGGAGACAGACAGACTCCCTGCTGAGCACAGAGCCCAACACAGAATTTGATCCCACGACCCTGAGATCAGGACCTGAGCTGAAATCAGGAGTCAGAGGATTAACGGAATGAGCCACTCAGGTGCCCCTATTTTCCACCTTAAACCCCCTTCTCTTTCTCTCTCTCTCAATCTCTCTTTTTTGTTGTTGTTGTTATTTGCCTCATTTCTACTTTTTGAAATATTTACATTCCATTCCTCTGAGCCACACCTTTGTTTTGTCTTAGATCTGCAATTGAAGATATTAAAAGCTCTCTGCCATTCCTTTTGCTAACATATTTTTTGCTATCTGTTGGTTGGTTGGAGTTAGTCCTCTACAAGGTTCCTCAAGAATGAAATATTTACACTGGGATAATTACACACTGGGAAGACATCTGGGATCTGAGCTCATAATTGCTATAGCTAGGCCCCGTGGGTTATTGCAATGGGTCCAGGAAGATTCATCGTGTTCTATTTTTGTGTATGGCATTTTCTATTTTTAAAAAGTTAAAAAGTTAAAATAAAAACTTTATAATTCTTATTTAATTAAATAATTTTATTTAGTTAAATAATTTAAATTTTAATTTAGCTAAATATGCTACTATTAATTCTTCCTTTCTAGTCATTGTACTGTGGTTGTGTGAGATGCAAACATCCATCAGCGAAGGCTGGGTGAGGAAGATACAAAAATTATATTGCTTTTACAACTCAATTAACATTGAGTTGGAAGAGAGAAACCTACCCTATTCATCGTAAAGCCCTTGTGTTCATGACATTGGAGGCTGTAAGGAATCCGAAGTTCAAATCTGAAGTAGAATTTCCCAGGCATCAGTGGGACATTCTTATGGAGAGGGTCAGGGCCCGGGATTCACACAGGCTCTTCTGCTCAGGAGGCTGCCCTTCTTTCTCATACAAGTGTTGGACTCACCTTAATAGCTGTGACCCCTCTGCCTCTTAGAACCAAACTGACTTCAAGAAGTTTCTCCAGGCAGCCTTCTTTTCCCAGTCATGGGCTCCAGGGGTTGAGCCCTTGCCTTCCCAAGGGCTCTCTCCTCTCTTGGAAGGTGGTCCTCTTCTGGAGTAAACCCCTGCAGTTCCTTGGGCTTATTCCGCTTCTTTCATCACCTCCTCAGGTTCTGAGTTCTGTCCCAAAGAGTTCTCATTCGGAGGGTCCTCTCGTCCTGGGAATGAGTGTTGCTGGCAACGTCTGAGATGCCTGCCACTGGGCCCTCCCCATCCCCCACTCTTTTGCACTGGCCTGTCTTCCCACATTGGTTCCACTGGGCTCACCTGCTTCTGCATTTGCACGGTTTCCCAGTCTCCTAGTTTCTCTGAAGTTAAGTTTGATGTGTGTGTGTTGGTGATGGGCTGCCTTTGTCCTCCTCCATATGGTTTCAAGAAGGAGAAATGGGACTATTTAGAATTCAGCTGCTGCTTTATTACCAGCAGACCCAGCAGTCTGGCAGGCTGAGCTGGTGTTATGTTTACAGAAAATCCGCATCCACTTTCCACCTGCTCATCCCTGTCCTCACCCTGGGAGCCTGCACTCATGAACTGCATCGCCACAGCTCCCTCGCCCTCAGCCCCAGTTAGGTTCAGCCAATGGGGGAGATACCGGGAGAGCAGAGAGGGAGAGGAGAGGTATTTATTCCTCCTGCACCCTCCTTGCTTGGCATGGTTTGGCAGTGGCCGTATTCCTCTGCTGCTGATCCTGTCTGATGACCTCCTAAAGCCACGCTCTCCTCCGTGTCTGTGCGGGCTCTCCTTTGCCCCTTCCGGGCCCAGGGATGTAACCACTCTCACTATTACTGGTCCCTAGGAACCTTGCCATCCTTTACTGGTTCTCTTAAATCTGCCCACAGGTTTGTGGGCATCAGGTATCCCTTTGATGTGCCCTCTGATTTCCACCAGAACCCTGACCGACCCCCAGGGATGTGTAATGTTGACATGCTGAGGAAGTCCTCCTCTGCTGGTCCACAGACCGTCCCCAGGAGTCTGGATTTGGTTCCCTGTGGCTGGGAGGGGTCAGAGTGTGCAAGCTCTGTGGGCTCAGACTCTACTGGGAGCTCAAATCCATGAAGCAGAAGGAGGACAGGCAGTCATAACACTTGACATTCATGACATCCGCAGTTCAGATCACACGAGAACTTGTCCTGCTTTAGACACAAGACAGCTCCGAGTATTTGAGTACTTAAAATAAACATTCTTTATTTTTATTTTTCAGAACTGGTAATTGCTAAGTTGGAAAATTGTTGTTTGAAAACTTGGCTCTCCGTGACTTGGTGACACAGCCCAGTTGGTCCTTTGCCAAACTGGGTCGTTGAGCAAATTCCACTTGGAGGATTAGTCGGCTCCTCCGAAGGCCTGATGGTCCTGCCCCAATGGCTGGACTTGATCTTCTGGCTCAGGACAGGCTGACACAGGTGCCTGTGTTCAAGGGCTGCTCCACGGGGGCCCAGTGTGAGCCAGGCCTCTTCCAAGATGGGATGGTTCTCACCTGAGTCATCTTCAACCGCACGCAGGCAGTAACGTCGTTCCCGACAGTGGAAGAAAAGTGTATCCATGGGGCACTTGGGTGGCTCAGATGGTTGGGCGTCTGTCTTCGGCTCGGGTCATGATCCCGGGGTCCTGGGATTGAGCCCCGCATCGGGCTCCCTGCTCAGCGGGAGGCCTGCTTCTCCCTCTCCCACTCCCCCTGCTTGTGTTCCCTCTCTCGCTGTGTCTCTCTCTGTCAAATAAATAAATAAAATCTTTAAAAAGGGAAAGAAAAGTGTATCCAGAGGCTGTACTGGGCTGAGCTCTGGACTGGCACTGGGACCAGAGTTCTGCCGAGGGGCTGAGCCCTAGCAAGGGCCTCTTGAGGGGCTAGTGAGCTCCTGCGGAGAGAGGGAGGCATGTCCTAGGATGGGCACTGGTGGGGAGGGGTCTGTGGGGTCTGGAAGCCATCCCAGAAATGTGGAGTGACACCACCATCCTGTCAGGGAGGAGGCATAGCGAGGACCCCTGTGGGGCTGGGGGACACACACAACCTCAGAAGAAGGGACTTTGATGGATCCAGGGAAGTTCCTGTGGGTCTCTCAGCCCAATTCCCACCAGCTTCATCCTGGTAGCACCCCCCTTGCCCACACCGCCCCCCCCTGCTGCCAGAGCAGAACACTCTGGTATTTGGCTGTGATAAGGGGAGAACGGAGTCTTGTGGACCTACTTAAGCTCCAGAGCCCCTCACTTCACAGCCTCCTCTGAGTCCATAAGGTCACACAGAGCCGTCTGTAACCCTTGCAAGAGTAGTATTATTGTATTCTTTCCCTCAGAGAGGGCCTTTCCAAATTGTTTCAGACCCGACCGCTCCTGCCAGTGGAGAATGACACAAGTGGTGCTGTGGCCCTGTGACCCAGGGTTTCTGCTGCCACAGGGCCCCCCTCCCCCCTCCCCCGGGGTGGGGGGGGGTAGCCACAGCTTGAGGCCTCCTAACACCAGTCAGGAGTGTGGGAGAGCCTCAGCGCTGTAGCCCCCAGGCTGTGAGGGCCCCTGATCGGGTAAACACTAATTAGGGCTCACCACCCCCTCCCGAGCAGCTCTGAGGGCTGAGAGAGCAGGTACGCGGGGAGGCGGCCTCAGACTCCTGCCCTAGGCCTGGATGGCACGAACAGGGACTTGGGAGGACCTTTCTTCCGTGACTCCCAGCCAGTGGGGTCACGCTCCCCAGCTCCGCCCCTGCTACTCTTTGACCCACCCGCTGGTCAGTCAGGGCTCACTGCCAAGCAGCCCCTCCCTGGCACATCACCGACAAAGGGGAGGGAATACAAGTTTACCAAGAGCTTGCGCACATGATCCCACCGACTCTCAGTGACATGGCCAGGAAGGCATGGCTGTCCCCATTTTATAGATGAGGAAACTGAGGCTCAAGTTGGGCTAGTGACTAAGGGATGCAGCATGTGGCACGTGGCTTGAGGCATCTCTCTCCATCCTGAATAACTAGGGAGGCAGCCTGGCCCCTTAAGCCTGTGATGCGTCAGGGGCTGGTGGAGTGGCTTTCTGGAATTTTGGCTAGGGCCACCAGACACACCTCCCGTGGTGGTGGTGGGGTCCTCCATCTACTCCTCTAGGGCCTCCTGGGGGGCACTGGGCCTCTCCAAGAAGCCAGGCCCCAGGGTGCTGCGATGGCCGGGCTCCCTCCTGGGCTGGTTGCTCCTCTGCAGGGCCGTCCAGGTGCTCAGGTGCTCCTGTGAGTGAGAAGCGGCTGACTGCAAACCAGGGGTGACTGGGTTTCTGGTTAATGCTGTGTCCTCCTCAGCCTTGGGCAAGGTACCACGATGAGGCCCCCACCCCTCAAATTTCCAGTGAAAACTGCAGAGACGCTGCAGAGCTGAGATCCGGGGGTCCAATAGCCCCCACTCCACTTGTGTTCCTGGCCTGAGGGGCCATCCAGGTCCCCAGGCCCCCAGACCCTCAAGCCCCTACCTAAATAGCCCCCCTGGGGATCCTGAACAGCAGGCTGGAAGTCCTAGGCCTTGTCTGGGTGTGCACTCGTGCCCGGGCTGTGGGGAGCTTGAAGCCCAGGGGGCTGGCAGGGCTCCCCAATTGCCTCTCATCCATAAGGCAGTCAGGCCTCCTGCTTTGCGGGAGGGCCACGTCCCAGAGCTGACTTCTCTCTCCAGTCCCTGACCCTCACCAGGGCCCAGAATACGGCGTGTGGGGGTCTCATACTGCCAGAGGGGCAAGGCTGGAGTCACAGCATTGGGGCGGCCCCACCCAACCTCTTCCTCCTGCCGCCGCCTACGCTGACTCACCACCTATCTCCTACTTGGCTGAGGCGGGGGCCGTGCTCCAGAGCCCAGGCAGGCATCAGAGGCATCTATAAAAGGACGCTGCTCCAGGCCCCAGCATCCTGCTTGCTTGCCACCTGTCACCACACGATGCTGGGAGGCCTGGGGAAACTTGCTGCTGAGGGCCTGGCCCACCGCACCGAAAAGGCCACTGAGGAAGCTGGTAAGGACCCCAAGGCTCCTTTCCAGCTGGGCCCTTCTCCTAAGGCTGGGGGGCTGGGGGCAGACTCAGTGGGGCCTCTTGGAAGCTGATCCCAGCAGATTGGAGGTAGGCCTTGGCCTCTTGAGGAACCCTGGCCGATCAGCCCCAAAAGGACAGAATGGAAGTGAGGGGTATGGAAGCTGAGGAGGGCAGCTTGGGTGGAGTCATAAGGGGTCCAGTGCCCCAAACAGGCCTCTCTGGGTCAGACCCATTTCTGGGGTCTGTGACTGAGGGCAGGAGGGACTCCAGCTCTGAGGAGGCCCCTGGGGGCAGGAGGAGAGCCCAGGTGCTTGGGTGAGCCTTGGGTGGCTAGAATCCTTCCCTCTGGAAACCCGGGAGCCCTGTATCAAAACAGCCTATTCTGAATATCCTCTACAGAAAAAGGAAAAATGGATTTTTATTTTTACCATCACTTCAGAGCTTCAAAGATTTCTTCACTAAGAAACCACCAAGTCTGATTCTGTTCAAAGTCAGCAACCACCCTCCCCACCGGGTTTATCTAAAGGACATTTTGAATTTCTTCAAAGTCCTCAGAAACCCTTTTTTGTGTGCAGACACCCGCAACTGTATGCAGGAGGCTAGTCCAGGTCCCACCAGGCGTTTTGTGAAACCCAGCTCGTGTCCGAGTTAGCTGCTGCGGTTCTGCCTGGCTGGCTGCCGCACACATGTCTGTCTGTCATCGGTTAACCTGCGGCTGGTGTTCCCTGCCCCCCTTCACCTTCCACTGGTCCTGAGCTCCGTCTCATCCCCAGTCCACGGGTGAGGGAACCAAGCAGCACAGAGTGGAGGTAGAATCAGAATCAGTTCTTCTGACTCCAGAATCTTCTGGTTCTAGCCACTGCCACCCAAACTTCAGACAACTCCAAGGTGGTCAGAGAGTTCCCTCCTGTTGGAGGAATCGCTCTGGGGCCTTGGTCTTGCTGTAGGAGGTTTTGGCACTTGGCCACCTGCTGCAGCCTCCATCAGGCTGAGGCCGGCCAGCAGCACATCTGAGAGGTGCCCGGATCTGGGAGACAGACCCCGCCTTGGCCCCAGGCCCCCAACCGGCAGGAGGGCCTGCTCATCTGAATTCCAGGCCTCGCCAGGCCAGGCCAAGGGGCATGGAGAACCCTGTGCCCTTGTCTGGCTCACTCAGCTTGTCTCCCAGGAGCCAGGCCCCCCGGGAGTCTCAGGTGTAAGCCAGCTGGGGCTCCTTCTCATGGGCTGCCTCGACCTGCCCGGGGTGGCGTCCAGGATTTATCCCGAGCTGTCTGGGCCCCACCTTGAGGAGAAGCTGGCTTGCACAGTGCTCTCACTCGGGCTCCTCATCTTCGCAGTTCATGCCGTGGAAGGGGTGGTCAAGGAGGTGGTGGAGCACGCCAAGGAGGCTGGAGAGAAAGGTACGGCTGAGGTTGGGGCCGGGGGAGGAGGGAGGGAGAGAAGCTAGATGCTGGGAGCGGCCATTCTTTGCCTAACCAGGTCAAACCCTGACCTTGATGTTGCATCCTTTCAGGGGGTGTGCAATCACCAACACTGATCAGAGACCACAGACGGCACTTTGCTAAAGCAAGATCCATCCAGACAGTCCTTTCTGTGGGATGTTAAGGTGGTGTCACAAACGACTATGTGGCACCAGGCTCGGACAAAAAAACATTTCAGACATAAAATTCTCTCTTTATATAAATATACATTTACATAAATACTTTCATGCGTGTGCGGATGCTGTAGCACAGCGATGTAAAAGTACCTCTTCCCTTGAGGGGAGCCAATGTTCTCTCACTCAGAATTGCAGAAATGCAAGTTGTGGAGGGATATAAAACCACCCTTGAATGCATTCCTCCAGGAGCCCCACTGCCCTCTGTCCCCTCGGGGCTCCTCCAGGGCACGATCCAGTAGGACCACCACAGCCCACAGGCCACTCTACGTGACACTGGTCCTACCAGCTGGAAATTTTTTACTTAGCTCACAGGACATTATTCCTCTTTCTTCCTGACAGCCATTGCCGATGCCTTAAAGAAGGCCCATGATACAGGGGACAAGGTGGTGAAGGAAGTCACTGAGACGGTGACCAACACAGTCACAAATGCTGTCACCCATGCAGCGGAAGGCCTGGGCAAACTGGGACAGTGAGCACGTCCGCCTCCAGGGGACTCTTCCCGAATCTCAATAAAAAACTGTGAAATGTGTACACTGAGCCCTGGATTTTTTCCTGTTTGGATGGAAACACTGCCTGTGTCCTGAGTGTCCCCTCTGCAGGGGCAGGGGACCTGCATGTTGGCAGCTTCTGGGGGTCAGGAGGTCCCTGGGATTGATCAGTTGTGCTGCCCTCACATTAAGATTTCTCACATCAGCAAGGAGCTCTGGAAGGATTGTTAGTGTCTGTGCTGCATTTCATAAAGGGTTATTTTCCCAGACACTATATATATAGCTTTCAGACACCTCAGTGCTTCCAGGACATCCCAAGGGAGGAACATAATTCGGCTCACACATTCTTTGGGTTTTCCTTGAAATGTTCTTATAGGAGTCAGGGAAGATCACGGGCCGACCTGACTGAGAGTGTAGCTGGGCGGGCTCAGGCAGTTTGAGACTCTTCACATTCTGAAAGGGACTTTAGAGAAGCATTTGAGCTGGACAGCCACAGAATCAGGTCAAGTAGTAACTGAGTCGACTGCTTATTGGCTGTGGAAGCCACTGTTGGATCTTTCCCCAGAGACTTATCAGGCCTGATTGCTGGCAGTGGCCAAGAACGCCTGGCCTCTTCTCCTTCCTGCCATCAGGGGTCAGCACCATAAAGTTAAACATATGTGTAAGCGGCATTTAGCTTAACATTTTGGATTTTTAAAAAGGGAATGATTTGTAAAGAAGAGGCATTGCCTATTTATCTGGCTGGAAGCTACTTGTTCTTCGCAGAAATGAGAAGGTGTTTTGTTTTGTTTTTTTTAATTTGATTTCATTTTATTATGTAAGAAAAGGTGTTTTAAGGAGCATGTCAGTTGGTCACCACATTTCTGGCTTTTTTAAAGTGGCTTCCCAAGTCGTGAACAGCCCAGGAATATCCAGTGTCCTGGCTTGGGACGTTTGCCACTGTCCAGCTAGATCTGGACTCTATATCGTGGTTTGGTTCCTGGAGACTTTTGAATTCCCCCAGTCTAAACCCTAGCTCAAAAAAAGTGGGAGCACTGTGGACGGCAGAGTAAACTGGAGCCCTCTTTGGACAGCAATTCCTCTTACCAAGACCTTATTTTTCCGGTGTGCACAGGTACACACAGATGTCTAGAGGGTGAACACACAGATTCATCATGGCCTGTTTGTAATAGCAAGAGTTGGAAACACCCTAGCGTGCCAGTCAGAAATCACTTGGATGGCAAGTTCTGCTCTGCTTAGTAGGTTTGACGCCTAATTTAGCGTTGACACCTCTTACTTCTAGTGTATTATAAACCATATCCCAGCTTGAAAAATGGGACCTGCGCCTAGATAGCCATCAAAAGGGACTGGTTAACAATTGTATGAAATGGAATACCCCATGACTATCAAGAAAAATGAGGAAAATGTACATACACCATACGGGAACACATCCAAATGAATTATAAGTTACGGAAAATACGTATGTAGGAAGAGTTCATTTTTGTAAAGCAAACTCATACTTGTGGAAGAAGAGAAAAAAACGGTAGCACGTATATAGCAGATATGTTAATTGTGTTCATCTCAGTGCCCATGGGAATATGAAAGATCTTCATTTTCTTTTTCTTTAATATTTTACTTATTTGTCAGAGACAGAGAGAGCACAAGCAGGGGGAGCGGCAGGCAGAGGGAGAAGCAGGCTCCCCGATGAGCAAGGGGCCCGATATGGGGCTTGATCCCAGGACCCTGGGATCATGACTTCAGCCAAAGACAAACGCTTAACCGACTGAGCCACCCAGGCATCCCGAGAGATCTTCATTTTCTACGCGACACAGTTCCATGATGCTTGAATTTAAGAGAAAACCAACACAGATTTTTAAATGTTCTTGAGGCAGGCACATATTAGCTTATTCAAGATCATTTGCTGGTTAAGTGCTCCCAAAGTTTATTGGCTTGCAAACCTTGTTATTACTACTTGGCGACAAGATAAGTGAAGAATAGAGCATTTAGAAACTTTTACAAAAATTTGACATTGCCTGGACCTCCAGGAGTGTGCTCAGCAGACGATGCTTATTGAACAGGATAGAGACCAGCTCTGGGTTGTTGAACTTGCATGGCAAGTTGTATGTGAACTAGTCACATGAAGTAGGACTACATACCATGATGTATTAGATTAACAAACAAACAAATTGGTCCTTTGCCACAGAGAGCTGGAGAAGCACTGCCCATGGTTCCTTAACTTCACCTTGCAATGTGCTGTTCTAGAATAAGTGCTTCTATCTCTCACTTTCTCTTTACTGTGTGTTGTACAATAGTGGTAAAACATCAGCCTCAGACAAGCTCTAAATGTGTTATAAAAAACAATAGACAGTGATGTCCAACCAATTGGTGGAGCAGGGACTTCCAAAAATTCCCTCCTCCATAAAAGTAATGAGAAAACTGGCAAAAATATAGTCAGAATCAACTATTTTTTTCAGAATTCTTAACCAAAGGTTTACAGCAATCAAGGAGCATTTATGTAAAACAAATTAAAAACAAACAACATCTTCTTAAGAATGGCAAGCTCTGTGATGTTTTTAACTTACCCTATGCTATGCCCCACCCCTCGGGTACCTTCTTCAGCTCCATTGCAGCCTTGAAAACCAATAGCCTAGCAGTTACTGGAAAGAGCTGAACAGGGTTGGAGTTCCTTCAAAGCCTCATTCCCAGAAAACTGTGATTATTTCACCAGACTGGTTGTTCCTAGGAAGACCCCATTGCAAGCCTGCCTTTATTTGTCACAACTAGGAGCTCACCTAATGTAAACAGCTTTTTACCTGGGGCTGTTTGTCACAAAACAATTAGAGGCAATTTTTAAAAAAAGATTTTATTTATTTATTTGTCAGAGAGAAAGAGAGCACACAAGCAGTGGGAGCAGCAGTCAGAGGGAGAAGCAGGCTCCCCGCTGAGCAGGGAGCCCGATGCAGGACTCGATCCCAGGACCCTGGGATCATGACCTGAGCTGAAGGCAGATGCCTAACCCACTAAGCCACCCAGGCATTCCCTAGAGGCAATTTTTTAAGCTGGTGGCTGCATTAAGGTGGTGGATAACAGTTTGGGAAATCAATAGGCTAACCAAAGCAAAGACCTTAAAAGGAAAAACTGGGGAATGAAATGTTCCTAGGGACTTTGAAAATTCCATACATTCCTGGGAATCTAGAAGGCCATGCACATGTGTAGGGCTGTGCATGTGCTCATTAAAGACTGGAGAAAGCTTGAAGCTCTCACCTCTAAACAACCTTGAGGCTCTGTGCAAGCAGGAAGTGAAAACCAGCTGAGTGCTGAAGGTGAGGCCCAACCTGCACAGAGAGTTCTCTGGCAAAGATGGGAGACCTGTTGGTTCTGGATACTTAAAGAAATCTCTGTCCAGTCAATAGCTAACCACTAAGCTACCTGAGGAGAAACTTCAATGGCAAACACAACAAAGAAAACAAACTACAGAATTAGTTCAGAAAAGTCACTAAACAAACACTCAACAACAAAAAGCAACAAGATATCTGGGGGGAGGGGTGTGGAATCTGATTTCAGAGTTGCCACATTATATTATTCAACATGTCTAGTTTTCAGAAAAAAAAGATGTGCAAGGAAAGACATGATGGCTCATTTAAGGGGGGAAAATGGAAACTATGTCTAGGTAAGCCCAAATATTGGACTTGTCAAAGACTTTATTTTTTTTCCCCAAAGACTTTAAATCAATTATTCTAAACATGTTCAAAGAGCTAAAGGAAACCACATCTACAGAATTAAAGTGTAAGATCAATACCAAATAGAGATTACACTTCATGAAGGGACAGAAATTATAGAAAAAAATGAAATAGATATTCTAGAGTTGAAAGTACAACTGAAATAAAACATTCATTAGAGGGCTCGACAGCAGATGTGAGCAGGCGCATGAAAGAATCTGTGAACTTGAAGATATGTCAAATGAGATTATCCAACCTGAGGAACAGAAAGCAAACAAATGAACAAAAATAAAGAGGATTAGAGATGCATGCGTCACTGTGCACCATGGGGGTACCAGAGGGAGAGGAGAGAAAGAGGCAGGAAGAGTATTTGAAGAAATATTGGTTGAAAACAAATTTGATGAAAATGTAATAAACCTATACTTCCAAGAAGCTCAATGAACTCCAAGTAGGAAGACTCAAATAGATGCACACCAGGCATATCCCAATCAGACTGTTCAAATCCGAAGACAAAACGAGAATCTTTAAACAGAAAAATAAGTCATCATGTAAAAGGGAGGTTCAATGAGATTAACAGGTGACTTCTCATCAGAAATCAGAGGCCAGAAGCAGGAGGATCACCTACTCAAAGTGCCAAGAGAGCCGGTCAACCAGGAGTTCTAATATCCAGCAACCACAGCATTTTCTCCTCACATGGGCACAGTCCGCTTAACGCACTGGATCACCACTCATGCTGCCGACCCTGCTGTCATCACGGGGAGACCTGGTGGACCCAGGCCTTGGCCTGTCCCACCAGCGTCATGGCCTGCTGCAGGGTTATGAAGGCCCCAGTACCTCCAGGTTCCTGCAACTCCCTGAGCGTACTGGTTCACGCTAGCACTCTGTACTGGGGGCTTCCCAGGGGAGGGTGTGCTGATGGTAGCACCCACCTCCACTCCGCTCACAGGATACTTGCTGTGAACAGCCTTCCTCAGAAACTTTGGCCTATTTGCAACTAGACTCCCTGGATGGTTCCAGGGGTTCAACTCTAGGTTAGTGGGTTTTTTAAATGCCTTCATTTATTTTTAATCGAGGTGAAATTTACATAGCAACAATTTTCAAGTGTACAATGGTATTTGGCATATTCACAATGTTGTGCAACCATCACTCTTAGTTTTAAAACTTTGTTATCACCTCGGGGCACCTGGGTGGCTCGGTCCGTTAAGCACCTGACTCGTGGTTTTGGCTTGGGTTGTGATCTCGAGGCTGTTGGATTGAGCCCTGTGATCAGCTCTGTGCTCAGCGGGGAGTCTGCTTGGGATTCTCTCATCTCTCCCTCTACCCTCCCCCCGACTTGTGCACGTGGGCTAATAGATGGATAAATCTTAAAAATAAATAAATAAATAAATAAACCAAGCCAAAAAAAAAAACCTAAAAAAACACAACTTTGTTATCACCTCAGAAAAACACCCCATCCTCCTAAGTAACCACTCCTCACTCCCCCAGCCCCTGGCAACCATGAATCTGCTTTCTTGATCTGTGAATCCCTATTCCGGGCACAGCAAATAAAAGGACTCATACAATATGTGACCTTCTGTGTCTGACTTCTTTCACTTACTTAGCAGGTTTTCAAGGTTCATCTAAGTTGTAGCATGTTAGCACCAGTCCTTTCCTTTTCATGGCTGAATAATACTCCATTGCACGTAGATACTGCTTTTTCACCAGTTGAGTATGATGGGAGCTGGGGCTTTTATTTATTTTTTTTAAGATTTTATTTATTTATTTGAGAGAGAGAATGAGAGAGACAGAGAGCACATGAGAGGGGGGAGGGTCAGAGGGAGAAGCAGGCTCCCTGCCGAGCAGGGAGCCCGATGTGGGACTCGATCCTGGGACTCCAGGATCATGACCTGAGCCGAAGGCAGTCGCTTAACCAACTGAGCCACCCAGGCGCCCTAGCTGTGGCTTTTTGTAAAGATTTTTATCATGTTTAGAAGTTCTTTCTATTCCTAGCTGAATGCTTTGTCATGACAAGGTCTTGAACCCTCTCAAGTACTTTCCCCACATCTATTGAGATGATTAGGTGTTTTTTTCTTTCCCTTTATTCTATTAATGGAGTGTATTACAGGGATTTTCTTATGTTGCACCACCCTTGCATTCCTGAGGTTAAGTCCTACCTGGTCATGATGTGTAATACCTATAGTGAGCTGTTGGATTCGGTTTTTAGTATTTTGCTAAGTATCTTTGTGTCCACAATTATAAGGGAACTGGCGTGGTTTTCCTTTTCTTGTGATGTCTTTGTCTGGCTTTGGTATCAGAATAATGCTGGCCTCATTGGAAGTGTTTCCTCATTTTCTATTTTTTGGGAGAGTTTGAAAAGGAGTCCTGTTAATTCTTCTTTAAACATTTATTATTAGTCATCAGACCTGGGTAACCTTGGATTGCACAATGGTGTCTTAGCTCTAACACCTAAAGCACAGCAACCAAAGATAAATTGGACTCCATCAAAAAAAAAAAAAAGCAACTTTTGTGTTAAAGGACACCATCAAAAAATTGAAGACACACCAACAGAATGAAAGAAAATATCTGCAAATCATATATCTGAAAAGGGTCACATCCAGAATATATAAGGAACTCTTAGAAATCAACAACAACAAAATAACCCAATTAAAAATGGGAAAAGGGGACACCTGGGTGGCTCCGTGGGTTAAGCGTCTGCCTTTGGCTCAAGTCATGATGTCAGGGTCCTGGGATCCACTCCTGTGTTGGGCTCCCTGTTAAGCGGGGAGCCTGCTTCTCCCTCTCCCTGCCACTCCCCCTGGTTGTGCTGTCAAATAAATCAAATTTTCTAAAAAAAAAATGGGAAAAGGATTTAAATATAATGAAAAAGAAACATTTCAAGTTGTTGGAAGTGGCTACCCCTGGGTAGTGGAGAGAATGGGAAGGTTGGGTGTGTAGATTGGGGGCATCAGGTCTTGTTTACAAGACTGGTAGAACTATTTGGCTCTCTGTCCAGTAATTCTCAACAGGGAACCCCTCAACCCCTCAGGGGACATTTGGCAATGTGAATACGTTTTTGATTGTCATATCTGAGATACGCCATTGGCATCTAATTGGTAGAGGCCAGGGAAACATCCTACAAAGCACAGGGCAGTCCCCAGGAGAAGGCACTACCTGCCCCAACTGTCAATAGCATAGCAACTGCCTAAACCACTGTGTAAGCTTTGAAGATCCACACAAAGGAGCCAATAAAAAATTATTCGAGAAAAAAAAATCCTAACACTCATATTACAAAGCAAAAAAAAAGTCTTTTGCAGGGGTCTCTGTGCAAGGTCCATAGATGTAGTTTTCTTCCTCTGCCATGCTTCGACTGTTTGAATGTATAGCATGGCTCAGAAGTCTACCAGGGAGGTTTAGGAAATAATGACTTTACTTAAAGCTGGGGAGTTAAGATGCTAAGGTTTTTAAAAAAAGTAAATCCTCAATCCTAGTAATTGAGTTGCCAGAAGCACTGCTTAAAAAACAAACAGAAGCCCCCCCATCCCCCCGAACCAAAAACCAAGCTTTTACAAAATCTCACTTCCCTAAACTTTACCTATTGGGTAATTAGAACATTCTGGTGTAGGGATTCACAAGGCAACAGTGAAGTATTCTTCACATGTAACCTAAGCCATCTGTGGCTATTTCAGAGGCAATTAACTTTAGAGTATTATATATAAGTTTTTAAAATTATAAATAGTAAATAAACTAGAAAATTTCAGTGAAGGTGAAAGACTAATTGACCAGGATTTTCAAACTCAAACCCTCAGAAACCAAAGTTGACCCCAGGACTGTTGTCTTTATATAGCTAGCAAGCGTGATTCAGGTTTTCTAACATTAACATCGGCAACACACAGCAATGTCTATCTAATCTTTAAAAAACCACTACAAATAATCCCAATGTTAGGCAAAGGCCACCATGAAGACTTACCATCCCCCTTCCACACGACCTGAATTGACTGCCCTACCCGGTATTGTTCCAAGCATTCTGGGACTTGTTTCCCTATCACTCCCCCAACCCCACATTTAGTGCTCCACCCAGAGCGCAAGTAAGCAGCTTGGGAAGGGCTCACCCGGTCTGTGGTGCAGGGGCGGGGTGAGGGGGGCTTGTTTACCTACTGCCTGCCTTGATGCTCAGAACTACAGAGATGTTCTGGACAGAATCGGGACAAAACAGAGTCCAACTGAAAGCTGAGCTCCAGATTTGGCAGCCAAGTGACTGGTGGAGTCAGGTCTAGGATCTAGTTCTGCTGATGATCATGGTTAGTATTCTGCCTTAAGGTGTTACATGCTGTGGCTCAATTATTAAAAACAAAACCCTAATCAATGAATAAGTCCTTCATTAAAAAAGGCACTAAAAATTACTTGGGTATATCAGCTTTGAGTACTAGAACCTCTTCCCCAAGGACAGCCATTGGTATTGCCTAACGGAATCAAACACAAAGAATTCAAGAACAAAATCTGGGCAGCTCATAATATAGTGGAAAGAAATGTTATATAGGTGGTTGTTTCAAAAATTAAGGAACCCAATTTAGTTTTATTATTTACAAAAAGTTACTATCAAATATAAAAACACAGAAACACAGGAAGCATAAGCTTTGGAAAAGGTAGACTTTTAATAACTGCTTTTATCACCAGGTTAAGTCATGCAGTTACAAAGTAGTAAGAAACTTCTGAAAGGATATTGTTGTTTAAAAAAAAAAAAGCTCATTCTTACATAAATAATATCTAGTACTTCATTGGGACACTACTGTTCAAAAGGCCCTGGAGAAATAACTCCCAAACAAAACACTCAACCCAAGATTGTTTCCAGCCCAGTGGTAATGAAGCTGTGTGCAGAATTCAGGCCTCTCAAAGAGGACACCAAGTCAGGCCGAGTCGGGGCCATTGGCAAGGCTCGGAGCCGCCAGCTAGACTCCAAAGTGGGAGCCCAAGTGGTTTTTTTCTGGAACACTCTACTTGAATTATTCTTCAATTAGACAACACAGTAGATCTTCAAAGGAGAACAATTAATTAACATGATAAGGAGGTCACTGCACTCTTTGGACTATATGTCATAATTGTGGTTAGTAAATTCTGACACTCTTAACAAAAATAGCCTCCACCATTTGCAGGTATGAAGATAACTTAATTCTCCATCGGACTTTTTATTTTTGCTGGACAACAATACATGATTGATAAGCTATAAATGATACTGTTTTATATTATAAAAATACTAGCTTTCTTTCATTTATTATGTTTATAGGCATTCACTGCTTGAGTCAAGGTTAGGCTTGGTAAGTGATTAAAGGCAATTTTATTACAGCAGCATGTACTTATTTTATTCTAAGAGAATAAAATGCATAAAGAGAAACAGCTTTTATTTTTGTTGCAATCTGTGAAATTGAGTTATTTTGCTGATGTAAAATACCAGTAACTCACTGGAGGAACATGCCACCTTCTGAAAATGCTCACACCTGCTGCTCAGAGGTGTCAGCCTTAGAGCGTGTCTCAGACTCGTCCAGAGCCGAAGCGGTCAGCAGCTGGCTGCTCCTGGGCAACAGGGGTGTTCCTGGCCCCAGCTCTGACCGCACTCGAAGCGGCCACGGAACAAAGCAGCACAGACAGACGGAAGAGCCTTTCATTTAACGGCAAAATACCCCAGTGGCTCTCTCTGGCATAGGTAATTTCTACTTTCATGTTCATCAGCTTGTACATGATCCCCTAACCTTAATTTCTTTTTTCTCAAAGGGGCTGATTTGGACTGACTTGTTGCCAATGATGTCCATTATCTAGTAAGTTGAGAGAGAGAGAGAGATTTCTGTGGTTACATGTAAACTTGTGAAGAGTCTGCAGATGAAGAGGGGAAGAGGGCAGTGAAGAGGGCAGTGAAGAGGTCAGCCACACTCCGTCTATGTGAAGGTCACACCAGCTTCATTGTACACCTTGAAGACTTTCTCAATGGCGTTGACATAGGCGGCCGTTCTCAGATCCAAACCCAGGTTGTACTTCATGGCCGTGCGCATGATTTGCTGAAAGGCAGGAGAAAACACAGTGAAGACAACCCCGACCCAAGCAACTGGGCCATGTGTTCACGGCACACACAGGCTCGGTGCAGGTGAACCCGCCCCCGGGTCAGTGCAGGACTTGGCCACTGAACCCCGTCGGGAAGGATGAATTCTCCGGAACTAATACATGCATGTACTGACTAGGCGGCAGTAAGAAGATGCTCTCAAATATGAACTATTCCTCTGTCCTTCAGACATCCTCTTATCTGGAGTGAGCTCGCTGTCACACTTGGTGATAATTCTACAGAACTAAGAATGGGGTGCTGAAAATGTTCTGGAGTGGTGATGGCTACATAGTCTTGTGAAGATACTTAAGGTTGTAGACTGTATACTTTAAAAGGGTGAATTTATAGCATGTCAATGATATCTCACTAAAAAAATCAACAGCAAGCACCACCATTAATGTCTGCTTATGCGATTTCAACTTAAAGCCACGTGGACAGAATCTGAACTCAAGAAGAAATCAGGAAAACTGGACTCAAATTGTGTTTAAGGTCTTGAAATAAGGACCAAGTGGTCAAAAAACCTTTTACTTACACCAGATTCTCTAGTGAGGCAGTTTCCTACAGCCACAGTGGTGTACTGAAGGGCAATCCAGTTTGGCGGACTCACTGGTATTTAGCGAGCCGCCAAACATCACTCCCGCCTAACCTGCTATTATTATTTATTTCCAAAAGCCTGGTAAACATACTGAAGACCCTGAAAACACTGCCCATCATCTGAGCCTGAGAAAGCATGCATTTTGCTACACATTCATGAAGAACATGTGAACAGACTGCTATTTGGTACCACCGCACACACAACCTGGCCGCTGAGAGGACACGGCTGAGCGGGACTTTGTGTCAGGAGCAGAAATGCAAAGAGCATCTGCACACATACCCTGGCAGAGCGCTCCATGGTGTAAGCTAAGCCAGAGTGTACGATGTCTTTCTCGGAGGCACCCTGAGAGGAAAAAGAACAGAAGTTGAACAAAACCACACACAGACACACTGCATTTATAAGAGCACAAAGGATTCTTCAATCAACATACAGCCAGACAGAACTGTTTTGTCTTTTGGTAAAGATACATTTAATTTCTGTAGATATCTTGATAGCTATTTAAACAGTTGTTTTAATCACAGTTTGGTTTTCATTACATTTGACAGCAAACAGACACTCATGAAATAAGATCATGGTTAAACAACGCACACAGAAAAGCTGGGATCAAGAAACATGGGGGCGAGTAGGAGTCCAGCACGGGTCACCCCTCTGAGAGCAGACGGACCACAGAAGCACGTTCTACTGTAACAGAGACACCGCACGGGGCCCCGAAAGGAGTCTGGCCATCTTCAATAGTAGCTCTGCGGTAGGATCCTGGCTGTGTGTTCAGCAGTGCCACCAATGTGGAAAGCTGGACGCAACTCAGCAGCTCCTCATTATCCCCTCGTTGCACCGAGGGAGCCGATGACCAGAGAAGCTGGCCACCGTCACCGACAGCTATTTTTAGAGCTGGGCTATAACCCAGGGCCTTCGACCACCAAGTCAGCTCATCTCCTTCCCAAGCCAATTATTTCCGTAAGTCAGTTTGTTTCAATAGATTCCTCTAACTAGTTTGTTTTTGGAATGCTTTCTAAAATTTTAGGACAATTAACAATCGCCCCCATTCTAATATGTCCTACCTAGCTATCAAATACAAATTCTGCTATGCCACATGAAAACTTAAAACTGGGTCACCAAGCAAGGGGGTCTATGCTGACCCTCATCTAGTTAGCATTCTCATCACTTTGGAAGGTGTGTATCTGGACAAGAACGGTTTTGGTTGGAGTGGTGGGCGTCGGCGAAGGTGAGCATTAGGAGAACTGGAGACAGAGTATACACAACTCTTAAGGATGTCTTAAGGAGACTGATTTTTTTAAAAACTGCATTCAGGGGCTCCTGGGTGGCTCAGTCTTTGGGCGTCTGCCTTCGGCTCAGGTCATGATCCCGGGGTCCTGGGATCGAGCCCCGCATCAAGCTCCTTGCTCCGTGGGAAGCCTGCTTCTCCCTCTCCCACTCCCCCTGCTTGTGTTCCCTCTCTTGCTGTCTCTCTCTCTGTCAAAACAGAACAAAACAAAAACCCTACAAAAACAAACCTGCATTCAGCACACTGACAGGAATGACTGCTGATGCGGGAGAAGAAGTGCTCAAGCAGCGCATTTTGCGGGGGCAAAAACAGGCCACTGGGCTTAGATGGAGGCACCCAGAGCCGCTCTGGAACCAGAGGAGACATGACAAGAGACAGGGCGCAGGCGCCAGGAGCTGGAGGCTGGGGAAGTCCTCCGCCCCCCCCCCCCCCCCGTGGATAGATCCTGGGCCATGTGCTGGAGTGTGGGGGAAGAGAGAAAACGAGAAAGTGGAACGGGGAGAGGCAGAACTGCCAGGCAGCACCGGCCACGGACTTGAGGTTTGGGTCAGGATGAAGCAGCAGGCAGGTCCTCCAGCTCACAGGGGACAGGTGTGAAGGGAGCAGACTCGGGTTTCTTCAGGGTTCAGGTGTTAGCAAGGGGGTATGCGGAGGCAAAACCAGAAGAGGGAGTGACTTAATGAGGGAGCGTGGAGTTTCAGTCAGACAAAGAGAGGACTGAGGACATCGGGGGTGATGGGGGGCAGTGAAAAGCCAGGGGGTGGGGTGGGGTGGTCAACGATGTAGGTCCTGGCAGGGCCAGAGCATGGCTGGGAAAGGGAGAACTAGAGGGAAGGAGCTGGAAAAAAAACCCCGTTTTTTAAACTGACACTACAAGACTCCTACAATAAGTCAGTCAGTCAGAGGTGAGAAATAGCAATGAAGCCCAACATTTGAACCCCTGAAAGCATGTGGAAATTGGGAGACCAACACACTGGGCAATGATTATTTAAAAAAGGATAAAAAGCAAGTTGTCGTGGCTGCCTTCGTAAGTGGCGGTCCTCTTTGTGCACTCCCTCTCCAGGTTTCAGTCGTCAGCTGTGCGCCAGGCCTGCGCCGGGACACAGGCGGCCGCAGGGAGCAGCAGGAAGCCCATCTAAGGGCAGTAGCAAGTCCTGGCAGCGCGGGGACACGTGGGATGGAAGGGTGTGTGCAATTCCGGCACACAGCGGGACCTCCAGGGCTGGGACGCGTAAGCAGGGAGCGGGTCAGGGCACTGCAGACAGAGGGACCAGAACTAACATACACACGGCTCTGGGAAAGATGAAGGTTCATTTAGGGCAATGATTAATACCCAGAGTGGCCAAGCACCTTCTCTTCTTCAAAACAAAAGCCTAATTTCCCCCCATGTCGCAATCTAGTCTTACATTACTCTCCATGACTCAGTATTTCATACAAAGACATATTTATGGTAAGTTAGCCATTTCCCGGCCATGTGCATGTAGACTGTTAAAGCAAACCTAATTTAAACACCTGACTGCAAGCACTGTTCCAATGACATCATCATGCATGGAGCCATTCCTCTCCTTTAGAATAATTTTCTCAAGATAAACTGGATAAATTCCCAGAGGGGATGTTATGATCGTGTCCATGGGCAGGGAAGCGGTCACAGAGCTTCAAATTTTCCAAGGACCTGCACCAATCTGCCTCGTCCTCAAAATAAAGGTACACTATTTCACCACAGACACAGTACATATAAGATCCATTAATGGTTTTTCCTAGTTTAACACATTAAAGAAACCTTATTTTAATTTGTATTTCTTTAACAGCGAGATTGAGCATTTCCTTTTCTAGGCCTATTTCCTATGACTTTGTTTTTCACGTCTCTGCCATTTACTGCAGAAGACATTCTCTTTGTGACATGAGCGCTCTTACTCTGTCCCGCCAACAGCTAATTCACTCAGTTACCTTTTCTACCTGCTTCCTTTCATGCTTGTTCATGTCCACATAGCAATTTCAATTCTTCATGTAGTTCAAGTTCACATTTTCTTCTGTTTCTGTTTTGTGTAAAGCTATTTTTTTTTTAAAGTTTACGGAATTAAATTTATTTTTAAGTAACCCCCACGCCCAACGTGGGGCTCGAACTCACGACCGGGAGATCAAGAGTCGCATGTTCTTCTGACTGAGCCAGCCAGGCGCCCCTGATGTTTACTTTTCCTTTCTTTCTATTTCTCTGAAGCTTTAGAATACATAGTAATTCTTCAAAATTATGTTAGAATCACCTGTTGAGTCATCTGCATTACGGAAGTATCAAGACCAGAAGAACTGTGGAGTATTTTAACCGTTAATTATTTTAAACTAAAATTCTGACTCCACGTTTAGCATGTAACAAAAGCACACACAGATCCTGTCATCACACGTTCACGCTGCTGACCACCCGTCACCCCAGGCCATCGGCCTGGGTCTATAGAAGAGTGGGCTGTGTGTGCAGAGTGCGGCCCTATCACGGCACACTCACCGATATCCTGTCTTGGAACTCTGCTGTGGGTACAACGGGAATAGTGCCACCATGCTTCCCAAATTTTCTTTCCAAGCTCTCTTGAACAGACACTGCAGAAAGCCAAGAGGTGAAGTTAAAATACTGCTAGTAGGGGGGAAAAAACAAGTAAAACCAAAAGTAGTTTCAAACTATATCCATAACCCAGAAACAACTACAGAGTTTAGAAGCCTTAGGGGCGGGGCACCCGCATAGCTCAAGTCATTGAGCGTCTGCCTTCGGCTCAGGTCATGATCCTGGGTCCTGGGATTGAGCCCCGCATTGGGCAGGATCCCTGCTCTGCGGGAAGCCTGCTTCTCCCTCTCCCGCTCCCCCCTGCTTGTGTTCCCTCTCTGGCAGTCTCTCTGTCAAATAAATAAAATCTTAAAAAAAAAAAAGCAGCAGCCTTTGGGGTACTTGGGTGGCTCGGTCGGTAAAGTGTCTGTCTTTGGCTCAGGTCATGATCCCGGAGTCCTGGGATGGAGCCCCATGGGTGACTTCCTGCTCATTGGGGAGTCTGCTTCTCCCTCTCTCTCTGCCCTCCCCCCCTTTGCTCCCTCCCTCTCTCCCTCTCTCTCTGGGGGTGGGGGGGGAAGCCTTCAACACTAATGCCATAATGGGTTAATCATTTAGAACTCTGCCAAATTCCTATATAAATGCGAATTTAGGTCAGTGCTCTGTTTCCATAACACCCATTACCAGGGTTTTTCCTTGGCTCTGTTAAAAAGAAAATGCTGAGGGAAAAAGAAACGGAAATGGATGGAACACTTCACCCAGATTCTCAGAGTGGGCTGAGTGAAGCTCAGCTGGAGGTCTTGGTCTTACTTCAGCTGGACGAAACTGCACCGTTAACTCTGGAGCCTACTCTAGTCAAAGAAAAACCGCATTCTCATCAGAAGACTCCAAAAATTCTTGACACTATTAAGGCCTTAACTAAGAGCAACTAGAGATCGGAATGGATGAGTACCAATAGTAGTTCCTGGTTTAAAAGGATACTCTTTCTATTTACTAACTTGCAGATTATGTTAGGTGAACATCTGAATAGAAATATATCTGAGAGTTAATAAGTTGACTACCCATAAAGAAATCATATATTTTTGGTCCTAAGACTCATGAGACAATAATATAATTTCCTATCTTGAGATTAAATTCTCTGGGATTACAAAAAGGAAATTAGTCCTTTTTAAGTATAAGCTTTTTTCCAGCCTTTTACTGGCCCCAAAGATTATTTTTGGTGAACAAGGTCATCAGAACTCACTGAGCAAGTGGTAGTTAGAATCCCTTTCATATTTGAAGGTCAAACGGCCATAGCTGACATGATTTAGATTCTTCAGCCACTCGAAGTAAGATACTGTCACTCCTCCAGCATTCAAGTAGAGATCCTATACACAAAAATGTGACAGGGAAGACACCAAAGAAATGACAAGATGGTTTTAATAAATGCCTTCAATGACCATCAGAGCTCCATTTTAATATCAAGGCAGATTAAGCTTTAAACTTCCCAAATATATCTTAGATTGTATCAGGAATTTCACACTGAAATTTAACAAACACCCTTTCCAATTCACTTGAGGTTTTTTCCATTTTGAAAAAAAAAATAACTTTTTTTGTTTATTAACTAACAAGCATTTGATCAACTTTGGTTAGAGCGTCTTCACCAAAAAAGTCTTTAGACAGAACTGCTTGTCCACTAACCACCGGATTGTCCACAGTGTGCCTCACCAGAAGATCAGCATTCCTTCTACTATCTAAGGGCAGTCTGTCTCACTTAAACTGAATTTCTTAAGTGCTTTTGGTAAAACTTTAAACGTATCACAAATCCACATTCATTTCCACTTGCAAATAATCTTTTGATATAGACCCCATGCTCACCCACTGATAACCTTTGCACACATTCTTCCTATTATCTTCCTGAATAAAGCAGAGAGGGACATTTGAAACGCACAAGGTTAGAAATTATAGAAAAGCTTAGAGTTTAAGTTAGAATTCATATTTCTAGCACAACATACATTATTTATATAATTGGATTCTTAAGCAGGCTAAATACATATTCAAGAAAGAGCCTAGAGTTGGAAGAAAATGTTCAGGTCAAAGTGGAAATTGACAGGCTTTTTACACTAACCAGACTTCTACTTTATTTTCTTAAAAGCAAAATAAAGATGAAAATTCACTACAGCTTGGGAAATTAAAGATGATCCTTTTGTCTCCCCAGTTTGTCGCAGAAGACAGTTAGGATTCCAAGTGCATATAAAACCTGGCCAACACAGATGACTTACAGGAATCACCATAATGTTCCTCTCCAGGAAGATCTTATCAGCCTCTGGAGTTGTCGGCCCATTGGCACCCTCGGCAATGATCTGAAAGAGAGTCAGGACATACAGAAATGCCGGCAACGCCATCGAATCCCTCCACTGGGTGCAAGAGGTATGTGTGTGTGGGCAGAACTCCAGTTTAAATTTAATTAATAAGAATTATTTCGTTCGGGGCGCCTGGGTGGCTCAGTTGGTTAAGCAACTGCCTTCGGCTCAGGTCATGATCCTGGAGTCCCGGGATCGAGTCCCGCATCGGGCTCCCTGCTCAGCGGGGGGTCTGCTTCTCCCTCTGACCCTCTTCCCTCTTGTGCTGTCTCTCATTCTCTCTCTCAAATAAATAAATAAAATCTTAAAAAAAAAAAAAAAGAAAAAAAAAGAATTATTTCGTTCTATAAATAAAGTGTATAAAACTATTTTTCACCTTTCTATTGCCCTAACTGCTTTTTGGAAGTTTGGTTTAAGAGGAAACCCGTGCTGATAAATGGCTGCACAGCTCTGTGTATATACAAAAAGGCATCAAATTTTACACTTGGGTGAATTGTATGGTATGCGAATTATAGCCCAATAAAGCAGTTAAAAAAAAAAAAAAAGAGGAAAGCCAATTAAGAGCTTTTCTACGACCCTCAGGATCATTCCACGGTGGTAAGGCCCCCGTTCCATCAAGCTCTCACCTTGGCTTTGACTCTGGGTGCATTGGACTTGGTCAGCTGCTTTTCACTAGCAGCAGGGATCAGGATGTCACAGTCAGCTTCCAAGATGCTCCCTTCATAGGGCTTTGCCTTGGGGAAGCCCAGGATTGATCCATGTTGCTATAATTGATTGAGAAGTCAGAATTAATGGCTGCACCACAACAGTTTCAATGTTTATGATTAGCGCCCATGATATGATGACACATCTATTAAGAGCTCTTTGGGTTACATTTTAAAAAGTAAACAATGGAAATAGATTTTAATAAGACTTATTTCAACTTTCAATATTCAGGGTAGTCAGACTTCAGATATTAGATTAACATACCAATTTGAAGTCTTCCAGTTCCTTTGGGTCAATACCATCTGGATTCCATATGCTCCCATCAGATTCACCAACACCAACACATTTAGCACCAAAACGATGTAAATATCTCATAGAGTGCAGGCCTACATTACCAAATCCCTATAAAGAACAATTACACATGACACAAAAGCCAAAGTTTCAGTACAGATGGTAAGAGTCATATTCTGACCAAGACACATTCTATTATCATTTTGCCACAAGAAACAATATACTAAGTGGCTTCTCTTCAGCAATCAATTTCTCTTTAAGAATGTGGAACCCAATCCTCTGTTATCTGTGATAGTGAGTCCTGAAGAAGTTTAGTTTGGTGTAGCCTTGTTGGCTTATAAAGAAATGGCATCAGTCACACCACCCCTCAGCCCCTGATGACCAGATGTCTTATGGTTGTAAAAACACTAAAGTCACTAATTGGGAGGAATAAGAATTCTACTTTAAAGTAGCATTCAACTTAATTTAGATTCAACTCAGTAAAATAACCAAACACCAAGCAAATTCTTCCTAAAAGTTGAAATCTGGATCATTGTGCAAACTTCTCCCCTTCTGAAAACAATTTCAATTTAAATACTGACCAAAAGAAGTTGGTGATGGTTTCATATGTATCTGCAAGATACTTCAAGTGGTTCTAGTCACATGAATCATACCAAAATTCAAAGATTAAAGCATGTACTACTCTGGAAACACTCTAACACTTAAGAGATTTAAACGAATGACATTTTAAAAACTGCAAATCTAAAAACACTGAAAAACTAACTTACTTTATGTATATAAGTTATTCTTTAAGAGAGCAAACATTTTTACCTGAACAACGAATGTTTTATCTCCAAACCCTGGTGTCATTCCTAAAATACTCATGTAAGAAGCTTCATTGATGAAATTTTCAATCCCATGGAAGACTCCCCGGCCAGTAGCAGAGATCCGCCCGTGGATTCCGCCCTGACTGATGGGCTTACCGGTAACACAGGCATGGGCATTAATATCCTACAAGAAAAAGTTAAAACCTCACATTTTTGTTTAACTAATTTGCTCATGAGGACTGTATGTGTGCTTATGGGTACACTTTCACCAACAGGGATAAGACTCACTTCTTCAGATTTCTGTTCCCAGAAAATATATACTAAAATAGACTATATTTTCATGGGGCGCCTGGGTGGCTCAGTCGGTTAAGCATCTGCCTTTGGCTCAGGTCATGATCTCAGGGTCCTGGGATCGAGCCCCACATCGGGCTCCCTGCTTAGCGGGGAGTCTGTTTCTCCCTCTCCTCTCTATTCAGAAACAACTATCATTAGAAAAAACAAAGGGCCTGGGAGAGCTTCCTTTCCAAGGAATACCAAATATACCATAAACTGTAGCAACCAGAACGGTGCAGAAGCAAAGACTGATCAGTGGGACAGGAGAAACTATATGGTCCTCTTATAAATAGGAAATCGACATAAAAAGAAGGAAGCGTTTTAAATTCGTGGATAAAGTACGGACTATTTAATAAACTTTCGGGGCATCTGCCACCCATGGAAAGCAAGATGGAATGCTTTACTTCACACTATAGTCCCTACCCCCAACAGATGTTGTAGCTGGGTGAGTTAAAAAGTAACCTGGTCTTTATCTGTAAGTATTGTTTAACTATTTTTACAGAGGCAACTTAGAATTGCATTGGGTCTAAATCGCCAACAAAAAGAAAGAGTTAAAAAAAAACGAAACAAAAGAAAGCAGTCCGGTAAAGTGATCTAAGAAATTAGTAGTTTTCCCACAGTTCCCCTTCATGAATAATTAACACTGCAAACACAGAATTATGAACCTAGTGCCAAATGCTTTCCCACAGTGCAAATGTGAATCCTGGAGCCGCTAGCAGTCCTGCCTGAGGTCGGGCCGGGTGCCTGCTGCCGGGCTTCCCAGCACACCTCACTGTCCCAGCAGCCCAGCGACCGCACGCCCTCCCGCCAAGGCCTGCGCTTCTGGGTAGGATTAGACAAAAGTTGAGGCATGTTTAGGTTGACATCTGGAAAGTAAGTAAGAAAAACAGTGGCTTCCTTACCTTAGGCCTTGATTGTGGATTTCCTATCACTTTAAGAAGAAGGGAGGTCTTCTGCCAAGGTTTAGGTGGCAGCGCCTCACAACACTTTCTTTTGTGGCCCCACTGGGAATAAGCTATGAATAACGAATACACTGCCTACTACTCTGCACTATGCAGTCTAGTGTCTTGCTTAAGAAGAGCGGGAGACTATATCCAGAGCTCATTTAATATCAAAAGGTGACATGGAAAAAGCTCATTTTGGGCAGTTAAAACCAAAATTCTTTGAAGCATCTCATACTGCTCTTGTTTTATTTCAGGGAATTTATGCAATTTATCTGATAAAATTATTAATAAATATTTATTGTTGGGGCGCCTGGGTGGCTCAGTTGGTTAAACGACTGCCTTCGGCTCAGGTCATGATCCTGGAGTCCCGGGATCGAGTCCCGCATCGGGCTCCCTGCTCGGCGAGGAGCCTGCTTCTCCCTCTAACCCTCCCCCCTCTCATGTACTCTCTCTCTCTCATTCTCGCTCTCTCAAATAAATAAATAAATCTTTAAAAAAAAAAAATTTATTGTTTTGTGTGTTTTACTAAGGAGTGGGTACTATTCTAAATGCATTATATTACTATTCAATTAATCCTCATTGGCTGTGATTACTATTGTCATCTTACATATGAGGAGACGGAGGCACAGAGAGCTCAAGGCACCTGCCACAGGTCACGGAGCTGGTGTGTGAGGGAGTCAGTTCTAAATCCAGGCTCCCGCCCCCAGCCACAGACTGCACCCACTCAGGACCTCAGACCAATGTGGGAGTTCCTCCACTACTTGCTGCAGCCCCCTTCCTTCTCTGTGGGGGGGGGGGGGGGGGGGGCGGGGGGGGGGGGGGCGGGGGTGGGGGGGTGGGAATAGTTCTCCTCTTCTCCAAGGCTCATCTTTCCACTAGGGCCTCCCCCTACCTTTTAAAAAAAGGTTTTATTTCTTTATTTGTGAGAGTGAGAGAGAGATAGAAACAGAGGGCGGGGGAGAGAGAGAATCTCAGGCAGACTCTGCACCAAGCCTGGAGCATGATGCGGGGCTTGATCTCAAGGGCCCTGAGATCATGACCTGAGCCAACACCAAGAGTCAGATGCTTAACTGAATGCGCCACCCAGGCGCCCCTCCACTAGGGCCCTTTAAAGGACAATTCATGAGGCCTGTATTACCTTGGAAGACTCTGCTACCTCTCCTGTATCTTTCTTGCATCGTCTCTTGCATGGATGAATCTGGGGCCCGCAGCCAGTCAACTTGCCAACATCATCATCAACAACAATCTTTCTCTTTGAGTAACAGCCACCTTTCAAGTTCTTGCTCTGCTGTCCAGTGCCATTTTTCTCAGTGAAGACTCCTCTTCATGCCCTGTTTCCCTCCCTCAACACCTCCTTGCAGCCTGGCTCCAACTGTGGCCCCACAGGTTATCTAATTGCGGAACTTGCCTCTTACCAGAAACCCCTCCCTCAACATCACCACATGGAGCCCTGCACTCCTTGTTCTTCTGCAACTGATTGCCTTCCCTCTAAATCACTCTTCAATCTGGCCATTTCTCTCCAGCTCTAGGGCAGGCCAGTATCCCCTCTCTTCTAGGCTTCTGTATGGTAGCCTGCCCCCAACATTCCCATTCTCTGCTGCAGAGAGTGACGCTCAAAATGCCTCACACCTGCTTCCAGTTAGCACTCCACCAGCTTCCTTCTGTTTTCAGGACAAAGACCAAAGTCTTCGCTGTCAGTCACAGGGTGATGATCTGGTCTGACCTTCCCCTAACTGGCCTCTCTTCAGCTCTATCTTGCTTTCCACTCTGGCTACCAGTCTTCCCTCAGTCTCAAGTTTACCTCTTCTGCACTCCAGAACTTTACCTAGTGGTCCTTCTGCCTCCAATACTCGCACCCCTGCCCCTTCCCCAGGTGATCCTACTCTTCATTCAAAGTACAGACCAGAAGCTTATTCCTTCAAGGAGGCCTTTTCTGATCTCACCTGTGAAGGCTTGGCCAGGCCCGGTTACGCCTTGTCCCCCCATCAGAACTCCCCCTGCTCCCATTTATCCCAACTGCACTGAATACCTTGCTTGTTTGGCAGAGGCACTCCATATATATATTTTTTTAATGCATGTCTTTTCAACTCCCTTTCTCTTCCTACCCCTTAAATGTTTTTCAAGGTTCCATCCATTTCAAGAGTGGGAAGTGAGCTTTCCTTCTTGTGTTCTATATTAGCGGCACTACTTCTGCTCGGTCCTCCAGACTCAAGTCCTCCGGTTCTTTTCCTTGCTAACACACATCCACTCCAGTCCTGCGGAGTCTCTGTCATGTGCCACCGCTTCTCCCCAGCCCCCATGGCCCCTGGGCTCCAGTGAAGCCTAACACCACCAGCTTAGCCTCCCGTAAGAGAGGTCAGCACCAGAGCCTCCCCTCTCACTAGTCAACAAAACAAAAAACTAGGGCTTGAGTATTTGTGTCTTGGTTCACCTACTTCTTCACTCTTCTATTACGCTTTGAAATAGGCCTCATCTCCAGACAATCTGAGCTCTACTGTTTCTCCTCCTACCCTCGCCGTCCCTCATCTCCATGTTTAAACTCTACCCATTTTCCAGGTCTAGCCCAGATACCTCAACCAGGAAGCCTTCTTTCAGAGATGGAACTCCATCCTTGTATTACCCCATCTCCATACCTTATCTGCTTATGTGTCCTAATTCCTCTTTAAATGAAAGCTCTTTGAGCGAAGTCAGAATTGAATGCTTCTTTATTTCCCTTCTAGTGTCTTGCACCATGTCCTGCCCTGCCTAGTAGGTGATCATTTCTGAGGTCCTATCCCCAGCTTTCAGGACGGGGCGGCACGTAAGTGAAAGCTCAGTCCATGTTTACTACATTTATGGTTTATGATGAGAGAGATAGAAGTAAAATAATATGCAAATAAAGATATGATTAAAGGGGAGAAGAACCCAGTGAATTCTCTCTGTCCACATACAATCAGCTTGTTATTTTTTGTAGAGAGCAAATGAGGCCGTCCAGGCTTTTGGTGGGTACTCACATAGTGCCCTATGGTGCTGGCGTAGGTATCAGCAATCCAGGACATCTCCCGCTCGCCCGTACTCATGTCTGGGGCAGGCACATCAATGCCAGGACCTGGGGGCACAAGGAAAAGGGCATCACATCAGCTTTTAAGATCCACTCATCTCAAACACATAGATCCTTGTAATTTTCTACAATAACAAAGCTACCGTGGTTAGAAAACTTTGGATTTCATCTGGGTAACTACTTGAAGTCATAGAAATACTCGTTAAACGTTTCACTACAAAATCTATACACACTCAACGTTACATGGTAATTTCTCCCTCTGGTGTTTCCTTGCTCTGTGTTTGGAAGTTAGCTCTGCATAACACATGTAAGCCACTCTATTGGACTTGTTGACTACATGGGCAGAAGCAAATCAGTGTATTCCTTTTGACCTCAGTTCCTTGAACTGCAATTCGAGAGAACAGTACCATCTTGCCCTACATAGGGACGACTGTTGTGGTTGGGGAGCGCCTTGCATGAGACAGCACAGAAACATACCGCTTATTGGGGGTGTAAGCCCTCCCCACCAAGTAGGAAAAGGAAAAGCACACATTGCTGAAGCAGTTGCGTTAAGCCCCATGATACTTTCACCCGTGCTTGGACCTGTTACTCAAAGCTTACTCAATGTACATAAAGCTTTAGGCCTCGGCTTTCAATTCCTCAGATCACAGCGAATTAGAAAGTCTGAGGATAATAAGTTAGTCCACAGGCAGCAACAAAGGCCAGCGACAGCGCCAATCCGAGGGCCACACTGAGATCTCAGGTAGAAATGTGGGACACGATGCCCACTCGAATCTGCCAAGGGAGGGAGACACAGAAACATGCCTAGCGGAACAGCAAGAATCAAAACAACTTAGTCATTTAGTGGGTCAATTAAAGAAAATATGCTGTATCTACATGAAGAAATACTATGCAACCATTAAAAAGCTTGTAATCCTCACCAAAACAACTGTATGGAAAAAAGGGAGGTTTTGTATAGCACGTAGAGTGTGTTCCCATTTACATAAAATTCTCTTTCTCTATAGCTAGATCCCTGTATATTATCTATGCATCTATTTCCATGTGTATATACAGTACCTGTGCAGAAGTTTGGAAGGCTATGGATACCTCACACTTGCTCGCTATGTTTCCATTTCGGCCTTTTTATAACTTTCTATATTGTTTCAGCTGCCTAAGACAAACTCATTACCTTTATTTTTATTTTTATTTATTTTATTTTATTTTTTTTAAGATTTTATTTATTTATTTGAAGAGAGAGACACAGCGAGAGAGGGAACACAAGCAGGGGGAGTGGCAGAGGGAGAAGCAGGCTTCCCGCGGAGCAGGGAGCCCGACGCGGGGCTCGATCCCAGGACCCTGGGATCACGACCTGAGCCGAAGGCAGACGCTTAATGACTGAGCCACCAGGCGCCCCTTATTACCTTTATAAATAGGAAAACACAACTTTAAAAATGCTTCAGCAATGAAGTCTTCCAAATAAAGTTCTTTCTAAGGGCTGTACTTGAGTTCTGTATTTTTTACTTTTTAGCCAACTGAACAAGGTATGTCTTATTTTATTTTATAAAAGATTTTATTTATTTATACTTTAGTGAGAGAGAATGAGCACAAGCAGGGAGAAGCAGACTCCCCGCGGAGCAGGGAGCCCGACATGGGACTCGATCCCAGGACCCTGGGATCATGACCTGAGCCAAAGGCAGATGCTTAACCGACTGAGCCACCCAGACGCCCAGAACAAGGTATGTTTTAATATTTTCCTACACTTTTGGGGCCCAGGTCCAAGGTGATGTGTTTCTCTGAGCAGGCTGTGAAGCAATAGATACATAACTGGTCTAAGATAACTTGGAAATGGTCAAGCTTGCTTTCACACTCTTGCCCCGCCCCCCAGCCAATCTGTCATACTCCTGTGTCTGAGCACCCCTTCCCTTAGGTGGCTTCTAAATCACATGAAGTCTGACTCCCCCAAACCACTCTCGCCCCATATAATTTCCTCCTTGGAAGGACTAATGCCCCATCCTAGCCTCATCCTAACAAAAGGGCTCTACTATTTCCATTTGCTCACAATGTCCATTCCTTGAGAGCAACAGACTTCAAGGATGTTCTTTAAAGATTTCTTTCACCATATTGCTTTTCTCTCAAGGTATATATGACAAATTGCTTCTGAATCCTTCTAGAGGAATCTACAGAAGTTTTTTTTAGTAATAATCAAGTGTCAAGGAAGCTTGTGTCAAATCACAATTCCAACTGGAGAAGGGCTATTGGAGAGGGGCTACTGGCAAGGGGCAAGTTTGAGATACAATTTGTACAATTGCTTCTCAGAAACCTCAATTCATCTAGATAGCCTGAGGTGAGACAGCTATCCCTACCCAAAGCCGAAATATTATTAGGCTTGTGAGTTTTCTACTCCACACAAAATCTAGGAATGCTCGGATTAGAGGTAAATCCTGAATTACAGACAAATTCTCAAATACCTAACAGAGAATCACTCCATCCCACAATAGTATAAAAAAGAGGAAAAAGTGGCTAAAGAGCGGAGCTGCTTTAACAGAACACGAGCACAGGGTGGAGCTGGAAAGCCAATTTTGGTGCATGAAGATCCGGAGGAATTAAAGAGACAGACACACTGGTTACTGTTAAGGGAACTTTACAGTTTACAAAGGTGATATCTAAACTCACGCAATAGAATGAACACCAACCTTTCACAAACTTAAAAAACAAGACAAGAGGAAAGAACACTTCCTATCTCATTCTCTGAGGCCAGTATTTATTCTCTATCAAGGGCCTCACACGAAAAGAATGTTACAAACCAATATCCCTTAGAATAGCATTAAAAAAAAAAGTACTTATGAATAAACTAACAGAAGCGCTGAAAACTACAGCCCATCACTGAAGGAAATGACAGGAGAGGAAACAAATGGAAGGACATTCAGTGTTCAGGGACTGGAGCACTGGCCAGACTGGTCTGCAGAGCCACCGCAATCCCTATCAAAGGCCCAGCTGACTTCTTTGCAGAAACTGAAACGCATACCATGTGACAGGGCCAGGACTCAGAACCAGGTGGAACTCACACTCTGAAACTGTGGAAAAGAGAAGTCCCAACCAAAATAAGGGAGAAATGACTTCCGTTGCAGAGGTTTGCTAGGACCAGTTCTGTGCCCTGGAGGGAGAGAGAGAATTCCTCCCCCAGATGCTACAAAGCTTTCTGAGCCCAGGTGTCAGGTTAGCTGTATTGTGAGTCAATGAGGCTTTTTGCTTCAGAAAAGAAGTCAAATTGCTATATTTTAAGCCTTCATTGTTTCGACCAATCTCTTTTAACCTTTGGAATGCTAAGGTACTGGTCAATATAGAGAAAATGAAGCTGGTTACAGTTTAGATATGGGCAGTAAATACTACTGAATAAAGTCTGAAACCACTAAAGACTGAAACACGTTGCGATTTAAGCTTAGAGGAAATATGATATAAAAATCATGAAGGCTGTCAACAGGCTGCACATGACTGCACGTCACCAAATCTCTTTCAGTCAGGAAGGCAGTCCCCTCCCCAGTGCTTCCCCTGCTCAGTGACAGGACAAGTCCACAGCAGTGCTGAGGAGGAGGCATGCCAAGAATCCAAATGCCTTTTAAATGAGGAACGACAGACCAAATCTGGTAAAGTTCTCGAGTTACTTATATTTATTTCCGTATTAGTTTATTTTATGCTCTTTTTTTCCTAAGAAGAGGGCAAATTTCAAAGTAAGGATATCTTAAGTTCATAGGAACTTGTCAACCGTGGGGACAATGTTGGGGAAGAAAAACACAGGGGCAGGAAAACAGAAAAAGTAGATTTTTCTTTCTTACTTTAGTCAGTCTTCTTTATGTTACAAGGGCAAACATTCTGTTAAATACTTTTATGTTATTAGAACAAATTAGAATCCTTCTAGAACAACAAAAGAAATACAGACTTAATTTGCTTGAAAAATTAAAGATTAAATGATGAATATTCATATATCATAGCAGAAAGGACATTATGACGCAGATGACAGTACCATACAAAAACATCAAGCCCATGAAGATCAGCACCCTCAGAAATCTAGTGTTTGGCCAAAGGGCCTCGTGACAAATCTCAGGAGCCCCGGGAATCCTCAAAACCAGCCAGTGATGGATGGCGGAGTGAGCCATAGTGTGAGCCCCCCTCCCCTCCCAGCCTCTGCTCACTCTTTGAAGGGGCAGCCTGCTTTAGGCTCTAATTCCAAAAGGCATCAGATCTCTCACTGGTTTCACAACAGGATTATTATTGTAAAAGTGATTTTTTACACATTTAAAAAACATTTATAATACAGGAATTATTTAGTTCCTAAAATCTTTCTGGGCATCACAATAGGGATTGTACGAGGAGACGAGGTGGAAGCGATCCCCCAGTGTCCACAATGCATACTGAGAAGCTGAACCTATTAGAGACGTGTATCAAAAACAGGCCCATGTGCGTCCACCATAGTTACAACAGAACCCAGTTTCTCAAAGTAAAGGGGCAATTCTACCCAGGTACATATAGATAAAAACAGGAGTTTAACTTAAGACAATTGCTTTTCAGATGTTCCTACTCTATGCACAAGCCTACAAGGTAACACGTACCAATAAAGCCCTTCTTCGCCAGCTCCATGGTAAACCTCCTTGTGATCTTTTCCAATTCATTATCCTATAAAGGAAAAAAAATGAAAACAAAACAATGAAACAAATGTTTTTGATAGAAAGCCACTGGTAGAGATAATAGCTGCATCATATTTTCTATTTATAGGACATTTTCATATATCTTCTTGTGTAATCCTTACAACTCATAAAGCAGGCATTTCCATTTTGAAGATAAGAAAATTACGGATCAGAAATTAGGTTACACAAATAACAGACAGTACAACTAGGGCTCAAATCCCAGTGTCTGCTCTCTTTGTATTAATACAGGACCCTCTGAGCAATCCCTGTGGTATATAACAGCTAGCTTAAATTAACTTGGAATTGATAGGCTAAACAAGATTTTTACTGAATTAAGGTATTTGTCACTAGACCTTGAGATCCCAACATAAAAAAATGAGATCAGGGCACCTGGGTGGCTCAAGTTGGTTAAGCAGCTGCCTTAGGCTGGGGCATGATCCCAGGGTCCCATGTTGGGCTCCCTGCTCAGCACAGAGTCTGCTTCTCCCTCTGCCCCTCCCCCCAGTCGTTCTCCCAATCTCTCTCTAAATAGAATCTTTAAAAAACAATCTCAGATCATGGTAACATGTTAAATGTATATAAGCATTTTATATTTATATTGTACAATATATAACATAGATATAAATGCCTAAGAATATGAAGGTATTAATTACCTTTTAACCAAGTGTAAAAATGAAAAAGGACTTTGATGTTAAGCAGGTGACCTTTATATGGCACCAAACTCAATGAGTTAATTATTTACTTGTTTTTCCATTCCTTTAAAAAACAATAGGGGCCATTAATCCCACTGGTATGGGGGACACAGAAACCCTGTAATTTCAAGTCCTTTGTTAGTGCCCCAAGTGCATAAATGTTAGTTTGATACTTACAGTATAGTTCTTGGGATTGATCTTAACACCAGCCTTGGCACCCCCAAATGGCACATCTGAAAGAGAAGGCTGCAAATTGTTATTCCATACAAAGGACAAAAAAATTCAAGAGGCAGAAAGCACCATGCAAAATTACAATGATTCAAATATGACACTTTAAGCTTTAATTTCAGAAAATTCAAGAAATAAACTCACATTGAGCTCTTCTAAAATGTAGTTGAACTAAAATTCTAGTGGCACAGGAATTACAGGGCTAGGCAAGTTCCGATGCCTATTTAATCACTGTGCTTTACTACTTCTGAAAGAGAAAATGTATTTATTTTCCTTCTACTATGATTTGGTCTTACCTACAAGAGCATGGAAAGGGATTTAAAAAAAGATCCACACTTGAAGAAAATCCAATTAGTTCCTATAAAAAGTTTTCCATTAAAAGGACTAAACCTTAATTAAGACTGACTAAAAAATGATATAAGCACCTATTTCCCTAAAGCGTTATCAGGCAGCAACAGGGGGGTCCCTTACCAACCACTGCACACTTGTATGTCATCAAAGAAGCCAGAGCCTTCACTTCATCCACACTCACATCGGTGCTGTAACGGATACCTGTGGGGCGTGAGAAAGAAGGGGATGTATTTAGAACACCCTGCCGGCTGGTTAAAAGAAAAAGTGCTAGAAATTGAAATGTCCACACTTTTTGCATCTTACACCCTGGTTACTTCCAAGAACACTTAAAGTAGCTTGTGATACAAAGTCAAGGAAAATCTGCTAATTAGACTACAGGATGAGTCCTGAATTTGATTTTTAAGTATTCTGATAGTTAAGAGAAAAAGATTGGCGTGGGAGTGCAGTTTTTGCGTTCTGGTAGGAGCAGATAAGAGCATCAGGCAGGGTTCCTGGAGATGAAGAGATGAGCCACAGTCCTGTCCTTGAGGGACTTACAACCCAGTGGGATACAGCAGGAACTATGACTTCACAAGACAAAAACTACCTTCAAATGAATGTTTTTTATGCTTTTAGGAGGGCAACTAACTCAGTGAAGGCTTTTTTTCTTTTATTTTTTGGCTTAGGTGATTTGGTAGCAGGGAGTTAAAAAAATTTTCCTTTCTGATAGCATATAAATATGAGCAAATGGTTAGTCAACAGAGTCAACTTGGTATCAGATGTCTAGAGGTTCTGGCTTCAGACAAGTGTACCCAGAGATCCTTATCTCTTCCTCCCTTCATCCACTGCTAGCCTGTCAACCAAGAGATGAGCAGCTGCTCTTTCTGCAAGGATGGAAGGAGGCCAAGTGACAGGCATCTGTGTCTTACTGTCCCTGTACTTGGGAGTGATTAGGTGTTTGGTAGAGGGGACGCTGAAAGTGAGTATGCCCACTACTTTGGTTTTGGGGGTCCTGGTCACTCAACCTCCCGAGTTTTGCAGTGTGAAGCCACCTTTCATCCTCTGTAGCTCATTGCTTCTCAACCCCAAGGAAGAAGGCCAGAGTGAGGCTGATGTTTGCATACTACTGGGGCTCCGTGGCACTGGGTGTGTTTGTGAGCGATGAAGGATTCCTGAATGAACCTGGGTACAACCTCCACTGAGAGTTACAGTAATGGGGGGCCTCAGGGACATCTCTTAAAGAATTTTGGGAATAAAACCTTTTCAGATAGAAATATACAGTATCTCATAAACTGGCAGTTTGAGAAAACTTCCCTAGTCATTTTTAAAAGTTGGCTTCTTATATATTTCAGAAAACATCTATCTAAACACAAATGATACATCTTAAGAGAATTTTACCTGTTGTATATACAATCATAAAGAGCAAATTCTAAAGCTGAATATATTTCTTTGGCCTATTAGAAAAATAAAATGAGGGGCGCCTAGGTGGCTCAGTCGTTAAGCGTCTGCCTTCGGCTCAGGTCATGGTCCCAGGATCCTGGGATCGAGCCCTCCATCGGGCTCCCTGCTTCTCTCTCTCCCACTCCCCCCTGCTTATGTTCCTTCTCTGTCAAATAAATAAATAAAATCTTAAAAAAAAAAAAAGATTAAATTTAGAAAAATGAGCTCTTAGAAATAGATCTTACATATAATGGGTTCTCAGATTATCCTAGAACAAATTTATGTCTTAGTGAAATTTTAGATGAGAAATGACAGTTTTTTTTAAAGATCTAGAGGCTACCTGTTGCTATAGAGTTTGCTTCCTTGTTTTATTCAGGCCTCTATTAAAACTTTCTTCACTCCAAGAGGCCCCTCCTGACCACGTTATTTAAAAAAAAGCACCCTAGCAGGATGGGAAGAATGAAGGGGGGAAATCAGAGGGGGAGACGAACCATGAGACTATGGACTCTGAAAAACAAAACTGAGGGTTCTAGAGGGGAGGGGGGGTGGGAGGATGGGTTAGCCTGGTGATGGGTATTAAAGAGGGCACATTCTGCATGGAGCACTGGGTGTTATGCACAAACACTGAATCATGGAACGCTACATCAAAAACTAATGATATAATATATGGTGATTAACATAACAATAAAAACATTTCAAAAAAACAAAAAAAATTTAAAAAAGCACCTTCCTCATCCCCACTCTCTAGTCCCCTCTGCCTTATTTAAATGTTTTACCACTGACTTTATATATTTATTTACCATCTTGGCTTCCCCACCTGGGAAGCTAGCACCATGAGGGCAGACTTTTATTTTGTTCATTGCTTTAATTCTTGGTACCTAACATAGAAAATAGCATGCAAGTATTAGGCGCTCAAATACGTGGTGAATAAATATATGAATATTTCTTGACTAAGGTGTTAAGACAGAAAAGCCATGGTCACTAAAATTCTGACATGCCTGTAAGTTCTAAACAATTCACCAGAATTATCTGCTTATATTATGAAAGGGCTAGAAAGTAGTAAGAGGCAGAAGTACCAGGTCCTAAAAAGTACTCCAGGAAAAAGCAAAATAAACCTGTAAGTAATATTAAGACCAAACATTTATTTCTTTAAAACAAAAAATTTTGCTCAAACACTACAATGTGTTTTTAAAATCAATAAAAATGTTACCATGTAACCGAGTAGAAACCGAGCTAGGCCAGGGACCTGGGCCGGGTGCAGGGACGGGCACTTCCTAACCAAGTGAACCCAGCTCAGCATAACCAAGTGAACCCAGCTCAGCAGCAGCTGCCGTGGCGTGTACCTGCTTACCTGGGGGGCGCAGGACACTGCTGCGCATGGCCATAGCTTCCATCTCAGCCATTTTCCCTCTAAGTATTACCGAGTAGTGGCAGATAAAGAAATTTAGGTTTTAAAAAAGTCTAAACTGATAGTAGCTTAAACAAACAATAAAATTCAATTTCATTACTTCTCAAGATAAATTTATGAAGGTAGTAAAAATAGTCTGCTATTAAGAATTAGTGTCTCTATGTCCACAATAGCCAAACTATGGAAAGAGCCAAGATGTCCATCAACAGATGAATGGATAAAGAAGATGTGGTATATATATATATATACAACGGAATACTATGCAGCCATCAAAAAAAAAAAAAAAGGGAGAGAAATCTTGCTATTTGCAACGACGTGGATGGAACCAGAGGGTGTTATGCTTAGCAAAGTAAGTCAATTAGAGAAAGACATGTATCATATGACCTCACTGATAGGAGGAATTCTTAATCTCAGGAAACAAACTGAGGGTTGCTGGAGTGGTGGGGGGGGATGGGGTGGCTGGGTGATAGACACTGGGGAGGGTATGTGCTATGGTGAGCGCTGTGAATTGTGCAAGACTGATGAATCACAGATCTGTACCTCTGAAAAAAATAATATATTATGTTAAAAGAAAAAAGAAGATAGTAGGAAGGGAAAAATGAAGGGGGAAAATCGGAGGGGGAGACGAACCATGAGAGACTATGGACTCTGAGAAACAAACTGAAGGTTTTGGCGGTGGGGGGATGGGATAGCCCGGTGATGGGTATTAAGGAGGGCACATATTGAATGGAGCACTGGGTGTTATGCACAAACAATGAATCATGGAACACTACATCAAAAACTAATGATGTAATGTATGGTGACTACCATAAAAAAGAATTAGTATTTCTATTACACACAAAGCACTTTTTTCATTGCTCTTTTAGAGCCTGTGGAAGTAGTTGCTAAGTTATTTTAATTTCCCTTGCTTTCTTTAAAAAAAAAAAAATTACCTTAGTTTCAGGCGTATCACACCAGAGTAACTGGACAATTCTATACATTATACTATGCTCACCAGTGTAGGTACCACTCTCCTTGCTTTCTTAAGGGAGGCGAAAAGTTATTTTCCCTTATCCAGTGCTTTAAACTAATGCCTTCAGTGGGAAACTAAAAACAGCTTGAAACAGTAACATTCACAAATCTGAGAGCGTCCTATTATTCTAGACACTGAGGGTAATTAGAAACCGGACTCCTCCTTGTACAAAACGCTGTAAACAAAATGTTTTTTTACTGCAGAAGTCCAGAATGATGAGTCAGAAACTGTACATGTATAGCAAAAAAACATGTTTCTGCTGGATAGAACCCAGGAATTCTTGTTTGTAAAGTGAAATTTTCTTTCCGAGTCACACCCAGTCAGAGAGCTCAGCTGCAAGTTAGAAGAGAAGCAGTTAGATCAATTACCTTTCATACCAGCCTTTTCGGCAGGCTAGGAGCCACTGAAGGATTCCAGTGAACTGAGATGCAGGAGCAGAAGAGTTAGGGGGATGAGCCCTGGAGCAGATGAAGGTGGGGGCAGAGGGGGACCCAGGAACCAACGCACATGATACTGCTGGACTAAAGAAAAAACAGGTTTTCCTTTCAGCTTTCTAATTAATCAGTGATACACAAATGTTTTTACTTCTGGAAGCAGGCAGACACACTAACACAGGGTTATTTAAACTGTTGGTCTGGAAAAAACTCTCCAAGTAGAGCCATAAATAAACTACTCTGTACCGTACCAATACTTGAGACAAAATGAGCCCCAGTACAGTTCACCCATACCTAAGGGAAAGCTACTTGCTTTCCTTCTTATGGGACTGGAAACCAAAGGTAATTACTAAGAATATACTGTCACCTAAAATTCTTACCCACATTCTATTGGATATTAAGAGTATGATGGCTCGGGGCGCCTGGGTGGCTCAGTCGTTAAGCGTCTGCCTTCCACTCAGGTCATGATCCCAGGGTCCTGGGATCGAGCCCCACATCGGGCTCCCTGCTCGGCGGGAAGCCTGCTTCTCCCTCTCCCACACCCCCTGCTTGTGTTCCCTCTCTCGCTGTGTCTCTCTCTGTCAAGTAGATAAATAAAATCTTAAAAAAAAAAAAAAAAAAGAGTATAATGGCTCTCCACTGTATTGTAAATCCAGTGGATCCATATGAGATATCAGCACAACTGGGGCGAGCGAGGGACAAAGTCATGTGGCATATACTTGATGTGACACTGACTACCTCGAGTTAGGACAGACCCCACATGTTATACCTCAAAGTTCTAAAAGGGGGAAAATGTAGCATTTCTGAATGCCTCCTGTATTTCAAAAATACAGAACTTGAAGACAAAGTCGTTCAGTAAAGCCAAATAACATGTAATACACACACACATACAAGAAAACCAGGAAAGCTTAAAGTGTTTTAAACCAAAATGAAACAAGAAGGATCTTATTTGCAGTCTGAATATTTTCACTTTTTCCAAAACCACACCTTTCCTTCTTTTCTGTGGGATGGATAGTATGGCAGAGAAGGCTAAAGGTGAGTTGGACCAGCTGGGATTGGATGGGGGCACAAGGATAGAAACTAGGAGGACCAAAAATTTTATTCCAGGAACGGAGAAAAGCAAATTATGATTTTTTTCTGTCCTGAAGTCCTACAGCACTAGCTGTTAGCCTGTGTTGCTATTAGCATTACTAGTGTTCGGGAGGAGGTTAACTGGGTCTCCCAACACAGCGCTGGCAGCTATAATGGGGGTGAGTACTTGCAGTGAAAAGCAGGAGTCCATGGCTGGCCAAACTAGAAAGGGAACTGGGTGATTACCCAGGTGTCATTAGAAACAGGGTCTAAAAATCAAGGACCACATTCTGACTGGCCCACAGCGTAACTCGTACTTCCAGTTCACCAGAGGAAACTAAAGAAACAGCACCCATGGCAATGGTTTATTATTTATCAAACCCGGTAAAGTTGGAGGAAGGGTTGGTGATACAGCTTTGAAATCAGACCTTTCATTCTGAAGAGTAATTAACTCTATCATACAGTTATTTTGAACTAACTGGTATCCAGATGTTTCAAAAGAACATTAATAACATGCAGACATCTGCATGCTACACAACACAAAGCAATTCTCTGCCTTTTGACTTAATGACCAAAGATATTCCTTACTATCCTCAAGAGCCTCATGATTGGTGTACAGTACGTTTTTCTAGGAGAAATAAAAATCAAAAGCAAAAATTAGCTGAAGTTGCTATAGTGATGAAGAAACCACACCAGCTCCTTACTTTTGAGAAAGATTCAGTGAAAACTACAACTGAGTAGGTTCGATTTTTTTTCCTTCTGCTAGCTGACTCAAAACCAAAAACAGACAAAAAAGCTCCTAGCAACTGAGTCACCATTGTTTTTTTATGATGAATCATTAACTAAACACATTCATGAAAATTCAAATGGTTTTAAAAATTACTTGAACCAAAATCTTTTAATAGGGCTTGATTTATGGGGCTCCTGGGTGGCTCAGTTGTTAAGCATCTGCCTCCAGCTCAGGTCATGGTCCCAGGGTCCTGGGATCCAGCCCCCGCATCGGGCTCCCTGCTTGGCAGAAAGCCTGCTTCTCCCTCCCCCACTCCTCCTGCTTGTGTTCCCTCTCTCGCTGGTCTCTGTCAAATAAAAAAAAAAATCTAAAAAAAAAAAATGGGCCTTGATTTATTAAAAATTCAATTTCCAACTGTATTCTCTCACTTTTCAGAAAACCAAGAGTTTTACCACAAGCACAGAACACACAGGAAAACAAAAAGACCTTAGAACTCTTAAAATGCATGCACTAACCCTGTTGCTATTTACCCCTGAGAACATCTTTTTTCCGCACTTAATACTGATATAATTTCTAATGTGCAACAGAATGGCATAACTTAATTACAAATGAGGAGAGGAGAGCAAGAAGCAGTGAGGAGCCAGCACTCATCAGCAAGTAATGACCACGGAAAATATGGGAAGTCTCAGATAAAAATTCATTCGGCACTGCAAGGAGCATTTCGTTCGGTAGCAAAGGAAAATCATACCTTTAACTGCTTTTGACATTGTCCATGTCTGTATCAGAAGGCAAGGAAGCCCCATTATCAAAATCTTTTAAGTGTTTTGAAGAGACAAACTTAGTAAGTTCTGGGAAGCCTATGTTTAGCTGATGTTGGAGAAATGAAATGGAAAATATTTCACTTCTTCTTTTCATTAACATTTAAAAGTTATAACACATATGTATATGTGTTCATCAAAACTTAAACATAGAAAAAACTGAAATCTCCCCTATCACTATGTAATCCCTGTCTTTTCCTTACGGGTGACCTTTCTTAGCAATTTATGTGTGTATATATATTTATATATATCCTTCCAAATTATTTCCCTGCATTTAAATACATACTGTCGGGGGTGCCTGGGTGGCTCAGTCGTTAAGCCTCTGCCTTCGGCTCAGGTCGTGATCCCAGGGTCCTGGGATCGAGCCCCACATCGGGCTCCCTGCTAGGTGGGAAGCCTGCTTCTCCCTCTCCCACTTTCCCTGCTTGTGTTCCCTCTCTCGCTGTGTCTCTCTCTGTCAAATAAATAAACTCTTAAAAAAAAATAAATACATACTATCTATTGAACATATAGCTTTGTCTTGTGCTTAAGTATTGAACTTACTGCCCAATACATGGAGGAAAGACGAATTAAGAGGGGGGGGAGTCTTGTTCACTGGTTTCATAGATTGCTTATTCTGATAATAGCAGTAAACTTAGTCCCACCTTCCTACCAAACAGGTCTTGGAAACGATGCCAGTATAAGTGGTGAATATAAAATTGGACATTTAATAAAACCTAACAATAACTTGTTATAAAAAGGTTCAAAGGGTAAAGGATTGACATTACAGATATCCAGTTTCATATAAATTATGAATAAATCTAGGTGACATTTGAGATGGATCTTAAGAGCAGGGAGAGAGGGGCGCCTGGGTGGCTCAGTCGTTAAGCATCTGCCTTCGGCTCAGGTCATGATCCCAGGGTGCTGGGATCGAGCTCCACATCAGGCTCCCTGCTCCGCGGGGGAGCCTGCTTCTCTCTCTCCCACTCCCCCTGCTTGTGTTCCCTCTCTCACTGTGTCTCTCTTTGTCAAATAAATAAATAAAGATCTTTAAAAAAAAAAAAAAAGAGCAGGGAGAGAATTAGAGGGAGACAGGGAATAGACGGGCACCATAGGTAGAATGACTGTACTTTGCCAGAGTAAGATCAAGAAAATACATATGCCCGTATTTCCAATTTTCCTAAGGATCATTTTATACCCATCTCCTTTAATTTAAAAATCCAGTCCTTTTTCCTAATAACACTTTCTGGTCCCTGATACCACCCTTTTTCTAACAGTACCTCAGGCTAGAAATTTGAGTTATCTCATTCTCAGCTCCTCTGCTGCTTAGCCTTCTGGGCCCTCCCAGATTTATCATTATCTGCCCAACAACCATTAAGGGAAAGCTGTTTCTGCTTGCACACCTCTGATACCAAGTATGTGGGTTTTCCACACCAACAGCCAGTTCTCCAAATCTCTGTGGACACCAACTGGTTGTTGTACACAATTTAATTCAATTCTGACACTGACTACCTGGAGTTAGCGCAGACCCCACAGATTAAGGGCTTAGTCCCACAAGACTGGCCGTCATTTTAATCACAGGTATTGGATGCCCAGGGTAGTCTTACTTTTGTCCAACTTGGTTACAAACCCGGGGGCTCCCACACCTCCCTCCTCAGGTTTGGTAATTTCCTATAATGGCTCACAGAACTCAAGTAAGCACTTCATGCATGTATACTAGTTTATTATAAGGGTCCTGAGTACAGGAGCTTCTGTCCCTGTGTAACAGGTGCACCATCCTCCTGGCACATGGATGTATACCAAAAGCTCTCAGAACCTAGTAGTTTCGGGATTTTTATGAAGGCTTCCTCACGTAGGCATGATGACTGTTAACTCAATGTTCAACTCCTCTCACCTCCATGGAGGATAGGGGATGGGGCTGAATGTTCCAAGCTACTCATCATGGCTTAGTCTTTCTGGTGGCCAGCTGCCATCCTGAAGCTATCCAGGAGCCCACCAAGAGTTGCCTCATGAAAACAAAAGGTGGTGGGATGCCTGGGTGGCTCAGTTGGTTAAGTGTCTGCCTTCGGCTCAGGTAATGATCCTAGGGTCCTGGGATTGAGTCCCACTTCGGGCTCCTTGCTCAGCAGGGATCCTGCTTCTCCCTCTCCCACTCCCCCCTACTTGTGCTAGTTCTCTCTATCTGACAAATAAATAAAATCTTAACCCCCCCCCAAAAAGAAAAGATGCTCCTATCACCCAGAAATTCGAGGGGATTTAGGAGCTCTGTCTTAGGAACTGGAGTCAAGACCAAATATTAGGACAGAAGAGGCTCTCAGCACCTCTATCACTCAGGAAAGTTCAAGGATTTTAGGAGCTCTGTGTCAAGAACTAGGGGTAGAGACCAAATAAATATTTATCATGTCATAAAACCTCACTTTCCACTATTTACAAACACACAGTCTGTCCCTATGACCCCATCACACAGTCCTGCCTCTTGCCTGGGCTGGATCAGTCACCCCCTCTATTTCTCTTTATCTAAAATCATCTTGCCCCCATCCAACTCCTATCCAGCCTCCCTGCTTAGAGATCAAGACTGTCGTTCCCTGGTATTTTCTTTGAATTCCAATTGTAGCAACGCATTGTTGAGTGTGTTTTCAACCATGTCATTTATTGACTGGTTTTGGGAAAGGAAAATGTAGAAGTAGAATACTGAGCTAAAAGCAAAAGGAGAATGACACAGATACCATAGGAGATTTGGGATTCTGTTCTATTTTGAGGAAATCAATGAAAAGACATTTTGAGGGAAAAAATCAACAGCTTTGTTTTGTTAAAGCTTTCTTATGGATAGCTCCCCCAGCAAAGAGCATAGTACCTGACACAGAGTAGGGAATTAAAAGGCCTGGAATGAACAGGTTAACTATCAGAAATCCCCATGAGCTAAGGAATGCTTCTTAATTAAGCATAAAGTTTAAAGCTCTTGTCTTTGGGGAAACTAACACATAATGGAAAAATTGATTTATCTAATCTATAGCTCATAATGAACATAGTCCTTATTCAGTAAACCCCCCAATATGGGGACTATCACCCTTGACTATTATTCCCTTGCTGTTTCTCTCTTGGTAAAAGGGATTAAAAAAACAACAAAGAGTCCATGTAAATCGTAAGGCTCAAATGTACTAAATGCCTTTTTTTTTTAAGGTCCATGTCGACATATTTATGATAATGATACATGGCAAAAGGAGTCACATTACTGACAACATTTACAATTTTCGTTTGTGTCATCTTTCACATTTTCCTCTAGCGAAGAAGCAATTCAGAGAAGTTAAAAGGTCTGACAGACTTTGTCCAAGAATAATCTGGAGAAACAGCAATTCATGACAAACCGTAACTTCTGAGTTTTTAAGGAAAAGACACCCAGAAGAAAGCCATGTTAAAACAATTCCTTTGAAAACCCTTAAAGATACACCTTCTAACACTTTGGTACAGAAAGGAGTTGTTCTGGCTGACATGTTAAACTGTTCAAAACCACAGCTCTTCAAACCTTTCAGTGGAAAACTCTCGTTAGAATGTTCTTTCATGGCCTACCAGAATAAATGGACCTGTAAAGATTTCATATATGAGCGAGTTTTATATGCACAGTTGTTGGAATATGCATGCGTTTTCTAGACAGAAAGGAGGCTTTCTAATAGCTTTTAACACATTTCAAATGATCCAAAGTGTTAGGAGTCACTGTGTTGAGGGCATGACATGGTTCTCAATCACTGCTTAGAATACAACTTGTCATTTTTTTATGTGAATAAATCCCGGACAATAATGATTAAGGAGGTGGGTGCTGGAGCCAGAGGACAGGAGCCTGAACCCCAACTCTGCTACTTAACTGGGGGTGTAACCTTACTGGAGGAGCCTTCGCTTTTCAACCCTAGTGTCCGTATTTGAAAATCGGGGACAACAGTGTGTTCATGAGGTTGTTATGAAGAATAAAATTGATGATGCGTGAAAAGCTCTTAGCAAAATGCCTGGTGTCCACAGAGAGTTCAACAAATGTTAGCTGTTAGATTACCCCTTGCTTTGCCAGTTGACCTGTGTGGAGACAGGATCTCCCAGGTACCGCTCGCTGCCTTTATGAAAGGAAATTAAGGTCTGGAGCAGCCCTCCCCGCAGGCGGCTCTGCGCTTGGTGAAACCTGTCCTGCCTTCAGCCGTAATATTGCATACACAAATGCTTCAGTCTTGATAGTGAGTACTGTAATCTACATTAATTTTTGCCTCTGGAAAGGGGAAAACATTGCCTCACTGGGATAGCTAGGTCAGTTTTAGGTAACAGCTTTGATGGAAGATGGTTCAGTTATTTCATGGGGAAGACCTGGGCAGAGCTGCTTCATTTTACATTTTATAACCGTTATCGCTATTTGAATATCTGAATGATATACAGTTATTTTAACAGGAGCTTCTTGGGTTCAGCCATCATGACCTATTTATGAATCGATGTTCTTCAATGCAGTGATATTAGAGGTCTAAATTTTTTTTTTTTTGTATTATGAAGATCTTATTATTATGCAAGATAAATGGGGAAAAAAACCCCACAACATCCTGAAGTCCTATGTTAGGCTATTGCCTAGGAATTCTTCAACATCCAAAAGCTAATTGTTTTGGTCTTTACTGGTTCCTGGCAGAACCCTCAGCACCTTTAAACATCACTGGACAAAAACAATTTTCTTAACCTAAGTTATTATCAGTAGCTGTATATCCAATTTCTTCCCTCTAAAAGCCAGAAAGTTCATGTTCAATTTTTATTTCTTGTACTTAAAATTTAAACACTGCCAGTTTCATTGAAGTTTAATATACTGGTACTTGTCCTCCAATTTTTGATGTCCCAATTCCTGCAACGTGTACTTTGCATAATGAATGGGCAGTGTTTGTGTTCCTGCATATGGGCTTTTTACTGCCTGAGCCAGCCAGCTACACGGATTCGCCCCAAGTGAGGGGAAGACTGAATGGCCATCTGATGCACTGGTCTCCACCACATTCCTAGCTCTTCATTCTCTAGTATACTTGCGGGAGGGGGGCAGGTCAGAGGCATTTGGCTTCCGTGAAATTCAAAGGCCTCTATGATGGCAACCCAGTTGTGGATTTAATTAAAAAGGATTAAAAACAACAGCAGCAGCAGCAACAACAAAACCCTCACGGATGAGGGCTAGGGGGAAGAACACATTACAAACTACCTGTCTTTTAACGGAATTTTCAGACTAAGTTAAATCCTAAATTTAATTTATCTACGAAGGCTACATTTTATCTTGTGGGAGCAGATGCGGACACACGCTCCCACTTCAAGATTAGGGAGTGCGAGAGTTTGATATTCAAAGTTACCCAAACTGTGACGGCTGTCAACCTGGCACAGCAGAAGTAAGTCAGAAACAATTTTTTTTTCAGTGAAGGCAGAGCATGTGTCATTTTTAAACAGTATCAGTACTTTCTTACAGTCTTCCTCCAAAGCACTACCATTCACCATACAGTTATAACCCAGAGGACAGGAGGACTGACACTACACTGACTCCAATCCTCAGCTGCCTCCCATACCCCCTACCCCTGCATCCTGTCCCTCAGAGCCAAGAACAAAGACCATCTACCTCCCACTGTTTCTTTTTTGCATTTTGGCTCTTAAAAAACAAGTCGATGGGTTAACATAGTTTGTACTTTTTTTTTTTTTTTGGTACTGATATTTACAGTTAAAAGATTTAGGGTCAGTGTATCAGGCTATTCCATTTATAGTCCACCAACTTCATTTAAAATGGTAATTTTAGAAAGTTCTATGATGGAAGAAACGGTAACAGGGAATTTTGGCTTAATAGTTCTAAGGTAAGGTGGGGGGAGAACAAGCTAGGAGAGAAAGTTAAATTGCTCCTACCTCAATGAATTGCTATTATCAATCCGTACTTCTCCCCCAAAATTGACTTTTATTTAAAAAATTTTTTTAAAGATTTATTTGAGGGGCGCCTGGGTGGCTCAGTCGTTAAGCGTCTGCCTTTGGCTCAGGTCATGATCCTAGGTCCTGGGTTTGAGCCCCGCATCGGGGAAGCCCGCTTCTCCCTCTCCCACTCCCCCTGTTTGTGTTCCCTCTCTCGTCGTCTCTGTCAAATAAATAAATAAAATCTAAAAAAAAAAAAAAAAAAGATTTATTTGAGAGAAAGAGAGGGAGCAAGAGCGGGAGGAGGGGGAGAGGGAGAGAGCATTTAAAGCAGACTCCCCGCTGAGTGCAGAGCCCAATGCAGGGCTGGATCCCACGGCCCTGATGACCACCTGAGCTGAAACCAAGAGTCAGCTGCTTAACTGACTCCGCCCCCCAAAACTGACTTAAATGATAAACTTCTTTCTGAAAAGGTACTGCATACTGGTCTCAGACCCACGGGCCAATAAAATATAGAATTAATTCTGAGAAAGTTAACAGAAACAATCACTGATAATGTTTTCAAACATGTAAGAAACTTTGAAAGTCTTCTCAAAGCAGAAATTCCCACAATATTCATCTTTGATGAAATTAAGGCTGCTCTTAAATTTCCCTTCAGAGACTATAGCATACTTTTGCAAATCCTTAATAGATGCAAAATCTGATGGTTTCAGTTAAATATGCTTTGTGGGGAAAAAAGCAAAAAAACCCCCAAAATGTATTATTAAATATTTACTTGGAATAAAGTACACATCGGCCACCCCCAGGTCTTAAAACCACCTGTTTCTCTTACACAGATTATAATTAGATTGTTACTTTGCTTCAACCTTGAAAATTGTATTTCGGAAAACTCAGGCAGAAGGTCACTCTTGAGGAAAAGATTAGATGCAGAACACTGAGGGTTATGGAAAGGATGAAGATGAGCAGACAAGGCTGTGTGTGCGCAGGTGTGCAAGCGCTCGTGTGTGTTTGTGTGTGTGTGTGTGTTTGCGAAGAACATTGGTAGAAAAGGCAGTTGAGGTAGTGAGAGAAAAGTGTGTTTAAAAGGGAAAGATTTACTGAAGTCACAGGGATTATTCAAAGCATCCTGAAAAATTCCAGTCATCTAATATGTTTCGTATTTCGAAGACCAGAGTGCAACCAAGGAAGTCAACATTTTTATAAGTAAAAAAAAAAAAAAGTTTAATTGGAGACAAAAACTACTCAAAATAAGGTGCTCGTAGAATATACATTCTCTGCAGTCAGATGAAGGTAATAAATGGGAAGAAAGATCCTGGAGTGTTAGGAAAGCAAAGCATTTAAGTACACATTACCCAAATTTTGCTGATCATCTATTTAGCACACTGTTTATTATGTTGAGCACACCAAAATATCTTAAGGGCTTTCACAGAGATATAATCCTGCCCAAATCTATTATTTCCATAAAGTCTTTCAAATTCCTTAATACATTTATCACTTTATAGAGGCCAATTTTTCTTTCATGTTATGTTATCTTGCAATGCCTGCTACTAATTATTAGTTGCAATTCAGTTTCTCTATGTTTATAAGCTGGGAGTTAATAGCACTTTCAGTACATGCCTTCTGTAACGTAAATGGAATAAATTGAAGAGAGAATTGTATCTCACACTTCAGTACAAGCAAATGCTACAGTAACAGTGCCTCAATATGGCTGATGCCATTTGTTGCTAGGTTCAATATTTTGTTATTAAAACTGCTGTGGCAACAAGAGGAGGAGGACTGACATACCATGTTAAATTTTAGTTGCTTTAGTGAGTTTGTGGAGTTGTGATTTATAAAGATAGGAGAGGGGTTGGCATATAAAGAATAGAGGAATATAAAGAACTTCAAGGAAACAAAATCAGATCCTGCAGAAAAACATATATAATGGTTTACTTGCTTATCTTTTAAGTGACTGGAAAATACTGCCAAGAGGACAGTAATATAAACTAGATGGCCATTTTAAAGAAACACTGCAATTTAGTATTTGCTAACTTCTCTTCCTCCAACAACCTTGTTTGCTTTTCTTGGGAGTCTATAAACTTGCATTCTTGGTTTAGGGAATAAGGGAGTAGTAGGAAGAAGGAAAGTGATGTAGGAGACTGTAACTTTTATATAATTTGGAGGTGCAAAGGGAAATTAGAGGTCAGAGTGGTTTAAACATTAGTTTGAGAAGAGGAAACAGAACTAGAGGATAATTAAGCTTTAAAGGCATGTCCTAGAAGAGGGTGGGGCTAATGCAAATTTAGCAAGTAAATCATTAAACAGTTTCAGGCAACCTTTGTCCCCGGCTTGGAAATGCCAGCAGAGCTCAAATTTTTCTAGTAGATTTCTAAAAATTATCCTTAGAAGTCAGCTAGTGTAATAGAACACTGTACCAGGCTCATGGAGACAAAGGGTCCAGCCCAACATCCTCTCTGTACCTATTAGCCAAGCAACCTCCAGAAGACTTCAACTCCCTGGGTCCTTTATTCAACATCATTTATTTTAATAGAAAAAAAGTGGTTGTGCCCTTTTTCTAGGTTATGCTTAAGCACTTTTAAACATGTATTGTACAATTTAGTGGGGAAAGATTTTTAAAAGTTTTTATTTGCTCGAAGGATGCAATCTGATTGCAGAGGCCAAATCCACAGATATTCAAAAATTTACAGGATAACTTGGTGACTACCAAATTGTAAGCGACTCAACTCCTTTCTTCAGTACTTTATCTTTTCCCCAAGCTCAAATCTGGTGCTAGCCAGGACCAGTACACACCCCCAGGGCTATTTCATTCCATTGGCTGGCGGGCCTTCCTGCATTCTACACCCTTTAGATTTACTGTCAGGGCGCCCGGTGTTGTTTGTCGGAGATGTTACGTCACTCTTCTATTACTTTTTTTTTTTTTTTTGGTGTGTGCAAAACAGAAGCAGTCAGGGCAGAAAATAACAGGATTTAAAAGACCAACGTGTAATTAGTAAAATCATTTGGTTAGTAAAACTGTCTAGATTTCAAACCTAAAAGGCAATAAACTTTGTATGTTTCTGTATCATTTGTCACTGATGTAAAAATGAGTGGGAGGAAAAAAACCCGGAAATAATTATTTCATAGTTTGTATTCGGGTGAGTCACAGAAGCTCACAAAAACTTGCAAAGGCACAATCAGATTGGCCGGTCATTCCCATATCTATAAGTCCATTTCGTCAGGACCCACCCTGGATGTCACCTACACTGGGACCGAAAAGAAGAGCGGTGGAGCAACTATTCTGCATACAGCATCCACCTGCAGGGGCCGGGGATGAGGGCTCACGGGGCAGAAGATAGGACCACTACATGCGGTTTGGGGAGGAAAAATCACTGTCCGCGCGAGCCTGACACATCCGCGGCTGAGGCCGGAGGGAGTGTGGGAGGGGGCCAGTGCCCATCCGGGCCGGGCAGGGCCGCGGGGGAGGGCGCGAGGGGCTTGGCCGACGCTCACCTCCCTTGCAGGGCGTGCGGTGCTGGCTGTGCTGGGCCCGGTAGCCTTCGATGACCTCCCAGGAGCCGTCGTCGCGCCGGATGGGGAAGCTCAGGCTCAGCACATGGTTGCAGGGCTTGATGATCCGCAGGATGCCGCGCACCCGGTTCCGCTTCTGCTCCTCGCTCTCCCGGGTCTTGAGGTCCTCCACCAGCTTGTCCTCCACGATGCTGGCGCCGCGGTCGAAGAAGCCCTCCACCATCTTGAAGAAGTTGGGGTCGTCCTCGCGGTCGGCCGCCGCCTCGCTGTAGTGTCGCCGGGTGGGCGGCGCGAGCCCCGGCTGCGGGGCCGCGACGGCGACGGCGACGGCGGGCTGCCCGCGGACCCGGCCCAGTAGCGCGGCCGAGTCGGCCGCCGCGGAACCCAAGGCGGCTGGCCCTGCGCGGGACAGCAGCAGCGCTTCGCCCAGGCAGCGGTACATGGCGGCGGGGCGGAGGCCGCGGAGCAGAGGCGCTCTCGGAGGCCGGGGAACGGAGGGAGGGAGGAAGGAAGGGTCTGGCGCAGGCTGCTCTTTTAAGCTGCAGCTTCCTGCCCCCTGGGCTGTCCCCTCCCCTCCGGCGCCCGCCGCCTAACGGGGAGGACGGACTTCGAGGGCCGCAGGCCCAAGTCGCCTCTGAAGGGCAGGGCTGGGGGGAGGGGAGGCGGTGCGCGCCGCCCAGGGAGCCGGGCCTCCGCCTCTGCCGCGGCCTCACCCGGCCTCCCAGGCGGCGGCGCGTGCCTGCAGGGGCGTTCGGGGGCGCGCAGGCGCGGGCTGGCCCAGTGCGCATGCTCGCGCCGGACGGGGATGGGGAGGGGCGAGGACTCCGCGGGCTGGCTGGATCTACAGGAGGCGGTGTCTCAGGTCTGTGCGCGCCCCCGACCTCGACCTGGGGAGGGGGCCAGCGTGGGGAGGGGGCCAGCTTGGGAAGTGGGCTTGCCGGGGGAGGTGCTTGTCCGCCTCTAGGGGGCGCTGAGAGGCCGATCCCGGGCCCCTGCAGGGGTGAGGGTGGTGCGGTCTGGCGGCAGGCCGGGCCGAGTGAGTCACTGGTGTCCCTCCTTTCCGCCCGCACGCCGTCGGGCGGGGCGGCCGTCCTGCACCCCCTCCCACCCCGTCCTCTGGTGTCTCTGCGGAGCCGGCCGAGGGGCGCCGAGACCGAGGAGCTGCGGTTGAAGGCGGGTCTGTGGGCTTGGCTCTGCCCTCGGGAAATGCGAAGCACTTAATGTCATCCGAGTGAGGTTTTTGAGGTGGCTTGCGAGAAATGGAAAGAAGGCCTGGGAGCTGGGGAATCCCTTACCGTCTGGCCTTACACAAAAAATGAAGTTTTCAATTTTGCCCCATGTAACCACTCATCAATGTCAAGATAAAAGTTATGTGAATCATTCTAGCTTCTAACATTTACTCACCGTGTTTCCCCATTTCAGAAATACGTTCTTGAAATGGTCTATAAACAAAGACACTCTAGAAATGCAATAATAATACTCCAGCACATTCTCAGTAATATATGTATTAAGTGGTCCAGAGTAGGATTTGTAAACATTAAGCTTCATGAGGGTTAATTTTGTACTTACGCATACTTGAGAAATGCTAAATGCATAGGACTCTATGCTCCTTTGGGTAGGTTAGGCACATGTTTCAGTCTAATGACTCAGTCTTTAAGAAAAGGTACCAAACAAAGGCTACCTTCCCAGCTTTAGTAGTCCGGGTGTACTTTGGTGGTTATAAAATGACACCTTTTTGACTTGCAAAACTACTTTACTTCCTGACATTCATTTTATTCATCTATTAGAATATGGAAGAGAATGTTCTTAATTCTTAGAATATACTGCGAAGTATAAAGTGGTAACGTACGTAGATCAGTTAAATTACATTCATCTATCTCAGTGTACTTTCAAAGCAAAGAAGATGCAGATTATATTTTATCTTATTTGCTAGATAAATGTATCATTATATTTGTGTGTTGTTTTTCAGTGAAAAATATTTTCTGAACTGAATCCTGAATTTGTCTTGTTGGTAAAAACATTCAGGTACCTAACTTCCTTTTCACTTGATGGTATTATCATTTTACACTGCAAAAAAAAACCCCATGAAAACCAAACCCCAGATACTAAAATTTTAGAATAAAGTGAATTAGCATCCATAAACATGTGGACATTTTTTCATTTCAGATTAAATTTTTTGTTATGTTTTGAGGAAAGTGGTTTAAAAGCTTAGTTTTATTGCCCTGCCTCTTTCGTGATAACCATAGCCTTCAGAAAAATAAATGTTTAACTTTGCTTCTTCCCAAGTTTTATTCATCTGATTCAAAAGTTGGAAAGGAAGTAGTGAGGAAATTATTTTTAACTGAGAGTCTCTTATCTCTCTAAATGTCTTACAAAATGGCTTCATAAGAACCTCCAAAATAGATGCTTTTATTTTTTAAATCTTCATTATGTTTTAAAATTATATATAAGTTGTAAAAAAATTCAGACTGTACAGATAAGTTCTTTTTTTTTAAGATTTTACTTATTTACTTGACAGAGGAAACAGGAGCAGGGGGCGAGGCAGAGGGAGAAGCAGACTCCCAGCTGACCTGGGAGCCTGATGGTGGGGCTGGATCCTCCCAGGACCCTGGGATGATGACCTGAGCTGAAGGCAGCTGATTAACCAACTGAGCCACCCAGGCACCCCCAAATGTTACAGATAAGTTTAAAGAAAAGAGTGAAATTTTCCGAATAGTACTCCTCCTTCCCCCATTTAGTAAGTAGTTGGAGTATTTCTTTTTAAACTAAAGTAGGTATTATTCCTGATTTAATGGAAGAGGGAACTAAAGCTCACAGAGACCAAGTAAATTGTTGATGGTCACCTAGCTGGTAAATTGCAGGCTGAGATTCAAACCTGTGTATCTGACTCCAAAGTTATTCTATTGCTACTATTCCAAGAAATATTTTAAGTATTTGTTGCATTTAGTTTAAACTACTGTGATGTAAGGTCTAGTAAGTTTCAGCTTCACACTGATGATTTATTTTAATTTCCAGTATAGTTAGCATACAGTTATATTAGTTTCAGGTGTACAATATAGTGATTCAACAATTCTATATGTTACATTGATGATTGCTTTATAAAATATACAGTTATTTTGCAAATTAAAGTTTAAATTTATTAGTAATTTCCATTTCAAAAGGAAGACAGAATTTAACTGAAGGGAGTTTTGGTCATTTGATAACATTCAACAAAGACAAATCAATTTTCTACCTTTGACATGTATGAGTTTTCCTCAGCTGTTTTAAAATTCCAGGTCATTTTTCTTTGATCCATTGCATGCTTTTATGTTTTCAAGTGCTTTTAAAAATATTTCAGAAGAAGAATTTTAGGATTTAGAAAGACACAGCATAAAAATAAAAGAACACCATAGTCTTTTAAAAAAAATGATTTGAAAAAGTAATGCATACTTTCTACCTTGTGTCTCTATATATTTGTCTTTTTTGTCCATTTCATTTAGACAGAATGATACAATATGTGGACCTTTGTGACTGGCTTCCTTCACTTAGGATAATGTTGTAAAGATTCATCTATGTTATAGCATGGGTCAGTATTTCATTTCTTTTTATGGCTAGATGGTATTCATCGTATGGCTCTGTCTCATTTTGTAATCCATTCATCATGGACGTTTGGGTTATTTTCACTTTCGGCTGTCGTGAATAACGCTATTATGAACATTCTTGTACAAGTTTTTGTGTGGACATATGTTTTCAGTCCTCTTGGGTATATACCTAGGAATGGAATTGCTGTTTAACCTTTTAAGGAAAAAAAAGTTTTTTAACCTTGAGAAACTATCAAACTGTTTTCCACAGAGCTGTACCATTTTAATTCTTATTAGCAGTGTATGAGGGATGCAATTTCTCTGCATCCTCCCCAACACATATTATTATCTGGGGTGAAGTGGTAGCTCATTTTGGTTTTGATTTGCATTTCCTTGGTGGCTAATGATGCTGAACATCTTTTCATATGCTCATTGGCCATTTGTATATCTTTTCTTGGAGAAATGCCTATTCATTTCCTTTTCCTAATTTTTTTTTAAAGGATAGAGAGCTTTATTTATTTATTTTTTAAGATTTTATTTATTTATTTGAGAGAGAGAGAGAGAGAAAGAGAGATCACAAGTAGGCATAGTGGCAGGCAGAGCGGGAGGGAGAAGTAGGCTCCCTGCTGAGCAGAGAGCTCGATGTGGGGCTCCATCCCAGGACCCTGGAATCATGACCTGAGCTGAAGGCAGACACTTAACTGACTGAGCCACTCAGGTGCCCCTCCTTTTCCTATTTCTAAGCTGGATTATTTCTCCTTTTTATTGTTGAGTTGTAACAGTTCTTTACATAATCTAGTTACAAATCCCTTATCAGATACATGATTTGCAAGTGTTTTCTCCTATTCTGTTGTCTATTTGCTTTTTTTTTTAAAGATTTTATTTATTTGCGCATGTGTGCGCGCAAGCTAGAGAGAGAGAGAATGGGGGGGGGTGGTCAGAGGGAGAAGCAGACTCCCCGCTGAGTAGGGTGGGACTCAATCCCGGGACTCCAGGATCATGACCTGAGCCGGAGGCAGTTGCTTAACCAACTGAGCCACCCAGGCGCCGTCTATTTGCTGTTTTGATGGTTTCTTTTGAAGCACAAAAATTTTAAATTTTGATGTCCAATTTATAAATGTTTTCTTTGTCTAATTGGAGGTCATGAAGATTTATACCTATGTTTTCTTCTAAGAGTCTTATAGTATTAGCTTTTACATTTAGGCCTTTTTATATTTAGTTCTTTTATGTTTTAGGTCTCAAAATGGATTTTGAGTTGATTTTTGTATATGGAATGAGGAAGGAATCCAATTTCATTCTTCTGCCTGTGGATATCCATTTGTCCAAAAGGCCATTTCTTTTCCCATTTGTCTTTACACTCTATCGAAAAGTAATTGACCTAAATGTGAAGACTTATTTCTGGACTCTTGAGTTCTTTTCCACTTGCTCACATGTCTCTCTTTGTGCTAGTACCACACTATTTTGATTACTGTAGCTTTGTAGTAGATTTTGATATTGGGAAGTATGAGTCCTCAAACTTTGTTCTTTTTCAAGATTGTTTGGTTATTCTGAGTCCCGGGACTTTTCATATGAATTTTAGGGTCAAGTGTTTAATTTCTGCACAGACTCTGGCTGGAATTTTGATTGGGATTGTGTTGAATCAATTCGGGGAGCACCATTTTAATGATATCACATCTCTGACTCATGAACATGAGATGTTTTTTCATTTGTTTAGGTCTTTAAAAATTGCTCTCAGCAATGTTGTCTTTTCATAATAGAAGTTCTTTTTTTTTTATAGTTTTTTTTTTCTTTTAAGGTTTTATTTATTTGAGACAGAGAGAATGAGAGAGAGAGAGCACATGAGAGGGGGGAGGGTCAGAGGGAGAAGCAGGCTCCCTGCCGAGCAGGGAGCCCGATGCGGGACTCGATCCAGTGACTCCAGGATCATGACCTGAGCCGAAGGCAGTCGCTCAACCAACTGAGCCACCCAGGCGCCCCATAATAGAAGTTCTATACTTCTTTCATTAGGTGCTTGGGTGGCTCAGTCCATGAAGCGTCTGACTCTTGATTTTAGCTCAGGTCATGATCGCAGGTCATGATCTCAGGGGTGGTGAGATCGAGCCTGTGTTGGGCTCTGACTCAGCGGGGAGTCTGCTTGAAATTCTCTCTCTTTCCCCCTCTGCCCTTCCTTGCCCTGCTTGTGCGTGCAGGCGCTCTCACTCTCTCTCTCTCTCTCTCAAATAAATAAACAGATCTTTAAAAACAAGTTTATTACAGAGGCTTTTATTTTTTTTGATGCTATTGGAATTGTTTCCTTAACTTCCTTTTTAAGTTCTTCTTTTCATCTTACAGAAATAGAATTGATTATTGTATATTGATCTCTTATGTTTTAACTTTATTGAACTCATTTATTAGTTTTCATAATTATTTTAGTGGATTTCTTAGGATTTTCTATATACAGGATCATCTGCAAAGGGAGATAGTTTTACTTCTTCCTTTCCAATAGATGTATTTTATTTTACTTCTCATTTTTTGGTTATTGTGCAGTATTTCATTGTATGTGTGTGCCATAATTTCTTTTTGCTAGTCCCTCATTGATGGACACGTAAATTGCTTCCAATACCTGGAAGTTACAGCAGTGCTACAGTGAAAAACCTATTACATAGAACATCGGTTTTCAGACTTTCATCTCAGGACGACTTTGCCTTCTCAAGTATGAGTAGTGAATTTGAACTTAGGAAGAATTTAATAGTGGTCAGAATTTTGTTTTCCTATAAAGTTGTTTAGTTCTCATTTGACATAATTTGTTACTCTATGTAGACAAGTCAAATATTTAACTTTTTCAACAAGGGCTTTTAAACCAGGAAGTAAGAATCTTGATATTTCTTTTATTAGGTCACCATCTTTCTCATTTTAATATTTTTTAAACAGATTTTATTTGTTTTTTTAAGATTTTATTTATTTGAGAGAGAGACACACAGATAGTGACAGAGAGAGCAAGAGAGAGCACAAGCAGGGAGGAGAGGGAGAAGCAGGCTCCTGCTGAGCAGAGAGCCTGAGATGGGGCTTGATCCCAGGAACCTGGGATCATGACCTGAGCCACAGGCAGACGCTCAACTGACTGAGCCCCCCAGGCGCCCCTTAATAGGTTTTATTTGTGACAGCATTTTATTTTATTTATTTTTAAGTAGACTCCATGCCCATTGTGGGGCTTGAACTCACGACCCGGAGATCAAGAGTTGCATGGTCTACTGACTGAAACAGCCAACCTGTTTCAATAGGTTTTCGTTCACAAGTGCTTATTAGTACTTCATTAATCAGCCAGTTGAGGGTGTGAAGAGAAGAGAACCTTGTACTAAGGGAACACCATATGCAAAGGCCTGAAGGTAAATGAGACCATGATTTGAGAGTATAGGGTAGCATACACTTTGGTTAAAAGCAATTTGATCATTGTAATGGTTTGGTTTAAACAGAAATCTGGTTGAGGGTTGCCAGGGTGGCTCAGTCGGTTAAAGATCCGGCTCTTGATTTCGGTTCAGGCCATGATCTCAGGGTCGTGGGATTGGGCCTGCACTGGGTTCCGCGCTCAGCAGAGAGTCTGCTTGGGATTCTCTCTCTCCCTCACCCTCTGCCTCCCCTTCAAATAAATAAATTAATTAAAAACAAAAAACAAACAGCATTTTGGTTGAAAAATGAATATCCCCTCGTTCCTTCCCCCCCCCCACTATTGGTAATTTTGGTGCATCATGGATTATTTTTTAAGCCTTTGTGCTGTAATTTTCAGGAAAATTTTTTCTAATACTTTTGTGTTTTCTAATTGATTTTCAGAAAAGTTATAATTTTCATTTTTTGTCCCCTTTAGTGAGCATGTTATTTTAGTAAGTAAAAAACAAACTATATCCAAGAAAAGGATCTGGAATTTTCTGGATTTATAGTCTTTTTCCTTTTAAAAACTATTTTTTACTGATAAATTACATGTCACTTATATCTACTTGTGTAGTTTGGTTAAGTTTTCATTTTGCTGTTGCTGAATAATATTCAACAAAGGTTTTTATCAACTCTTGCTTAAGGGTTCTTTCCATGTTGTGCGTAAATGTGAAAACTCATTGTAGGAACTTTTATCTCTTTAAGCATAGTAGGCAAGAAACAAATGAGGTATCTTAAAAATTACTATACTAAGGTGGGATTCTGAGCTCACCTATATGTAATTCATTATGTCTCTGTCTTTTCCTTTGTTTTTAATTGAGATCTTTTGTTTTCCTTATATGTAAAAAAGATAGCACATTTAATTATTCATCATTCCAGATGCCTCACCCTCCAGCTGCATTTATTGATCTATGTAGATGACTCTTTATAAAATCAAATCTTTATTCTAAATGCTTTCACATTTTCTTTTTGGAAATTTTAAAGATTTTATTTATTTATTTTAGAGAGAGAGAATCTCAAGTAGACTCCCTGCTGAGTACAGAGCCCCACGTGGGCTTGATCTCATGACCCTGAGATCATGACTTGGCCGAAAACAACATGCTTATCCAACTAAGCCACTCAGGTGCCCTAGTTGGATGCTTATCCAAGTAAGGCACCCAGGTGCCCTCCTCCACCCCCCCCCTTTTTGGAAATTTCAGATCACTTGTGATCTAAATATGGGATTGGAGTTTGAATAGTAAGAAAGTGTAAGCTAAAAATTGAGGCACATTTGTATGCTAGAGAAGCAAAAGAGTACCTTCTCATTGAGTGTCATGGAAAAGTTGCGAAGAAACTGACTTTATCATGAAGCGCAGATGTGAGTATAATTACATTGAGTTTGCTCTTGGTGAAAGGCAGAAAAGAAAAACATGAATGAGGCAGAACGGATCAAGGCAGAGATGCTGGTAGTGGCTGGGGTCAGCTAAGTTGCAGTGGTCTAACTCCCTGATCTTGAAGTGAACAGATATTTGCTAGCTGTATTAGTTGGGATGTTTTTGGCCCTTAAGCAACAATACACAAATAAAAGTGGCTTAGACTAAAGGTACAAACTAAATGAGATAACTGTTATCTAACAAGAAGCCTGGAGGCAAGCCTATTCCCCGTTGTTGACATAGGGCTCAGAGATACTATCGGGAGCCCAGGGCTTTTCTCAGTGTTACATTCAGCAAGTTGGTGGTATCTTTCCTCTTGGTCAGAAGATTGCTACATCAGTTCCAGGGGTTACATCCAGGCACAACTAAGTGCTGTGTGGAAGAACAGCGGTTTCTTCCCATGCACATTTCTTTGTTGGTAAAGAAAACCTTTTCCAAAGGCCTGCCAGCCAGCTTCAGCTCTTTTAGGCGGGCCTCAGTAGCTAGGAATGGGTTCTATGCCATGCCCTTGCTGTAAAGGAGGCCGGAAGGAGGACTTTCTGACACTTTGAACTTCTAAAATACAAATAGGCGCTACCAGTGAGGAAGAAAGAGCAGGAGGAATAATTGTGAAGTTGGCAACCAGCAGTGTTTGCTGTATTTGCCACAGAAAATAACTGACCTACTTTGTGCGCTCTCTCTCTCTGTCTTTTTAAAAGATTTTATTTATTTATTTGTCAGAGAAAGAAAGAGAGAGCGCACAAGCAAGCAGTGTTGAGAAGGCGGCAGGTAGCGGGAGAAGCAGTCTCCCTGCTCAGCAAGGAGCCCCATGTGGGACTCGATCCCAGGACCCTGGGATCATGACCTGAGCCGAAGGCAGATGCTTAACCAACTGAGCCACTCAGGTGCCCCTGCTCTGTGCTCTCTTTTTTTTTTTTTTTTAAAGATTTTATTTATTTATTTGACAGAGAGAGACACAGCGAGAGAGAGAGCACAAGCAGGGGGAGTGGGAGAGGGAGAAGCAGGCTTCCCGCCGAGCAGGGAGCCCGATGCGGGGCTCGATGCGGGGCTCGATCCCAGGACCCTGGGATCATGACCTGAGCTGAAGGCAGACGCTTAACGACTGAGCCACCCAGGCGCCCCTGCTCTGTGCTCTCTTATTGTGATAATATATTCTCTTACAATATAAGCACAGTTTAAGAGGGGTGAAACATTCCTGAATATAACACTGGGAATTATGCTTGTGGTTTCATGTTCTCTACATTGAGAAATCTAGAGTCTAGTTCCCTTTGAAAACTATCATTATGTTTCATGTTTTCTACTTTGAGACATTTGCTGAGTCTAGTTCCCTTTCAGATTTTATAAAATGATTGTAGTTTTAAGACTATGCCTCTTTGCCGGGCGGGGTGGGGGCTGCGGCTTAATAGCTTATAAGGCAATATCTCCATGCTGCAGTGTTTACTCTGTTGCCAGACGAGAAAACAGAACGGAAACTGGAAACCCATCCTCAACTTCTGGGGGAAAGTCTGGAATTATAAAGAAATATCAAATGCTCAAATGATTTCGTTGGATCTTCAGATTAAGCTGCCACCAGCAACTTATTGTCAATGGTGTAACACACAGGCAAATGAGTTAAATCAATAGGAGGGCTAATCTGTCTGGTCTTTCAGTTGAAATCAGAAGTTCTTGTGTTTATGCTAAGGGCAAGTGTGACAGTCTCACTGGAGTCTCTGTGTTACAGTACATAATATCAGAAGCACGGTTTGGGATAAGACTGCTTTTTTTTTCTTTTTTAAAGATTTTTAATTTATTTTTTAACAGAGAGAGAGACAGCAAGAGAGGGAACACAAGCAGGGAGAGCGGGAGAGGGAGAAGCAGGCTTCCCGCCGAGCAGGGAGCCCGATGTGGGGCTCGATCCCAGGACCCTGGGATCATGACCTGAGCCGAAGGCAGACGCTTAACAAATGAGCCACCCAGGCGCCCAAGACTGCTTTTTTTTGAGAGACAGCAAGAAAGAGCTCGTGCGTGCACATGATGGGGTGGGTTGGTGGAAGGGGTGGAGGGACAGAGGCAGAGAGAGAATCCCAAGCAGGCTCCATGCTCTGGGGGCGGGGGGGGGGGGGTGGTCCCATGACGCCAAGATCCCAACCCCTAAATCAAGGGTCTGATGCAACTGACTGAGCCACCCAGGTGCCCCAAGGTAAGACTATTTTGAAGATGCATGGGGTAGATATGTAAAAGTGCCGTTTACATATATTTGCCCTCCACAGTTTTCTTGTCAAAGATGGAATCTTTATAATTATATTCCTGGAGGGCCATCTAAAACCAATGAAACACAAAGGGATTCATCTTAGATTCTAGAATCACCAGCCGTCCACAGTGAAGTTCTGATCAGCTATTAAAAAAAAAAGACAGTAGTATCAGTGAAGAGCAGTACGTCAGTGGGAAGGTGCTATTACAGAGAGAGAAGAGGTGTCAGGACTTCCAGAACAAGGGAAGTTGTGATGAGAGGCTCAAATTAAAGCAAGTATGTATCCCTACCTTCATGTGTTTTTTCTAGGTCAGATATAAAATGGAATTATTTTTGAATAACAATTATTTGGTATATTTAAATAAGTATTATAAAGAATTATAGACTTTGATTATCCTCTGTAATTTCATAGTCTGTCTTGCCTCTTTCATTATATAATACAAACACCAAAAAAAAAGTGAAGGAAATGTTAGAGAAGCAATCACAATTGGCTTTAAGTTAACTAGAAAAAATTTAAATGGGAAAAGGCTAAAAAACCTGAGCCCTGAGAAATTCCAGTTCCTTGCCTCTTATGGTTTTCATTTATTTTTACATTTTCTTAGAGAAAAACTAAAAAGTGTGTGAATGAGAATAACAGAAAGCCTGCCCCATCAGCCTGCGATGACTGTGCATTTTCAACTACAGGTATTCCTCGCTGACCCAACTCTTGCTGTCTGAACTCAGAAACAGAACAGATGGGACAAGGGATGCTTAGATTTATTCTTAACCTATCTCTGCAGACTCATGTTATTTCTAATTCACATCACTGTTTTTTCATATTGGTTCTCATTATGGAACATCTACGTTTTCCTAATTTTTCTCTACAGTTATCAGTTAAAACAGTTATAACTGGCAAAAAATGACTTTGAATTTTATTTTATTTTATTTTAGAGAGAGAGAGCATTAAAGTGAGGGGGGGAGGGGCAGGAGAAAGGGAGGGAGGGAGAGAGAATCTGAAGCAGGCTCCACACCCAGCACGGAGCCTGACGCCTGATGTGGGACTTGATCTCAGGACTCTGAGATCATGATATGAGGCAAAATCAAGAGTCAGATGCCCAATTGACTAAGCCACCCAGGCACCCCTGAATCTGAATTTAGAAGAGTAAGATAAGACCTGAAAAATATGAAATATGAAAGAATAATGCTTAAAAATATGTATCTAGGCTCATAGAAGCACTCTATGATGTATTTAAGATACTAACAGTTGAAAAAAAAGAGTGATTAGATGTATTCAATTTTTCCACTTTTTAAATTGTATTTTTATTTTGAAATAGTTTTATTTATAATAATTTGTCTTGAAATAACTTATTTATTTTTAAAGATTTTATTTATTTGTTTGACAGAGAGAGCGAGAGAGCACAAGCAGGGGGAGCAGGAGAAGGAGAGGGAGAAGCAGGCTCCCCGCCCAGCAGGGAGCCCGACGCGGGACTTGATCCCAGGACCCTGGGATCATGACCTGAGCTGAAGGCAGATGCTTAACCATCTGAGCCACCGAGGCGCCCCGAAATAACTTTTCTTTAGAAAGAATTTTAGATATGTAGAAGAGGTGCAAAGATATTGCAGAGTTCCCTTCACCCATCTTTTCCTGATGATAACCTCTTACATAGCCACAATACATTTATCAAAATTAAGAAATTAACATTATTACAGGTAGATTTTTAACTGTCATTTCAGCCAAATTGTTGTGTTGACAGCTTTTTGCCGAATTACCTGGAGCTCTACCATTGATCTTAATCATGATCACTGCTATGCTCCCAGCTCTTTTTGATGTCATGTTTGGTACCCTGTGACCTTCATCTCCTGTTCCTCAGGCTACAGATGACGGACTGCCTTTTGGACAAGTACCCAGCCATGTCCAGTCTAAATGCTGGCCAGAAACCCTTGATATGACTTGGTCAGAAAAATGGCTTTCCAATTTTAGTTTTATTTCTAATCCCTTTATAATATCCTTATCCCTACTTTCAGAACTGGTCGAAATGTCTTCTTTTTAAACCAAAAAAGCCTCATCAGAATGGTCTGTGTTAGGTAACTGTGTCATAGTTCACTGTGGCCAGAGTGTGTGTATATGTGGGTCTGCTGGGGAGGGAGGAGAGACAGAAGAAGAAATGGCAAGAGATTAGGTGGGGCAGCTCACCGGATAGGGAGTCTCTTCATTGGGCCAGTTTAATGGCTTTACCAATAATCCTCTTTTTTTTTTTTAAAGATTTTATTTATTTATTTGAGAGAGAGAGACAGGAGAGACAGTGAGAGAGTGTAAGCGGGGAGGAGAGGGAGAAGTGGGCTCCTTGCTCTGCAGGGAGCAATGCGGGGCTGGATCCCAGGACACTGGGATCATGACCTGAGCCGAAGGCAGATGCTTAACTGACTGAGCCACCTCGGCACCCCTACCAGTATCCTCTATTGGATGTTTGTTCTTTGCAATTTTGAATCTAGAGATGGAGATCTTTGCAGGTTCTAGAACATTTGCAACTGTTACCTCTTCCAATACTGTCTCTACCCTGTTCTATCCTCCTTCACTTTATCTTCTGTATTTCTTACTCTCTTTTATGTTTTCCAACTTTTTATTTTTTTGTGCTTCATTCTATAGGTGCCCAGGGTCAGGCAAGGTGCCACTTAATCCAAGGTTTGCAGTTTCCTGGACCATCAGACGATGCAAATCTTGGTTATAAGACTTCAGGCATTGGTTTACTTTCTGATGACTGTTACCTGAGGATGTTGCCCTTTAGAGTTACAGGTTATTGTGGGAACACTCTGTTATTAGGCTCATCATTTTATGTGGGTCCTGTGCTTTGAATTATGTTTCTAGTATGCCGTGACACCATCAAACAAAAATGTATATTTTCCCTCATGATCAAATGCCCTCACATCAAAAGCAGCCCCAATGCTAACTTGCTCTAGATTCTTGGTTTTCTCTTATAGTTTTAGTTAGCTAATTCATTACTATATTGTTATCTCTTGGTGGCAAAGAATTTGGTTTTTATGTTTCACCTTGTGTTTTTAGTTGTTTTCATAAGAAGAGTTGGCGTGAATCTAGCTCTTCATTTTGGAAAACTGGAACTTAATAGTGTTATTTATATTTAACTTTGTCTAATATTGATCCTGATTAACTTAAAAAATACATCCTTTTGTATTCTACTTGAAGTTGCATTAGGTTTATAGATTCATGTAAGGAGAATTGATATCTTACATTATTGTTTAACCATGAAGAGAGTATGGAGCATCTCCTTATGTTCAGACAGTTGTTTTTTTTTTTTTTTTAAGATTTTATTTATTTGTTTGACAGAGAGAGACACAGCGAGAGAGGGAACACAAGCAGGGGGAGTGGGAGAGGGAGAAGCAGGCCTCCTGCGGAGCAGGGAGCCCGATGCGGGGCTCGATCCCAGGACCCTGGGATCATGACCTGAGCCGAAGGCAGATGCTTAATGACTGAGCCACCTGGTGCCCCTCAGACAGTCTCTTTTATTCCTCAGTAAAATTTTTGTAGACTCAATTTTATTCCTGTGCACCTAATTTTATGATTATGATTAGGATTATTTTTAAAGAAATTCATCTTGATGGTTTGTTGGATTTATTTCTGTTTTGTGTTTCAGTTTTAAGAGGCTTTAGCCTGGAGAAGGTACTCTATAATTTCATATAACCATTTTCTAAGATTCTATAATTGCATTGTTTTAAAAATAGAAATAGAAACATATTTATGTATGGTCTTTTATTTGACTTTTATTTCCAAATTGAAATACGGTGGTTGTCTACTTTTAATTTTGTTAATTCTTTAATACTTGGATTTGTCAGAAGATTTTAAAGTTTATTTTGTATATCACACTTTACTCTGATTCATTAATCCCTGTAGGAACTATTCATTGACCACCTATTATTGACCAGACACTGGGGTAGTTGGTGAACAAGACAGGCAAGAACAGAGCTTTTATTCTAGCGGGCATGTGAGGTTTGGAGGAGTGTACTAGTTGGAGATCATAAAGTAGCTGTGCTACTTTAGGATGTCAGAGAAGGCCTCTTCAAGGAAGAAACATATAAATTGAAGCTAAAGGTTGCGTTGGAGCAACGTCTGTAAAGACCCATGGGAGAACAAGTGAAGGAAACAGCATGTGAAGATCTCTAATATAGGAAAGACCTTGGCATATTTTAGGAATGGGAGGAAACCAGGGTGATTATGGTTGTCTATGTTTAGTGCAGCATGTTGTACCTTTGGAGAGATAGATCATGTGGACGAGGGCTTTACATTTTACTTTTTGTGCAGCTGGAAACCCAGTTGTTACATAGTTATATATTTTGTAAACTACAAAATTTAGTTATCTCTCTATAACTAAAATTTCCTTAGCTCTGGAGCTTCTTATTTCTACTGGGTAGTAGAGGACAATTTTGCCAGTTTAGGATAAAGTCAGGAGCTTCTGGTTTAACTTCATTAATTCCAGGTTAACTCAGACCCTTGGGTAAATAATCAGTCCTTTGGATAAGTTCAGTTTTTCCACATAGTTCTCTACTTTTTTTTTTTTTCTGAGGTGGAGGGTATTGGTAGAGAAGACTTATAAATTTTCCTGACATTGAGGACTGGGCATCTTGTCTCGGGGCCATTCTCTGTCCTTGGCCATTGCTAAGCTGTACCTTAACTGGCTTAGTCTTGAATGGCACTGTCTGCTCTGCTGCGTCCGAGGCTGATGTCCCTGCTACTACCATGACCTCTGGGCAACAGGTCTATGTGCATTGGATCCGCCTTAATTCCAAGCTCTTTTGGGCACACTGGCCCAAAGCAAACTTCTTAACAGTTTCTACACAATGCTGGTGTGCTTGGGTCTCTGAGGCAGCTTTTCAGGTCTGGGCATGTCATTGGCTATTAACACTGATATAGTGGTAGGTGCAAGGTTTTGCTAAAAGCAGTTCCTTGGACCATAACTTAGGAAAGGGAAAGATGGTTATCTTCTCCTCTGGGTCCTTCCCCACAAACATACTAGAGATTTTTCTCACCCTTTCTCACTCCAAGACTTAGCCTCAGATGGGATAGGAGGTAAGAATTCCAAACTTCTACCTGTTTTCTACCTCCTCTTTCTCTCTGTATTCCCCCCCCCCCGCCCCATTTTTTATGTCCTCTCGATTGTTGTGGGAGAACACACTTACGCCATCACCTGCCACTTCCTGTATGCTGTAGTTTACAGTATAAACTCTGCCAGCAAAGTTTTCTTGCTTTGGCTTGTGGTAATTTAAAGCCAGGGTCTTAGAATTTAAAAAACCCTTAGATACTGCAAGTGAAGTTCTTAGCTTTTGAGAATTATGGTTTCCATTGATTAAGGACCTAAATCTAAAAGCTGAAAGTATAAAACTCTTAGAAAAAATATAGGTGTAAATATTCATGATCTTATATTAGGCAACAGTTTCTTAAATATGATACCAAAAGCACAAACAAACAAAGAAGAAATAGATAAATTTGACTTTATCAAAATTCAAAACTTTTGTGCATCAGAGGATACTATCAAGATAGTGAGATGTTGGGGTGCCTGGGTGGCTCAGTTGTTAAGCGTCTGCCTTCGGCCCAGGTCATGATCCCAGGGTCCTGGGATTGAGCCCGCATCAGGCTCCCTGCTCCGTGGGAAGCCTGCTTCTCCCTTTCCCACTCCCCCTGCTTGTGTTCCCTCTCTCACTGTGTCTCTTTCTGTCAAATAAATAAATAAAATCTTAATTAAAAAAAAAAGAAAAAAAGATAGTGAGATATTGAAGTACCAATATCTTTTCAAAGAGAGTGAGTGGGTCCAGAGTTCAGGATAGACTTCTAAGCTAGAGATCTGTATTTGTCATCATCAGTGAGTAGGCAGTGTGAACATGGTAATCCCAGGATGGATGTGAGAAGAGCAAAGAAAGGAGTCCTGAGGGAGTATCAGTCTCTAAGTGTTGAGTAGAGAAAGGAAGGAGTGATCTGAGAGGTTGAAAGAAGAGTATGAATTATCATAGAAACTTCTCCCATTTAACTCTAAGCTCCTTGAAGGCTTGACTGTGCCATGTTCATTTTATCCTCAATTCTTGTCATAAAGTAGGTGTCCAGTGGATGTTGTTAAATGAAAACTGAGAAGTCTTAAGAAACAGTGGTCAGCAGTGTCAAATGTCTCAAATAGGTCACCTGACATAAGGACAGAGCATTGAGGAGATGATTGATTGTCTTCAACAGAAGAATGTCAGTGGAGTCTCCATGGTGGAGATACAGCCAGATTGCTGAGGATGAAGAGTGAATGGTTGCAAGAGGGTGGAGGCAGTGCAGACATTCTTTTCCAAAAGCTTGAAGGATAGTAGGTAGAGCGCGTGTTGTATCAAGATGAGAGAGACGTCAGCATGGTTATATGCTTCACAGGAGAAGTCAGTAGAAAGGGAGAAGTTGACACAGGAAGAAGGAGGTATGTGGGATTGACTGAACATTATCCTTAGGATTAGAGGGAATGGAGTAAAGATACAGGGTTTGAGTAGAAGTAGGAATATAGTTTCCACTGATGTGGGAATAATGGAAGGAGGGATGGTGTCAGTGAAGAAGTATTTGGGGGGTAGGTGAAGAATTTGGGGCCTCAGTATACTTGATGAATTTTTCCAATGAGGTGGGGGGGGCAGATAAAGTCATTAGCTGAGATTATAGGGGAAGGAGATGATGATCGTAGGAGAGAGTTTGAGGAGAAAGGGAGAATTTTGAGAAGGCCATTGGGGGAAATGAGAGGGCTAATGGAACAGGATTACTTAGAAAAATTGTACTGACATATTTTTCATGGCTCTGGTGTATGTAGTTGTGTGAGTGATCTTCCCCCCCATCTCAGGGCTCAGCAACCTGAGCGTGTGAGCAGACAAGTTGAACAAGTGGATTGATCTTGGTCTGGGTTTAACGGGCCAGTGTGGCAGAAAGGGAGGCAAGAGATTCTAGCAGTGACGGTGTTTGAAGTGATGGGCCATTGAGTCGAAGCTCAATAGGGACCAACTGAAACCAGAAAGTGGCAGCTGGGATATGAAGTGGTTGAGACTGGATATTGGAATTTAAGATTAAGTTAAATTGAAGCTTAACTAAGAGGAGCAGTTGCTGGTTATGACTGAATGCAAGAGCTGGCCATGGAATGGGTTTCTGAAGCAGAGAAAGTGAAGGTTATTGGGTTGAGCAGATAAGGAAAGTGTGAAGCTAGGGTGTTACAGGAGTCAGCTTCATAGAAAGTGAATTGCTCAGAATGGTTCTAGAGCAAGGGGTGGGAAGATTCTGAACCAGGTTCCAAAGTCTTTGGCGAATGTGGGAGAGTGACCAAGAGGTCAGTCGATGACAGAAACAAGGAGAGAGAGGTAGGAACAGGATAGACACCTCAAAAGAGGTACTTTGACATGAGGGTGAAGAACCTCGATGATGAACAAGGAATGACTTCTATGCTGTAGGTTTGCTGAGGGGAGAAAGAACAGCTGCACTCAGATTTTAGTTTAGACAAGAAGACTGCTGGAATGGTGCTCAAATTGGTTCAAGGTTTCGGGTATTTGTTTACAGTGGAACAGTGTAAAGGGTTATCAGGAAGTATAGCTATTGGAGGATGTGTGATGGTCAAGGAGGCGGAGAGTACATAGCAGAAATGAGATCAGAGTGCAGCGACAAAGGGGAATTACTTGGAGGGGCTGACGTTTTGGATGATTGTGGTAATGATGAAAAACATGGTGGTCTTAGCTGATTTCCAAATTTTTATTAATTTTGTGGGAAGACATATTTATGCTGACAGACTGAGATACTGGGTTATGCACAGAGCTAGATGATTTCATTGTTTTCAGTTCTACTTAGCAATGTTTAGCAATCTGTGGCCTTTGCTCAGCATGTCTTAAAGAACCCTAGCATGGGGCTGTTTTCCTCTTTGGCGAGGCTTAGCCCTGGTGAGGAGGACGGCAGAGTGAAAGCAATTGGTGCTCATCTGATCTTTTGACCTTGACAAACTTGTGTCTAAGGGGTGGGTAGGTGGGTAGGGATAATCTTGAGTCCAAATTGGGGTGAGAAATCATAAGTCTTCAGGCCTTTTAAAAGCCCGATGCCAGCTTGAGGGGGAATGTAAAAAGTTCTGAGTCCCAAAAGGAGGGAATAGCAATAAGAATGATTCATGATCTCCTTGATGACTTAAAAATTTAATACTATTGCAGAAATATTTAAATCATATCTAAGTTAAAAATTATAACCCCAAATGCTACATATTAATGTCTATTTTTAGAATTAGAAAAATGTGTCAATTTATAAAGTCTCAAGACCATACTCTTGAAGTTTTACTTCTCCCAAAATGCCTTTCTTTTTCTTTTTTAAATGTGTTTCTTTTTTTTATTATTATGTTCAGTTTGCCACTGTATAGTACATAATTAGTCCTTGATGCAGTGTTCAACGATTCATTAGTTAAGTATAACACCCAGTGCTCATCACAGCACGTGCCCTCATTATTCAGCCATCAGAAACGATGAATACCCAAAATGTCTTAAAGCCAAAGGTTCTACTACATTGATCTTTGGCATATTTAAAATATGCTTTCAGACTTCCTCGGGTTAAGGAATTCTTAGAATCATGCTGCATGGCATTTTTACAGAGCCCTAAGAATATTGGTATGTGCTCTTGAACGCTTATCTTGATAAACACTGAGTAATGTATAGGTAGAATTGTTGAATCATTATATTGTACACCTGAAACCAGTATAATACTGTATGTTAATTATACTTCAGTTTAAAAAAGGATAAAATAAATTAAAAAAAGAAATATTGGTGTGTATGATTTCACTATGCAAACTGAGAACAATTCTGCTAGCAGAAAACATTACTTCCTTAGATATATAACCATTTCTGCCTCTCACAAAATAATAGATAACGTTCGAAAAAAATCATGTCATAGTATTTTCAATCTTTTTTTTTTTAAGATTTATTTATTTGAGAGAAGGGGAGAGAGAGCAGAGTGAGAGAGAGAGAACACGAGTGGGGGGGAGGGGCAGAGGAACAGGGGGGAGCAGGCTCCCCGCTGAGCAGGGAACCCGAGATGTACGACTCAATCCCAGGACCCTGAGATCATGACCTAAGCGGAAGGCAGATGCTTAACCAAGACTGAGCCATCCAGGTGCCCCTTTTTCAATCTTTTTAACCACTAGGCCAGTCCATCTCACATCATTTTTTTTGTTATCTATTAGAACTTTAACTCAAAGGCTAGGTGGTGGCAAGTAAGAGTTAATGAAAATTTTGGAGAAAAAATATGACCTTTTATTTTTTTGAGTTTTTAAGAAATATTTTAACAGAAAGACATATTCAGTAAAGAAAACTTGGAAAATACAGGAAAGGAGGAAGAAGGGTCACCTGTGGCTCAAATCAACCACAGTAGATGTTTTGATGTGTTTTTTTTTAATTTAGTTTTTTCTCTTATATTTTGATTGTTTTGTTGGTTTGTTTTGGTTTGTTTGGTAACTATGCTATACTGTGAACCTATATTTGTAATCTGCTTTTTTACATAGCATTATTCATAATCTTTATAACATCATTTGTGATGACTGCATAATACAACAAATGTATTTAATCCTTCCCCTAAAATTAGACTTTTTGAGTACAGTTGACCCTTGAACAATACAAGTTTGAGCTGCACGGGTCAACTTACATGCGGGTTTTTTTTTCAATAAATACAATATAGTACTGTAAATGTATTTTCTCATTTTTAGGATTTTCTTAATAACATTTTCTTTTCCCTAGCCTACTTTATTATAAGAATATAGTATATAATATGTATACAAAGTAAGTTTTAATCAACTATGTTATTGGCTCAACAGTAGGCTATCAGTTAAGCCTTTGGGGAGTTAAAATTATATATATATATATTTTTAAAGATTTTATTTATTTATTTGAGAGAGAGAGAATGAGAGAGAGAGAACACCTGAGAGGGGATAGGGTCTGAGGACGAAGCAGACTCCCTGCCGAGCAGGAAGCCCGATGCGGGACTCGATCCAGGGACTCCAGGATCATGACCTGAGCCGAAGGCAGTCGCTCAACCAACTGAGCCACCCAGGCGCCCTAAAATTATATTTTTGACTGTGTGGGAGTCAATGCCCCTAACGCCCACTTTGTTCAGGTGTCAACTGTATTTCTAATTTTCTATTAAACCATGTTGCAATATATGTATTTGCATAAAATTCTATCATGTATTCTTTATTTATTTCCACAGTATAGATTCTGGAAGTGGATTTGTTTGATCAAAGGCTATAAGCATTTCTGAAGATCCTAACACATATTGCTTAGAAAAAAATTTTTTTTTTAAAGTAAAAATTCAGTTTATTCATCTGTTTATGACACAGTACACAAGAGGCAAAGTGTTTCACATCATAGATTTCACTTCCAACTCCTTGGAATGTTCATTTCTTTGGCTAAAAGGAGAAACTAGATAGACATGAGAGGCAGGCAATGCTTAGGCAACTGACATAAGGATGGGGAGGGTGATGCTAACGCTATCCTCGCGGGGACAGGCACAAGGGGTCTGTTAGTCACAAGCTATTTTCTAGAACTGTTAGCTGGAAACAAAGGAGCACCACTGCTGGGTGCTCATCCGTCGTGGGCTTCGGTCATCCCCACCACACAGGTACCAGCAGCGCTTTCTGGTAGTCACCCTTCGTGTCTTGCTGGATGTAGTAGTACAGGGACTTGCTGTACTTCCTCTTGAATTCAGACCTAATTTTCAACATGTCCACTTCACTGCGAGAGACCATGATTCTAATCAGAACTTTATCACGAGTCCCCTTGCCCTTCATGGAGTCGTACAGCCGGTCAGCAAAATACAGGGGCTTGTTCTGAATGCACTGGACCAGGTTCAAGAAAGCATTTTCCAGGTCTCCTTTGACCTCCTTCTTGATGCTCTCCAGCATGTCATAAGGGCTGTAGCTCTTGTACCTTTCAAATACTTTCTGGAGGTGACACACACTCTGCTCAGTCATGATGCTGATCCACTTGGGCACATCAGTTCCTCTCCTCTTCACTCCAGCATCATAGAGATCCCGGGCATCTTGGTCAATCAGTTCATAATCAATGACAGAGCCATCCTCTGCTCTTCTACCCTTTGCAAGGGCAACCATCAGCTTGTGGAAGTCACCAGATGTGTCAGAAACGATGTCCTTCTCCAGATCAGTCTTGTACATTTCTTTGTAGACTCTGTTAATTTCCTGAAGCTCTTTTTTTTTTTAATTTTTAATTTTATTTTTATTCTTATGTTAATCCCCATACATTACATCATTAGTTTTAGATGAAGTGTTCCATGATTCATTGTTTGTGCATAACACCCAGTGCTCCATGCAGAATGTGCCCTCCTCAATACCCACCACCAGGCTAACCCATCCTCCCACCCCCCTCCCCTCTAGAACCCTGTTTGTTTTTCAGAGTCCATCGTCTCTCATGGTTCGTCTACCCCTCCGATTTCCCCCGCTTCATTCTTCCCCTCCCGCTACCTTCTTCTTCTTCTTCTTTTTTTTCTTAACATATATTGCATTATTTGTTTCAGAGGTACAGATCTGAGATTCAACAGTCTTGCACAATTCACAGTGCTTACCAGAGCACATACCCTCCCCAGTGTCTATCACCCAGTCACCCCATCCTTCCCACCCCACCCCCCACTCCAGCAACCCTCAGTTTGTTTCCTGAGATTAAGAATTCCTCATATCAGTGAGATCATATGATACATGTCTTTCTCTGTTTGACTTATTTCACTCAACATAATACCCTCCAGTTCCATCCACGTCGTTGCAAATGGCAAGATCTCATTCCTTTTGATGGCTGCATAATATTCCATTGTATATATATACCAGATCTTCTTTATCCATTCATCTGTTGATGGACATCTTGGCTCTTTCCACAGTTTGGCTATTGTAGACATTGCTGCTCTAAACATCGGGGTGCACGTACCCCTTCGGATCCCTACTTTTGTATCTTTGGGGTAAATACCCAGTAGTGCAATTGCTGGATCATATGGTAATTTCCTGAAGCTCTTGGTTGGTCCTTGAGCAGATCATCTCAATGAGGGAGTCCTCGTCAGTCCCCAGCCCCTTCATGGAGGCTTTCAGGTCAGAAGCATCATACTGAGCAGGTGTTTTCAAAAGGCCCAAAATCACGGTCTCCAGGTGGCCGGACAAGGCTGACTTGAGTGCTGATGCAAGTTCCTTTTTGGTCCTTCTCTGGTAGGCGAAGGCAATATCCTGTCTCTGTTCATTGCTGCGGTTGGTCAAAATGTTGACAATGGTGACCTCATCCACACCTTTGGTCTTGATGGCCATTTCAATATTCAGAGCATCACGCTCAGCATCAAAATTGGTGTATGCTTTGACCGACCCGTATGCACTCGGGGGCGTGGAGTGATCACCCTCCAAGCTGAGCTTGCAGAGAATTTCGTGAACAGTAGACATTTTGAAGGAAGCTGGGCCCGGCGCCGAGAGCTGCGAGCGTCCCCAGTTGTAGAGCTGCTTAGAAGAATTCTTGATAGGGTAACATAATTGGCGCTTCCAGCAATGACTGTAAATTTTGCAACTGGGCACAATAAACACCAAATGCAAAAAACACAATCTGAATATCTTCAAATCTATACAGGGGATATGAGACTTAAAGAGATGGCCGTATCTTGATAATGGAAAACATTTTTTTTTTTCTTATTCAGATGCCTCCAGGCTGGATGATGACTGACTAGGTAACACACAGAATTTTGGATAATTGAATGACTGATCTGATGAGGCAGATGATGGCTTGAAGCCAGTGTGAGTTATGGAATAGAAAACAAAACGGTATTTCATTTCAGTATATGTACAAGTTCTGGGCACTGAATCCATGTAAGGAGATGTTACTGCTTTATTATTAAGCATACAACTCAGGAGCAGCCAAATGGAAGAGCCATGTAGGACAGGGTATGGGGGAAGGAGCACTTCCACGCCCACTCTGGACGTGTTACCCTTCCAGCACCTTGATGTGTTCAGCAACTGGGAAGCACTAACCTTGTTTTCTTTTTTTTTTTTTTTAACAGATTTTATTTTAGAATTCTCTATTATTTCTCAGAGTATGTTTTTTGTGTGTGTGTTTTGGTTTTTGTTTTAAAGACATTAACCAGTCTTTTGATGGTCTTTGAAAAAGTGGGTTCCACAGGATAATTTTGAGAAGAAGCTGCATACCATATCCCTTTCCCACTTGGTGATTGACCATAAACATCAACTTTCATCAGCTTAATAAAGGCTCAGGGAAATAATATTACCACTAACAATTTAACATTAGTACTTAGTATTTTGAGGCTCTGTTCTAGCAATCCCACATGTATTACAAGTCTGTCTTCTGCAATTACCTCCTTTTGTTTACAGATGAGAAAATTGAGGTCCACATTGGTAAAATAACATGCCCAAAGTTACTAACATGGCTTAGCAGGTAGAAGAGCCAGGACTCCATCTCAGATAAACTGGCTCTGGAGGATTTTCAAGCACTACATTGTACTGTTTGTAACTGGAAAGAAGACTGGTTTAGTGTTTAGTGCAACATTTCTCAAGCTTGTTTAACAATGGAAGCTCATTGTCTTTCAATATTTTATAGGGATTAGTTTTCCATGGAGTTAACTGGGAAGTGTTGTCTTGAGCCAGCCTGCACTGGTGCAGTCTCTTAAACACCATTATTTTGGAATAGAACTTTTTTTTTTTTTTTAAACTTGGTTCTCTGTTCATAATATTAAGTGTTATATTTATTTATTTATTTGTTATTTTTAAATGTTATTGAAAGACTAATACTTTGACTTCAAGGCATTTTATATTGTCTTTTATAGTGACCTTCCTAGGAATTTTTAAAAGGTCAACATCATTCTACACTACTTTCGAGGGACTAAAACAGTTTATAATCCAAATCACTATTTTACTCTGCTTTCTGTACAAGATAAGAAACTGACAGCTTTTTAGTGCTATGGAACATGATGGTAACTGACCTCTTTCTTGAGTTTCAACCTTGGTTCTGCCTCTTTACAGGCTATGTGGCCTTAGAAAAGTCACTTCATTTCTCAAAACTTCTTTCCTCTAAAAGACAAGGTTAATATCTTACAGGGTGGCTGTGAGAATCGAATGAGAAAATTTCATGTAATGTCTGGCACATAGAAAGCTCACGACAAATGGTAATTGCTCTCAACTCTATACCATGAATGAATTGCAAAAATAGTTGGAAAAGAAAGGTCAATTTTAATTTGAACTGCCTCTATTACACTGACATCAGCTACATTTCTGATAAAGTGATGTTGTCCTGATACAGGTTGATGGGAGTTAAAACCAGTTTCCTTCCGGCTTTCCAACTGACATAATAAGCAAAACCTGACTGGGCAAACATAGACCTATTTATTAGATCACTTATTATTAATGTTAAACTAGCTCTGGTGCTGACTTATCCTGTTCTTTTTGAAATTTCATTGTTGTCATTTAAAATCTGCCAGACCTTCAGAAGCTTCACAGAATGCTAAAGGGTTTAATCCATCCTCCAGAACATGCGAAGTTTATTTTCCAAAGTGGTCCTCTACATCCAGCAGTATGTTCAAAATCATGCATGTAGGACAGAATTCGCTTCCATTTTTACATTTGCTGCTGGAGGTTTGTTCAATCTTCCTGGCAGTCAACTTTGGAGTTTAGGGGGCAGTACTTAACACATCGAACCAAAGCATGAGTAATGACTGAAAACAAAACTATTAAAGGAAAAATCTATTGAGATTTTGCAATTTCCAATGACTTACTCCTTAAGCAAAAAGAAAATGGGTTTGTTTTGAGCTGTATGGGGGGGGATCTCTAGTATTCTATCCTAAGTGCTTCTTCTAGCCCTGATATCTAGTAAGCACTCAGTAAATACTTCTTGATGGACTGAATTTGATTTCTAATCCCAATTTTGTGCCTTGCGACTTCTGTAAACTTGGACCTTCTTGAACCTTCTAAGCTGCAGTTTCGTCTTATGTAAAAAATGAGGTACCAATATTTGTGTCCCAGGATTGTTGTTAACAATGAAGTGTTCATGCATTTAAAATAGCCAGCCCAGGGATGCCTGGTGGCTCAGTTAAGTATCTGCCTTCGGTTCAGGTCATGATCCCAGGGTGCTGGGATCGAGTCCCGCATTGGGCTCCTTGCTCAGCGGGAACCTGCTTCTCCTTCTGCCTGCCGCTCCCAGTTTGTGCTCTCTCTGACAAATAAATAAGTAAATAAAATCTTAAAAAAAAATAGCCGGCACAGCACGTGGCACCATAATGGGCACACAGTGCATTGCACGTTCTCCCAGACACTTCACTTTGTTCTTCAATAATATTCTCTTCAAGCACATTTCAAGCACTTTCTCATTCCCTAAACACTTTGAAGCCATGTTCAAGAGAGAATATGAGTGTTTGCCAATTAAACTGAAAATACATTCCTTTGTAGCCAATACTTGGAATGTTTTAGCAAAACTGAGTGTATCCCTGACAGACCTTGGTTTGAATTCTGGCTTTACAACTGACTATGTTATGACCTTAGGTAAGTTACTTAACCTGTCTGTAAAGTATCGTGAGGTTGAAATGAGTAATAATATGTATAAACATCTGGTTCCAGTGCCTGGTTTGCACAGGCGCAGAAGAGATTTATTATCTTAAGTTGAGACTTTTATTCAATCTGATAATTTATGTAATTAATTCATGTATATTGAGGGCCTACTGTACTCAAACCCTGTTAAGAGCAGCCAGGAAGATTGTGAATGAACATTGGGCATATGGTTATGTAGGTGACCGAAGTTGGCCTCACCTAGAATCAGGTTCAGCAGAAGTGGCATTTTTTTTTAGATTGTATTTATTTATTTAGAGAGAGAAAGCATGAGCACACGTGAGCAGGGGGAGGGACAGAGGGAGAGGGAGAGAGGCAATCCCAAGCAGATTGCGCCGAGTGCAGAGCCTGATGGGGGGCTTGATCTTACAACCCTGAGACCATGACCTGAGCAAAAACGAAGAGTCAGGTGCTTAACAGACTGAGCCACCCAGGCTCCCCCAGAAGTGGCATTTTCTATTGTATCTGAAGTAAAATAAATTAACAGGCTGCTATTGCATTTGACATGGCATTTTTTAAATGTTGCATTTCTCTATTAAATAGTAAAATTAAAAAAAAATGTCAAGAGATAAGTTCATGAGTGCTAAAGCAAACCAGGTAAATTTTGCTATTTAAAAAGTTTTTTACCTTTTGCTGATCTTGTTCATCACAAATAAACACGTTCCTCTCCTATACTAAAATTTAACACAGGATATTGGTAAGACAAATTTAATAAGATATTTAATCCATTTAAAAATTGACTTGAATTATCTAGATATTATATAAAATTGATTCCTACCCTGGCAGACTAAGCATTGCAAAGCTGGTGCTAAGCGTTTTATGAGAATTCCTAACAAATAGGAAATCTTAAGGATGACATTGACATTATAGAAAAAGGTTTAATTTTGAGGGGTGCCTGGCTGGCGCCGTGGGTGGAGCTCTCGATCTCGGGGTTGTGGGTTTGAACCCTGTATAGAGATTACTTAAAAATTGAAAAAAATCTTTTAAAAAGGTTTATAATTAAAATATTAATAAAATAATAATAAACATAATAATAAAATATTAATAATTCCCTTATGAAATTAACCATAAGGTTTTTAATGGGATACCAAAATAATCCACATTTCTCTGATAGGATGTTAACATCTATGTTTTGTGATGTAGAGTTTCTTGTGTTAATTGAGATATAATTCACATAATGAAAAAGTTTCAGTGGTGCTAAGGATTTTCACAATCTTGTGGAACCGCCACCATTATTTGGTTCCAGATTTTGTTCATCACCCTCAAAGGAAACTGTACCCATTGAACAGTCACTTGCCATTTCTCCTTTCTCCCTGCCCCTGGCAGCCTCTACTCTGCTTACTTGTCTATGGATTTGCCTATTCTCAGTATTTCATATAAATGGAATCATACCATATACTGCCTTGTGTGTCTGGTTTCTTTCACTTTGCGTGTTTTCAGGGCTTGTCTATGTTGTGGCACATATCAGCACTTCATTACTTTTTAAATTTTTAAAAAAATTTTATTTATTTCTTCATTTATTTTAGAGAGAGAGAGTGTGAGCGTGGGAGGAGCGGAGGGGGAGGGAGAGGGACAAGCAGACTCTTTGCTGAACTTGGAGCCTGAACCCACGCTTGTTCTCATGACCCTGAGATCCTGACCTGAGCTGAAACCAAGAGTCAGATACTTAACTGACTGAGCCACCCAGGTGTCCCACTTCATTCCTTTTTAAGGCAGAATAATACTCCATTGTATGGATATACCACATTTTATTTATCTACCAGTTGATGGATGTTTGAGTTGTTTCCACTTTTTGGCTATTGTGCATGATGCTACTATGACCATTTGTGAAAATTGTTGTGTGGACATGTTTTCAGTTCTTCTGGGTGTATACCTAGGGAGGAATTACTGGGTCACATGGGATCCTCTATGTTTAACTTTTTGAGGAACCGCCAGACTTTTTCCAAAGCAGTGGCATCATGTTCTGTAGTTTTTAATGCTGTCTCAGATACTTGAAGAAATGAGAGAAAAATTTATTAAAATGTTAACCTGGGACTATTAGTACTCATGACAGCCCTTCTGACAAGCCAGATGGAAGTCTCAATTTGCCTATTTGCTTTTCAGAATGAAAACATTAAAATATAAACCTGCACCATAGAAATAGTGTCAAAATTTTTATGCCCTCTTGTTCCTCTACCCACCCACTTCTCCTAAAAGTTTGGAATATGATTGGAATTGATGATGTTTACTTTCACGTAAGTATAGATTTCTAAAAGTGACATATTGAACTACATCAAAAACTAATAATGTATCATATGGTGACTAACATAACATAATAAAATAAAATAAAATAAAAAGTGATATATTGAGGTTCCTGCTCTGCTTTTCCTTGGTGGGTTTCATGTTTTATTACTAATGCAGAGATATTGAACATTGCTCTTTTATTTTTATTTTTTAATTTTTTTTTAAAGATTTTCTTTATTTTTTTTAAGAGAGAGAGAGACAGAGAGCACAAGCAGGGGGAGGGGCAGAGGGAGAAGGAGAAGCAGACTCCCCACCGAGCAGAGAGCCGGACTTGGGGCTCCATCTCAGGACCCTGGGATCGGGATCATGACCTGACCCAAAGGCAGACGCTTAGTCTACTGAGCCACCCAGGTGCCATGAACATTATTCTTTTAACAGAAAACATTCTTGAAACAAAATTCAAAATAGATTTAATTACTTGTGATTAAATTTTCTTGGATATACAAATATTTTTCAAAAATATCACATAAAGACCTCACCTAAAAATCTTTATGTCAAGAATATTGTGTTAATGTAGTAGGTAGCCTAGAGATGCTTTTACCTCCTTGGCTGATGACATTACCTGTGTCTCTGCTTCTGTTGTCAGTAGTCATTATCAGCTCTTCAACTTCCTACATTTGTTCTAGCAAATATTTGTATTGCCTTAGTAAATTTACATAAAATGAAATCATTATAAAGAAATAAAGTAAGTTGGTTTTACTGGGGGTATAGAATTTTAGAGCAGAAAGGGTGCTCAAGAGAAATAACATTTATGGAATAATTTCTGATGCTAGATTGGAGCTTAAGTGCTTTTTATGCCATATCTCATTTAAGGTGACAGTCTATTTGAATTTTGTGTTTGGAAGAAGAAATGAGATTATCAGTCATTCCAAAAAGCTTGGAGTCAGCTCTCTCTCTCTCATAAATTAATCTTTATTCCTGTGTAGGTATATTATAGAGATTGATTTGTTTTCTTAGAGTAATGAAAAACTAAAGGAGTTCTTTCTAGGTAAATTTCTCTCAGGTTTTGAACTATGAAAATCAGTATCATTGTGGACACTGAATATGTTGTTTACTAAATTCTATAGTTTTATCCTATAATTTTCAGTTATTTTTGCAATTATTTTGGTGCCTAAAATAATTTGTTATTGTGTTGGGTAACTTTATATCTATTTTACTTCTGAAATATCTAAGAATAGGTAGCTGCATTTGAGCTAGAGAAATATTAGGTTTTTTTTTTTTTTTTAAAGATTTTATTTATTTATTTGACAGAGAGAGACACAGCGAGAGAGGGAACACAAGCAGGGAGAGTGGGAGAGGGAGAAACAGGCTTCCCGCTGAGCAGGGAGCCCGATGTGGGGCTCGATCCCAGGACCCTGGGATCATGACCTGAGCTGAAGGCAGTCGCTTAACCAACTGAGCCACCCAGGCGCCCGAGAAATATTAGGTTTTAATCAGATCTTTTTGTCTGAATACTGACTCTTTTAAAAGGTTTTTTTTTTTTTTTTTATAATTTTGGGGAACATGGTTTTAAGTTGCTGCTGATAAGGTTCTGTACTAACTAGAAGTAGAGCAGAAACTACAAATCAAAAATCTACCTCAAAAAATTAAAAATAGAACTACATATGATCCAGCAATTCCACTTTTGGGTATATATCTGAAGGAAGTGAAATCACTATCTTAAAATCACTCTTAAAAAGAGTTATCTACATCCCCATATTCATTGCAGCATTATCTACAATGAAGACATAGAAACAACCTGAGTATCCATCAGTGGATGAATGGATAAAGAAAATGTGATACATGCACATACACTGGAATATTCAGTCATAAAAAAGAAAGAAATCATGCTCTTTACAAAAATAAAAAATGGATGGAACCTGAAGGCATTATGCTAAGTGAAAGACAAATACTGTATGATCTCACATGTGGAATCTAAAAAAAAAAAAACAAACAAACCCAAAGGCCCAGAAATAGAGAACTTATGGATTAAATTGTTTTTTTTTTTTTGAAGATTTTATTTATTTATTTGACAGAGAGAGACACATTGAGAGAGGAGCACAGGCAGGGGGAGTGGAGGGGGGAGAGGCAGGCTCCCCACTGAGCGGGGAGCCTGACGTGGGGCTCGATCCCAGGACCCTGGGACCATGACCTGAGCCGAAGGCAGACGCTTAACGACTGAGCCACCCAGGCGCCCCGGATTAAATTGGTTTTTGGTGATTGCCCAGGGCTTCAACTTTATTTCATAAGTTTATTTCTTTGGAAAACTGTTTCCCAAGCTTTATAACAAAGTATCACTGAACTTGGAGAAGATAGTCTGTGCATAAGTTGGAGACTTTGCCTATTTTGAAATGGAAAAATTCTTGTCTCAGCATTACTGAGTTAATGTACAGTTGGTACAAAGTTTTCAATTCTAATTGCTGACTTGCTTAGTGAGTGAATGATTGATCATAATCAACTGGAACGTGTAAGATAAAGCATGGTACCTGAGTAGTTTTTCTGGTACAGTCAATTCTTTAGTGTGATAAATATTTTTATAAACAATTTTTCTGTTTCTCTTGGATAGTCAGTTTCTCTCCCTCCCTCTTTTTCAGGAGACCTACGTGAAAGGGTTGGAAGCCTTGATGTTTGAGTAGACAAGGTAACCATTCAAGTAAACTCTTCAGTATTGTGACAATTGAATGGGTTGATTTGATATCAAAAAAAGAATTTCAGTTATTTAAAGAAGAGTGAATTATTAACTGTGTTAATAATATTTATGTCTACCATCACTGTAAGCACTTCATGTTCATTATCTGATTTAAGCCTACCGACAGTCCTGTGAGAGATACTATTACACCTGCTGTATAGACTAGGGAACTGAAGCCCAGAAACCTACAGATTTCTGCTGTCGACACCATGCATTTGACAAGAGTTGTGATAGCGTGAAAGTAATGTTACTTCCTTCTTGCTCTTCCCCCCCCCCCCAAACTCATCTGTTCTCGTTATTTTTTCCTTTGTGGGACAATTTTGTGGGACTTCTTTGCTTCCAGAGATCAGATTTAGTTGTTGAGATGGGTTTTCTGCACTCTTTCCCCATCTTCCGTGTTCTTTTTTTTTTAAAGATTATTTATTTATTTATTTGACAGAGAAAGAGACAGTGAGAGAGGGAACACAAGCAGGAGGAGTGGGAGAGGGAGAAGCAGGCCTCCCGCTGAGCAGGGAGCCCGATGCGGGGCTCGATCCCAGGACTCCGGGACCATGACCTGAGCAGAAGGCAGACGCTTAAGGACTGAGCCACCCAGGCGCCCCCCCGTATTCTTTTATGTACACTATTTTCAAGGTTATACGGTTCAGCAGGTTAAGTAGTTTGTCAGTGATTGTTCAAACAGGGATTCTCAGTCCCCACCCTCATTCCCCCTTCTCAGAGGTGACTGTTCTGGACTCTCTTTGCTGTTTGGGATTTACCTGTGGTTTCTCAAGTAATATATTTGAATTGATGTCACCTGAGTTTTCAGTTTAGGGCATAACTTGTTTATATGATTTTCTGTGTCCCTATCACTAACTGAACTCAGGAGTCTCTATCAATTGCCTAAAGTTCCTGTTTTCTGTCACATCATTTATTCTGTTAATGTCATTATCTTGAAGAAATCCCTCCCAGGGCAAAGTGCTGTGGTACTGAGTAGCTTCTGCTTTCCCAGAGTGTCCAGCTCTCATTCTAGGGGCTCTCTCTTCCTCTGTGTTGGATCTTCTATTTCCTCTCTCCTGTGTTGTCTTCTTTCTTGGTTCACTCCCTCATTTTGCTCCTCTAGAGCCTCTCCTGTGCAGATATTGAATTATCTTGACTGGACCTCTAATTTCCTTGTTTTTTTCTTATTATCATGTTTTATTCTCTATTCTTTCTGATAAATATCCCTATGTTTAATTTCCAAGGTCTCTCTTTTTTAAAAAAGATTTTATTTATTTATTTGAGAGAGACAGAAAGTGCACAAGCAGGGGCAGAGGCAGAGAGAGAGGGAGAAGCAGATGGGGCTGGATCCCAGGACTCTGGGATTATAACCTGAGCTGAAGGCAGACACTTAACCGACTGAGCCACCCAGGCACCCAAATTTCCAAGGTCTCTTTTAAAAAGCATTGTATTTTCTTTGTCATGGATGTACTCTTACCTCTCCAATGATATTAATGATTGGGTTAAAAATTTTTTTTAATTTAAAAGTTCCTTCCGATGGGGTGCCTGGCTGGCTCAGTCACAGGAGTGTGCGACTCTTGATCTCTGGGTCATGAGTTCGAGCCCCACGTTGGGTGTAGAGATTACTTAAAAATAAATTAAAAAAAAAATTTCTTGGGGCGCCTGGGTGGCTCAGTTGGTTGGGCGACTGCCTTCGGCTCAGGTCATGGTCCTGGAGTCCCGGGATCGAGTCCCATGTCGGGCTCCCTGATCAGCGGGGAGTCTGCTTCTCCCTCTGACCCTCCCCCCTCTCAGGCTCTCTATCTCATTCTCTCTCTCAAATAAATAAATAAAATCAAAAAAAAAAAAATTTCTTCTGTTAACATTGTCTGTGATTCCTCTGAGTTCTTCTTTTTTCTATCTTTTTCTCTGATGAGTAGTGATCCTGAGCTATGAAAGGTGTGGTCCTAAAAGTTGATTAGAAGCTTTGAGTTCATCACTGGTACTTGTGGACTGTGAGTTCACTGTCGGGTGACCTGGCTTTGCCATCTATTGGGGAGCACTTGATAACTCTTTCTGATTTCTTTCCCCTTTCTGAAAAGAAAAGTCTTTTAATCTCCTGCCTGGTGGGTGAAAATTTATAGCCGGTTCTCTGGGAGCTGAGTAAGGGAGAAAGGCTGAGGATTTCAGCATTCAGTATATATATGTGTTTACTTAATCCCCTGATTTCATTAAGATCTTCTCCCCACAGTGCTCTGTTCCCTTTGTTCAGAAATCCTCTTCCGAGAATAATGCTCTAGAATTTTGCCTTGGTGGAAGAGGCATAGTTAACCCAAGCACATGAAATTTAGGAAGGCATGGAGAAATTAAGCCGTTTCTTAAAGAGCTTTCAACCAACCTGCCTTATTTGGTTTTCCCTTCACCTCTGTTTCCAGAGGAACCATCTGTTACCGATTCCTGGGCCTTTTGAGAATTCTGTGGACTAAGTCAGGTTGATTTTTGGCTTTCCACCTTCCCAGTTTAAGATTCAGCTTTCCTGGGCGCCTGGGTGGCTCAGTTGGTTAAGCGACTGCCTTCGGCTCAGGTCATGATCCTGGAGTCCCGGGATCGGGCTCCCTGCTCAGCGCGGGGTCTGCTTCTCCCTCTGACCCTCCCCCCTCTCATGCTCTCTCTATCTCATTCTCTCTCTCAAATAAATAAAATCTTAAAAAAAAAAAAAAGATTCAACTTTTCCTGGATCTGCTACTAGTTACCACTGTTCTATCTGCTTGCCAGCCTGCAAACTTTTGTTTATGCCTTAAAAATACCTTGTTAGCATTTTAGCTCAGTTTTGGGAAGGAATGAAATTAAATATGTATGTTCAATCTTTCCATTTTCCCAGAAACTGCTAGATTTTTTTCATTTGCTTAAGCATTTATGTATCTATTCATTTTTTTATTGTGGTAAAATACACAAAGTTTTTAACCATTTTAAAGTGTGCAGTTCAATAGCATAAAGGTACATACATGATGTTGTGTACCCATCACCACCGTCTGGTTCCAGAACTTTTTCATCACTCCCAAAAGGAACCCCATACCTATTAAGCAGTCATTCCCTACTCCTCCCTCCCTTTCTCCAGCCCTTGGCAACCACTAATCTGCTTTCTGTCTCTGTGGATTTGCCACATCTGGTGAGACTTTTTTTAGACAGGGTAATCAGGCAAGGCTTCTTTGGAGAGAGTATATTTGAGCAGAAACCTTAATGCCCCGGGGTGTGTGTGTGGGGTGAACCATCAGAAGTGTTGGGGAATGAATCCTGCTGCTTCTTTAGATGTACAAAGTTACAAAGTTTTATTATTGTCACCCTGAAAACCAACAGAAGCCAAATAAGAATCATAGTTTTAAAAACCCATCAGCGAGTGAAGATACAAGGAAACCTAAATGAAACAAACTCCAGAAAGTAATGAAAGCTTCGCAGTAGAGAAGAGACCCATGGCTGCTCTGGGGTAGAACAGCCCAAGGAAGAGGAACCTGCCACAGATGGGGGGAAAGGAGAAACCTGCCACACTTCGGGCTGGCCTGCTGTGGCCCCATCCAGGAGGGGTGGTGTGACAGGCTAGAACCCCGAGACGCCCCAGTTGCTCCTGCACCAAAGAGCCAGTCCACTCCAGCTCTCGCCCACGGGTCTTCAGTGAGCGCTCAGGGGTGATATGCCTCAGGCTTTCAGTTATGGAAGGGTGAAGGTGGGGAAAGAGCTGGAGTTGACCTCTGCCCCACCCCCACACTCTGCAACTCTGGGCTTTCAATTCCTGAGGACTGAACACAGGGCAGGAGAGGTGAGAGAAACTCCTCTAATTCATTCCAGGTCTTCCCACAACGTAGGAGGCTGCCCTCCAACAGGAAGGCTGAGGAGGAACAGGCTTGAGAGAGGTCACCTGGGCTGCAGAAAGCAAGGTGTGGGACCGGAAAGCAAAGAGAATCCCTAGCAAATGAAAAACCTGGCAGTCATGCTTAAAGCAGAGAGAGAGCTCCCATTTTCTTTTCTTTTTTCAAAATATACTTTATTTTTTGGAATAATTTTAGTTTTTTAAAGATTTATTGGTTTATTTGAGAGAGAGAGTGCAAGTGAGCACAAGGGGGTAGGGGAGGGGCAGAGGGAGAGGGGGAGAGAGAATCTCAAGTAGACTCCTTTCTGATCGCGGAGCCCATGGGATAGTTTTAGTTTTATAGAAGAATTGCAAAGGTAGTACAGAAAGTTCCCTATGCCCCACACTGAGTTTCCCCTATTATGAACACCTGTAGTAGTGTGGTATATTAATTATAAGTAATGAGCTAATATTGATATGTTATTTTTAACTAATGTCCACACTTTATTCACATATTCTTTGATTTTACCTAATGTCCTCTTTCTGTTCCAAGATCCCATTCAGGGTTCCACATTTCATTTAGTTGTCATGTCTCTTTTCGCTCCTCTGGGCTGTGGCAATTTCTCGGACTTCCCTTGTTTTTGATGACCTTGACAGTTTTGAGGAGTATTGTTGAGGTGTTTTGTAGAATGTCCCTCTATTAGTATTTGTCTCATATTTTTCTCATGACTGGGGTGGGGTTTTAGGTTTGGGGAGGAAGACCACAGAGGCTAATTGCCATTTTCATCACAACATGTTAAGGGTACATGATTTATCAGTGTTGAATTTGAACTTGATCACCTGGTTGAGGTAGTGTTTTTCAAGTTTCTCCACTGTAAAGTTACTCTCTTTTTCTCTCTTTCCATACTGCAGTCTGTGGCAGGAAGTCACTTATTCAAAGCCCACACTTAAGAAGTGGATAGTTATGCTCTCTGTCCTTAAGGGTGGAGCATCTATGTAAATTATTTGGAATTCTCCTGTGTAGGAAATTTGTCTCTTTTCCCTCATTTATTTAGTTAGTCAATCATTTTCCTTAACAGTATGGACTCATGGATATTTATTTTATTCTTGAGGTTATAATCCAAATACTACTTTATTTTGTTGGTGAAATTGTTCCACCTTTGACCATTGGGAGCTCTTTCAATTGGCTCTTATGTCTCTTTGATATAACCCCATCAATGTGTGTATATGAGAGAGAGAGAGAGAGAGCACTTTCTTACTTTTGGCACTATGTGATGCTCCAGGTTTATTTGTGTATTTCCTGCCACAGTCCTTCAGTCAGCCATTTCTCCAAGGAGCCCTGGTACCTTTTATTAGAGAATGGGGAAACCAAGATTGAGGTGTTAGATGTGCTTGTTGCTCCTGGGGTGTTGTGCTTGTAGGCCCTCTCAGCTGACAGAGCCAGGAAATATATGTGCATTTACTAATCTGTATATATACACATATCTATAAATATTTCTATGTATACCCATCTATATCTATATTAAGCTAAATATGAGTTCATACTGACATGTCCAACTCAAATCCATTGCCACTTAGAACATTCTAAATTCCTCCCCTTGTTTACCTGTAAACTCTTATTCTCATAGTGAGAAACCTGGCTCACACCATCTGCCACCTGTTTACTTAATTATTCAGTCACAGTGTACATATAAAGCCCTCCCATGATTTTGAAAGCCCATGGCTTGGCTGTGAAACACAGGCGGGTCTCTGGAATCCTACCTGGGCTTGGATCCCAGGCCCTGCTCTAGCAAAAGTCCTGATTCCCACTCTCTAAATATTTGAAGCCAGTGATAGACTGCATCAAACTAAAGCTGCACCAAAGCCCAGACCCAGATTAATGACAGATGAGACTGACTCAGACCCCATTCCAGTGGCCTGACAGAAGGGTCATATCTCTTTCAAGAAGTGAAATATTACTTACTTCAATCATGAATGTGTTTTTATTTATTTATTTGACAGAGAGAGACACAGCGAGAGAGGGAACACAAGCAGGGGGAGTGGGAGAGGGAGAAGCAGGTTTCCCGCGGAGCCGGGAGCCCGATGCGGGGCTTGATCCCAGGACCCTGGGGTCATGACCTGAGCCGAAGGCAGATGCTTAATGACTGAGCCACCCAGGCACCCCATGAATGTATTTTTATACAGAATATCTGGCTTATAATAAAAAATTAGAAGACACAAGAAAAAGCAGGAAAATGTGACTAAATATCAGGAGAGGAAATAGGCAGGAGAGGGAGACCCAGAGGTAACCCAGGTGGTAGAATTATCAGACAGGGACTTAAAGAAAACTATGAAAAAAAGAATGTTAGAGGACCTACTGGTAAAGGTGGACAACATGCATGAGCAGATGGGGATTTTTAGCAGAGTCATGGAAACTCTACCATGGAACCAAATAGAAATTCTAGAAATGAAAACTACAATATTAGAAGTGAAGATTGGGCTTACACATGGGCTTAACAGCTCTTCACATGTCAGAAGAAAGGATCAGTGAACATGGAGCCCTGTCGATGGCACATTCCAACGTGACAAACGAGAGAGCAGAGAGGAGGGGAGAGGGAGAAAAGAGCTCCTCCACCTGTGGGATAATGTCAGTCTAATGTATGTGTACTTGGGGTTTTTGAAAGAGGAGAGAAGTGGCAGAAGACATTCTTGAAGAGACCATGGTCAAGAACTTCTAAAATTGATGATGAAAGACCTCAATTCACAGAATCGAGAGTTCAGCAAGCCCCAAGTAAGTTAAATACAAAACAAAACAAAAAGAAACCAAGGAATCAACAACAAAAATCCCAGACCTACGCACATCATTATCAAACTGCTGAAAACTGAAGATCAGTCGATCTCACAAGCAAGTGAATAAAAGACACAGTAAATACATGGGAATAACAGTATGAATTATGGCTAAATACCCACCAGAAAGAACTAGAGGCTTGAAGACAAGGGAATGACATCCACAAAAGTGCTGAAGGAAACAAAACAAAAAACACCCTGTCAGTCTAGAATTCTATCTCAAGCAGGAAGTCTACAAAAATCAAGGTAAATCAAAGATATTTTCACACAGATTAAAAAGTGAAAGAATTTGTCTCTAGCAGATGTGAACTGCCAAGAGATGCTAAAAAATGTTCCTCAAGGTAAAGATAAAAAGACCAGATGGAACCTTGGAATGAAAAGAATGAAGAACACCAGGAATGGTAAATACTTTTACCAATATGCAGGAAAACTTTCTGGTACCTTCATGTATAATAGATACAGACAGACTATTGGATATTTAAAGCAGAAATATTAACATATGTGGGGTTTACAGCTTATATAGAAATAGAATATAATACCATCTATTATATAATAGAATATAATTCCAGAAGAGGGAAATGGAATTATGCTGTCGTAAATTTTGTACACTGAATTAGTGTGCTTTTATTTGTGTGTAGACTGTAATAACTTCAAGGTGCATATTTTAATCTCTAGAACAACCACTAAAAAATAACACAAAGAGGAATACTATAAAAGTGGTACACCTTCCTGTGTAGGATTAACCGCCTTGAAAATTGCTCTCCTATTATAAACTGAAAAACAAGATTAAAATATATGAAACAGCTGCTTTCAGACATTGGAGAACAGTCAGTGCAGGATGGCAATCCTTGAAAGATATGACATGAGCACTGTAGGTGCCCCAGCACACTGCCTGTAGGTACTTTCTGGATTGCAGCAGAGTAGGGAACCCCAGATAGAGCCCGGGAGAGTTTAGAGAAGCCAAAGCACCTAGAATTTGTGGGATGAAAAACTGGAGCAGAGGGTACTACACAGAAATCCATAGAACTAGGAGATCTATAGAAGGGTCCTCTAGAATCTTTTGTTGAATACTCATCTGCATATGCAAAGTATTAAACCCCACAATGCTGGGGAAAGCCACACTGGAAATCAGCATGCTGAATAATTCCAGGAGCTCACACAGAGCTTGGACTAGTGTGTGTTTCTACTTGGCATCGAGGACTGTTTCATACATGGGCATTGGCTGGACATCTCGGGGTGGGGTTAAATTAGCCATAGACTGAAGCCCCCTCTAAACCCACCCTAACAAAGCTCAGAAGCATGTTTGGAAAGTATCAAATGAATTGTAAGTAACTCAGCCGTGTGCCCAAACTGAATCCAACACTCTTTAAATGAATACGGTAAAAACCAACACCCAGCAATTAAAATGTCCAGCATCAAATAATTGAGGGGGAGGAAAATATTTCTACCAGTTTTATGTGTCAAAGGACTTGTATCTAGGGGATATAAAGAACTGCAAAAACCCAAGAGCAAAATGAGCAAAAGAGGTGTAGTCCAGTAACAACATGAGAAAAAGCCATGACTTTCCAAAGGAGGACATACTAATGGTCAGTAAACACTTGCAAAGGCACTCAGCATCACTTAGTCAGCAGGGGAGTAATGCAACCTAAACTCACCACCTACACTCACAACGAGATACCATTTCACACCCTCTAGAATGACTAACAAGAGAAGGACTAAGTTTACTTAGCATGGGGGACGATGTGATGCAGCTGGAACCACACACTGCTGGTGATTGTGCGAAATGGTACAGCTACTTTGGAGAGGGGTTTGGCAATTTCTAATGAAATTAAACACATGTCTATCCTCTGATTTGTCAGTTCTACTCCTAGGTATTTAATGAAGAAAAAGGAAAACATGTGTCCACAAATTTATTATTCAAAGTGTTCATTGCAGCCTTATTCATAATAGCTAAGAGTTGGAAACAACTGAAATGTCTATCTACAGGAATATGGATAAATTGTGGTTGTTCACAGTTCCCAACAACTGATACACGCAGCAACACAGATGAGTCTCAAAACCACTGTGTGGAGTCAAAGAAACTAGACATAAATGAACATATACTATATGGGTTATATGAAGTCCAAGAAAAGGCAAAAACTATTCTACACTGATAGAAAGCAGAAAATAATTGTAGGTTGGAGAGGGAGGGACCGTGTTGAGGAAAGAACCGGAGGGAACTTCCTGAGGTCCATGCAGATGTGCCACGTCTTGTTTTGGCTGATGGCTATGTGGGTGCAGATAGTTGTGAATAGTCATTGGACAGGAATCTTAAGACCTGTGCCTATTATTGAATGTTTAATTACAAACATTTTAAATTTAAAAAATTTAAAAACTAGTAAACAGGAGTCTAGGGGAAGAATGTTAATGCAAGTGCTCCTAGGTGCTTTAAGATATTATTATTATTACTATTTAAAAAATAGTAATATTTTTTATTACTATTATTTATATATATATATAAATATATTATATATATAACTATTTAAAAAATAGTAATATTTTTATTACTATTATTTATATATATAAATTATATATATATAAAATATATATTATATATATTATTTATATATATAAAAATATATATATTATATATATATATAACTATATATAGTAATATATAGAGAGACAGAGAGAGCATAAGTAGGGAGAGCTGCAGGCACAGGGAGAAGCAAGCTCCCTGCTGAGCAAGGAGCCCGATGATGTTGATGATGCTGCTGACCTGGGACTCAACCGCAGGCCCCTGGGGTCATGACCTGAGCCAAAGGCAGATGCTTAACTGATGAGCCACCCAGGCACCCCGCACTTAAAGATATTGAAGGTGAAAGGGAGAAAGTGTAAGGTTAGGTCAGGTAGGTAGCTCTGTCATCTGTACTTCGTTAACATTTATGTTCTGTTTCAATTCTGAGCAACAGGTTTTAAAATTTGAATATTTAATTTCCTGGAAGCTTAGCCTCTCACTGCCAGCTCATTAAAGCGAAAAGTGACAGAGAGAGGAGAAAGAGAAGGGAGAGAGAGAGAGGGAAAGACCTGGTTGGGGGGAGGGGAGAGAAGGGGAGTGAGAGAGAAAGGGAGGGAGGGAAAGGAGGGAGAGAGAAAATGGGTCAGATAGTAAGGAAGCAAGGGATTAAAAGGGATGTTTTCAGGGCACCTGGGTGGCTCAGATGGTTAAACGTCTGCCTTCAGCTTGGGTCATGATCCTGCGGTCCTGGGATCGAGTTCTGCTCCCTGCTCCTTGGGGAGCCTGCTTCTCCCTGGCCTCTCTCTCTCTCTCTGTCCCTCATGACTAAATAAATAAAATCTTTAAAAATAAATAAAAGAGGTGTTTTCTTAAAAGCCATTTATTATTTACCTCATTATGAAATTTATAGTGAACCTTCCCAGTGGAATTCTTTGATAGTGAAGCTTCTTTATACTGAAGTTTTGTTCTTGTCACACCTCTTTGGATAAGCGAGTGCTCCTTGAGGATACTTGGTGACTCAGTGGCAGGGTTCTAGCTGCACGGATGTGCGAAGACAGAAAAGCAGAAGGCAGTTTGGAGCAGTGGTGAGGAGTGTAGGCTCTGACGTCCTGCCTCCAGCCCCTGCTCCATGACCTCCAGGCTGTGTGACCCGGGCCAAGTGTTCCGAGTGGGGAACAGGGAAAGCAGCCAGGAGGCTGTTGCCAATCATCCAGACCATGGTGGTTTGCATCAGGGTGGTGGCAGATGAAGGGGGATAAAAGTAGACAAATTCTAAAGGAATCTTAAAGGGAGGGCTAAAGGGATTTGATGAGTTAAGAGAAAAAGAAAGCAATCAGTGAGAACGCCAAGCTTTTTGGCTTGAGGAACTGGAAGGATGGAGTCCCCGTTGGCTAAGTGTGACTTTTTACAAAGGAATGTCAGGGCTTAGGCTGCAAAGTTCTTTTTTTTTTCCCCCCCTTGGTTTGTTCGTTTTGTTTTTCATATTTTTTTAGGGAATGGGTGGAAATGGTAGCAAGCCCAGGGGTTGGCAGGCAGACCTCTGGAGCCCAGCTTATGCTTAGAAATCGTGATTACCTCTCTTAGAGTTCGGTTCTTTTGCTATTACGTGGTGTGTAGGTGGGGGAGAAGCAGAGTGCGATATTTTAGGATTTGACTGGAATTCCTTAGAAAGCGTGAGCCTTGGACAAGTTGACATCTTGCTGTCTGAGACATTTTCCAGGAAGACTGGATCCAAAAGGTTTATTATTTTTTTTAAGGTAGATAGATTTTATGTATTTATGTATTTATTTATTTGTCAGAGAGAGAGAGAAAGCACAAGCAGGGGGAGTGGCAGGCAGAGGGAGAAGCAGGCTCCCTGCTCAGCAAGGAGCCCCATGTGGGATTCGATCCCAGGACCCTGGGATCATGACCTGAGCTGGAGGCAGACACCTAACTGACTGAGCCACCCAGGGGCCTGGGATGCAAAAGGTTTAATACCTTTTGTCTGCAGTTTCATAAGTACCTGTCTGCAGAACCTGATGGCCAGGTTCTTTTTTCCCCCTTGGTTGCCAAACACATTAATTCTCTTCTCTACGTCATTTAATTCTTATCTCCGTTGTGAGATTCTCAAATGCATGTTGTAATTTTCAGATACTGTTCAACCTTATTTCCATTAGTATTTCATTATTTAAAAAATTGTAGAGGAGGGGCTCCTGGGTTGCTCAGTAGGTTAGATGTCTGTCTGCCTTGAGCTCAGGTCGTGATCTTGAGGTCTTGGGACAAGCCCCACATTGGGGAGTCTGTGCTCAGTGGGGAGTCTGCCTCTCTCTCTTCCTCTGCTCCTTCCCCACTGCTTGTGCTCTCTCTCTCAAAATAAATAAATGAAAAATCTTTAAAAAAATTGTACAGGAAAACTGAACAGAATGTTTCCTTTCTCTCTTAAATTGTTCCTATTATCATAATGTTTCTGATAAAATGTATTAAGAGGCACACTCTTCACTAGTAGAACATTTATTCATGTATTTGCGTGGTTCTTTTAACTTGGTGAGTATATAATGTGTCTCTAAACCGAGACATTTGAAGAATGGAAAGGGAAACTGACTGACCAGGCCACCAGGATAGCACGCTTAAACTAAGACCCTTCTGGGCAAATCCAAGTGTCTAGTCACTATATTCTGATGGTAAAAAAGCAGCTAGATTAAGGCTCGCTTCCTGTTTAAATGCTGGGACTTCACTGGGAGAAAGGCGCTTGCCTGCAGTAGGGTGTGGGAAGGAGACATTCCCACCGTGTTGCAGGCAAGACTAAGGAGGCTCACTGTACTGCACCAACATGAGGTGGCAGTGGGACCGTGATGATGTTCCTCACTTGAAAACCAGTGCATTGCAAAGGAAATCAAGGTCATGCAAGGAGATTTAAGGAATTGGTTGTCTGCTCCCGGGTTTGCCTTAGTAGCTATTAGTTTAGTTACAAGAATGAGGAGTAGCTTTAAACCTCAGTTGCTTTTGTTTTTAGGACAAATACTATCTTTTATCCTTTCGTAGGTCGCGTAAAGTGTGGCACTGTTCTGTCATTTTAAATGGGAAATTCAGGTACTAGCATTTAGTGCCTATTGGTGACTCTTTAAGAGTAGAGATCAGCGTGAGTATACATAATAAGGGGGATTAGTGGTACTCTATGTCACTTCTTAGCACGTAAGATAATAGATTGGACTGATTCAATGAGGTTAAAGCATAAAAGAGCTGTTTCTTTTTTGCCACTACTTGTATCAGTTACCATGGAGAACACATATTTTTCTTACATAGGAGGGGAAATGGTTTCTAGCTTCAGTATAAATAGTGGTAAACTGAATACAGTGTTTTATTTTTTATTTTTATTTTTTTTAAAGATTTTATTTATTTATTTGACAGAGAAAGAGGGACAGAGAGAGAGAGAGAGAGAGCGCACAAGCAGGGGGAGTGGGAGAGGGAGAAGCAGGCTTCCCGCCGAGCAGGGAGCCCGATGTGGGGCTTGATCCCAGGACCCTGGGATCATGACCTGAGCCGAAGGCAGACGCTTAACGACTGAGCCACCCAGGCGCCCCAGAATACAGTGTTTTAAAATATAAAATACAACCTTTCCATATATAATTTTTTATAGTCTCCTTGTTTTATATATAGAGGACATTTTTTTGTGATATTATATATCTTTATGATTTTTAGTGGCTGTGTAGTTTGCCTTTGTATGGATGTGCCATAACTTACTTAACAGACCTCAATGGATGTACTTTGTCCTCACTTTTTTTTTTTTTTAACATTTTACACAATACTGCTATGAATATCCTTGTCGCTAAGTCAGTGAGAGTGTATACGATGTTTCTTCCTTGAGGTTAAACTCTTAGGAGTATAATTGTGGGGCCAAAGGGATGCAGAATTTTAAGACTTTTGACATACATTGCCATATTGCCCTCCAGAGAGGCTTTACTAGTTTAAACCCCTATGGGTAGAAGTCATTTCCCTGCACCCTTGTAACTTTGAAATGAATCTTTGCTAGTTTGATAGGTAGAAATGTTTTCTCACTAACTTATTAATTTTTCTTTCATGTTATTAGGAAGACATATGTTTTCTTTGTTTTTAACCATGTATTTTTTCTGTGCAATATACCTGCTTATCTTCTTACCCCATTTTTTTATTACTTTTTTTTTAAGATTATTTATTTATTTGTTTATTTATTTATTTATTTAAGAGAGAGAGAATGAGAGACAGAGAGCATGAGAGGGAGGAGGGTCAGAGGGAGAGGCAGACTCCCTGCTGAGCAGGGAGCCGGATGCGGGACTCGATCCTGGGACTCCAGGATGATGACCTGAGCCGAAGGCAGCCGCTTAACCAACTGAGCCACCCAGGCGCCCATCCCATTTTTTTTTTATTACTTTGTGTGCCCATTTGTGCACGTGCTTGCAAACTCCTCATATATTAAGGATATTCATCCAAATGTAATTTAAAATTCACTGTTTTTTTTTCTATTCAGACATATCTAGGGAAATGCAAATGTAACAGCAGTAAAGTAGCTCAGTACCCTTACTAGTAAAATTATTTTTTCAGGTGCTAACGAAGTTGTGTCAAGCTGGAACTTTCAGTTGTCATCTGTGGCATTATAAACTGTTCAGTTCTTTTGCAAACAACACGATAATACATAATTAAGAGCCATAACAATGGACATATCTTTGACCCAATAATCCCATACCTGGGAGTTTACTACCAGAAAATAATTGAAAAGTGATGTTGAATGCCCCAAATCATTTATTGCAGCAAGGGCTTATACTAATGACAAGTTAGAAACAAATTAATGAATTGGAGAGTAATGGTTAACTAAATTAGATTCATCATTAGAGTATTAAGTGAGCACTAAAAATGATTAGGAAGATTATAGATTGACATAAAAGGGTGGCCCTATAAAACCATTGAAGCAGAATACAAAATTATTTCAATTTTATGGTTATAACTATGTAAAAATACACATAAAAAGCAAAACTTTGGAGGAAACACCACGGGTTGGTTTTTGTTTGTCTTACCAAGTATGTGTGTGTAGAGTTTCTAAGGTTTGAGACTAACATTTACTGAGGGAGTACCGTGTGCCCATCTCACAACAACACTGTAAGACGGGGCATGATGTTATTCTCAACAGACAGATAAACTTAATTCTCATTCGACATGTACAGAAATTTAACTTTTTATTATAGTTGTTTTCAGATATCTACAAAAGTAGCAAGAATAGTAATTCTGAGCCCCGTGTAACTATCACCTACCTTCTACAATTTCAAGTTTACATTTTTAGTAAGTTGCAGATTTGTAACCGTTATCTATCCTACTCCGAAACGCATGCTTCTCATCACAACCCTGTCTTGCCTCTTCATTTTGTCATTTAATGCTATTGAATAACTTCATGATGCTTAGTGTTTTTGGTAAAATGGACATGGAAAGGCATTATAACAGTGAGTTTTATAAGGCGGAGAAAGCACTCTCTTTTAATCACATATATTTTGTAATAAGCATTTTTAGTTGCAGTGTTTTGCAAAGACAAAACTTGCTGATACAGTTCATCCTGTTTTATAAATCTTTGACCCATTCATCAGACTCTGACCACTCTAAAGATAAAGGGTTATGGCTGTATTGGTCTTTCTGACTGAAGTGGCCTTCTGCAGATTGAGAAATTGGCTAATTATTAACTACGGTAATGGATATGTACTTGCAAGTTTCATCTGGTATCTTAATGAGCTTTAACTCTCTGAGTACACCCCAAACAAATCCTAGAATCATTGCAATTTATCAGTTGTCTGTAACTTAACTTTCCACTCCGTGTATTTTTGCTTGATAAATATTTTGTTTCCCCCCGCCCTCACCACATCCTATTCCCCTGTTCACACATTCACAACTCCTGTCAATTATAGGATTTTGTAGCAGCAGTCTTAGATATAAAGACCTTCAAAAAAATTCCTCTTTTTTGAATTAACAGGACCATACTTTCTAATCCATTTTTTGGTGTGTGTGTGGGAAGTTCCACACTTACAGGAAGTGTGTATTTAGACAAGTAAAGGCATACTGAAATAATTATTAGGGACAGATAACCTTGTGTTTTATAGAACTGATTCATTTCAGACATCTCTTGTCCTGGGAGATATTCTCTGAATTCTCAAGATGCCCTGTGTCACCCCTGTGTGCTTCCCCATCTTCCCCTGCCCAGAGGGCACCTAGGGCTCTGAATCTTGGGGACCTATGGCCTCATGACCTAGTAACCATAAACCATACTAGAGTTGAGTCCAAGGGCTATATAATCCGGTCTGCATACAGTGTCATTTAGTCAGATTTTTCCTTCAAGAAAGAGGCTAAATAGAATATTGCTTTTTTATCTACTGTGATTTTATCAAATATAGCAAGATTAGAAGTATATCTGACACTAGGGCATGTGGTTGGTTAAATATAGATTGGTAAAGCATAATTGGATATTTTGTAGTTAAATGAATGAGACTGGATGAAATTCTGCAGTGTTGTGTGGAGTGAAAAGAAGAAGTGGTCCAAGAAGAAAGAGAGAAAGAACCAGAGAGGTAGAGGAAATAGGAAAGCATAGCATTCCAGAGACGGAGGGAAGAGAGTTTTACAATTAGAGTCGTCCAGTACTGTGAGTACTTATTTGACGATTTGGACTTCACTGTTGTCTCAACAGAGGTAAGAAATAGAAGTCCGATTGTAGGACATTCAGGAGGAAAGGTTAAGTGAGGACACAGAAGCAGTGAGTGTCTTAGAGTCTCTGTAAACGTTCTCAAGACTTCCTGTAGCACATGTGTCTCTTGGGTAAGGCAACTGAAGCTGCTTTCCTGGCTCCTGTGCTGGAGTGTGGAGGAAGGGGACTTGGGGGCTGTATTGTACTCCTTTTTTTCTGAATTTATTTAAATTTAAATTTGTCACTAACTGTAGTCCAAAGAGCCTAGGAAAAATGCAGATAATGGCCAGTCCTGCTTTGGTTGGTTGCCCCCGCCTTCTGCCTTTTAGGGACACCCCTGCATTTAATCCTGTGGCAGCTCAATATCACTATTTTATAATTGTCATTTTATCACTCCCATTAGACTATAAGCTCCTTAAAGCTCCTTGTTGTCGTTGCTGACTTCCCATTACCTAGCATAATGCCTAGCACATAGTATTAAGTATTTGTTATATGAAGGATTGAATGAATAAACCAACAATTATCTGTCTCTTAAGCACAAAGTAATTCCAATCTGATGCTCTCACAGAATCAAAAAAGAACGTTTCAGGAAAGAGGGACTTATAAAAAGTTTGAAATGGCAGTAAGATAAGAATCGAAAACTGACCTTTGGATTTGGCTAGTAAAGGGCATTGGTTTTCATAGTAAAAAGCGTTATAGCAAAATGATTGGAGTAAGAGCCGTATTTAAGTGAGGTTGAAGAATAAATGAGAAATAAGAACAAAGAAACACCATAGAAGTTTTCTTTTTTTCAAAAAAGATTTTTATTTGAGAGAGTTTGCGAGAGAGAATGAGCAGGGGGAGCAGCAGAGGGAGAGGGAGAAACAGGTTCCCCATTGAGCAGGGAGCCTGACACGGGACTGGATCCCAGGAGCCCGGGATCATGACCTGAGCTGAAAGCAGACACTTAACTAACTGAGCCACCCAGGTGCCGTAGAAGTTTGTTTTTTTGTTTTGTTTTAAGAAACCATTGGAGAGAAACCCAGAGATTTGAGAGAGGGAAAGTCATTATCATAGTAATTTTATGCATTTGATATGAATATAAGTATTCTCACCTGTATGTCAGCATATTTTATTTCTCCCTCTTTTTTTTAATAATTTTTTTAAGGATTTTTATTTATTTATTGAGAGAGAGAATGATAGAGAGAGAGCATGAGAGGGAGGAGGGTCAGAGGGACTTGATCCCAGGATTCCAGGATCATGACTTGAGCCGAAGGCAGTCGCTCAACCAACTGAGCCATTAGGGCGCGCTCTTCTGCTTGATTTTAATGCATCTTTACAACTTGAAGGTTTTGGCTGTGCTATTTGGGAGCCCCCTAGTGGCCAATTTAATAATGACATATAAGTAGTCAAATGTTGATTGATCCACTAGACCAGTTATTCCTTATGCAGATTATTCTTTCTGTGAGGAAAGGAACTAGTAAGGCTTATAGTAATTAGTGAGGCTTAGTCCTTTTTTATCTGTCAAAACTTGACACCTAAACTTGCTGTAATTTTGTTTCCATAATAATAATTTACTATTATAAACCTTGAAAATTGCAGTATATCTTTGTTTAGTTGCTAACACATTACTAACTGCCATCAGTGTGCTCAACTCTTACTCTGCAGTGTTAGATTTAGGTCCATTGTTCTACAGCTATTGGACCATCATATTCAGTTTGGAGATTGTGAAAGAAAAGCCTGATTACCAAGCAAAAAAGATTTGATTGTTATGAAAATAATACATATTCGTTATTCATCACAATAAAACTTTTAAAATATAGAAAAATTTTAAAAATCATCCTTAATGTTGCTTCTCAATGTTTTTCTTTCTAGGATTTTTTTATATTATAAAATATATCTGGGAACGCCTGGGTGGCTCAGTTGTTAAGCGCCTGCCTTCGGCTCAGGTCATGATCTCGGGGTCCTGGGATCAAGCCTGCATCAGGCTCCCTGCTCGGCAGGAAGCCTGCTTCTCCCTCTCCCACTCCGCCTGCTTGTGTTTCCTCTCTCTCTCTCTCTCTCTCTGTCAAATGAATAAATAAATAAAATCTTTAAAAAAAATAAAATATATCTGAACAATATAAGGAACACTTCTTTAACCACACCTCATTAAAAAAAAAAACCAAGCATGTTCAGTACAGTTCAAGCCCTTTGTGTAACTTTACCTATTACATCCTCATTCCTCCCTCCTGAAGGTAACCACAATCCTGCATTTGGTGTATTATTCTCAGGTATATTTAAAAATTCAGTATATCATAATTTAATACTGACAGCTATACTTGTGGTGAACATGGCATAATGTATAAACTTGTCGAATCAGAGTCACTGAGTTGTACACCTGAAATTAATGTAACATTGTATGTCAACTATACTCAAAAAAAATTTTTTTTAAAGATTTTATTTATTTATTTGACAGAGAGAGAGAGACACAGTGAGAGAGGGAACACAAGCAGGGGGAGTGGGAGAGGGAGAAGCAGGCTCCCTACTGAGTAAGGAGCCTGATGTGGGGCTTGATCCCAGGACCCTGGGATCATGACCTGAGCTGAAGCCAGACGCTTAACCGACTGAGCCACCCAGGCGCCCCCCCCTTTTAAAAAATATTTTATTTACAATTTTTTTTTTCATGTAAAATTGTATTTGTGGGGAGGCTGGGTGACTCAGCTGGTTGAGCATCTGATTGTTGATCTCAGTTCAGGTCTTGATCTCAGGGTCATGAGTTCAAGCCCGGCACTGGGCTCCATGCTGGGCATGGAGCCTACTTAAAAAAAAATTGTATTTGTAAGATGTATCCATGTTGACATGTAACTCTTGGTTACTTCTTTTTGCTGCCATACGGTAATCTTTCTCTGAATATTCCATGATGGATCCATTCTCCTCTTCATGGACTTTTAGGTTCTAAACTTTTGCTTAAAAAGTCTCCGTGAGTATTCTTGTACATGTTTTCTTGTGTATATATACACGTATATGTATATGTATATGTATATATATAAATAAAACCCCCAGAGTTCTCCGGGGCAGAAACTTGGAAGTGGAATTACTTGGTTTTGTGGTATGTGCATCCTCAGCTTTACCAAATTGTTCTTCAAAGTGGAATGCCAACTTACTATTCTACCAGCAGTGTGAGAGTTCCTCAATCTTGGCTATCGTTAGACTGCTTAAATCTTTCTGCAGTCCTGCGAGTATGAACAGTATCTCTTAAGAACAGCAAAGAGGAGACTTGTATTATAGGATATTTAAAGCATGTATGAGAGCGGAGTGATTAGTGCAGTGAACCTCTATGTGTTTTGTCACCCTTATCAACGCATGGCCCTTCTTGTTTTATCTACAACCTTACTCCATCTCCCTTCCCAGGGTTCTAAAGGAATCTGAGATGTCACCCTGTCTTGCCTGCAGACACTCATGCATCTCCAGCACTGACTCTTTCATACATAGCCTCGGTAGCATTATCCCACTAAAAAATAACAACAATCCCTTAATGTTATTAAATTTAGTTTCTCTAGTTGTTTTGTAATATTTTTACATTTGTGTCTTCGAATCAGGATCTAAATAAGGTTCATACATTATAATTGATCTCAGTCTACAGATTCCCTCCATTTTCCCGTACAACATCTACCTTGTGATGTTAGCAGTCATTAATGATTATTGCCAAAGAAATACACTCGTTCATCAGGAGTTGCAAAATGGTGCTATTCTGCCATTTCTTTTTTGTTTGTTTATCAGCAGGATACCTCTGTAAAGAGAGCTTTTTTCTCTTCAAATAGCTGGTCTTCTCGAGATACTGTTAGTAAAGAAAGAAAGGATAAAATTCTTTCCTTTCATTCACCAGCTTTTAAAGGAATTACTTTGTCGCCAGTATCCTCCCAAGGTCATCACTGAGTTTGTTTTAGTTATCTTTATGAACTTATGGGTTTAAACAAATTTGGTGTGTTCCAATCTATTATAGTAATCATTCCAAATGATGCTCAGATTGCTCAACTTTGGCCAGTGGGAACCTCTTTAAGTGGGCTCCTGAATTCTTTTGACACCATCATAGTAGTCTCTGATAGTTTTCTTACTTTCTGGTATGACGAGATGTTTCACATTCACCTCGTACATTTCTTGCTCCAGACCTAAAACCAGCCATTTCTCTAAGGAGTTCTGGCCACATGGTCATCATCTGCATAGCATAAACCAAAATTCCAGTTTCTCAGAAAGAAAGCAAGTGTTCGTCACAACATTGTTTACATAGATCATTTAGGCAGGGTGAGCCATTTTTATCAAAGAATGGTGGGAATCCTCCTGGAATCTAAATTCCTAGACGCCAGCCTGGGCCCACCTTGCAAGCCAGCCTTTTTAAGGACAATAGTCCGAGGCCTGCCGTGTTAACTCTTTTCTGCACAGCTGCCTGTTAGACATTTTGTGGTGATGAAGAGTAAGCAGAAAGTTGGTTAAGGAGTCAGGAGTTCAGAGGAGAGGTTGTGATGGAGGTATACATGTGACAGTCATTAGCTCAGAGAAGGTATTCAGAGCCTTGAGACTGAGTGAAGTCGCCTAGGGAGTGAGCCCAGAGAGAGACTCAAGGACTGGCCCTTGAGCACGAAGTTGTGGAGATGAGGAGGAGCCAGCAGAGGAGACTGAGAAAGAGCACCTGGTGAGGTAGTATCACGTGGAATGAGAACCAAGAGGGTGTAGTATCCCTAAAGCCAAATAATAGAGTATTCAAGGAGGGCGAGTTCAGCGGTGTCAAATGCTGCCGATAGGCTGAGTAAGCTGAAAATGGAGAACTGACTCAGCATGGCGGTGTGGAGGTTACTGGGGACCTTGAAATATGCCGTTTCAGTGGAGTGGTTGGGACCAAAGCTTGATGGGAGTGGGTGTTAAGAGAGAATGGGAGAAGAGGGAGTATAGGCAGTTCTTTCAAGGAATTTGGCTGCAGAGGGGAGCAGAATGGTTGGAGGGGCAAAGGAGCAGAGGAATAACAACATGAAAAAAATAACAGCATGTCTGTATGTTCATGGAGATTCTCCAATACAGAGAGAGAAATCAATCACCTAGGAGAGAAGGGGAGAAATGTTGGAACCTGAGGAAGAGAAAGGGAGTGAGATCTAACGTCTAAGTAAGGTGGCTTCACCTAGAAGCATGGACAGTTCATCCACAGTAACAGGAAGGTGGGCACAGTATCTAATACGACAGGGCTGGGTTGGTAGGTCTGTTGGTCAGAGCTTGTAAGCAGAGATGGTAGCATGGTCACCAACTGCACTTGAGGAGTGGGGAAGAGATGCTGCAGATTTAAAGAGTGGAGAGGTATGGGAGACTTAGCTTAGTGAGTGGATAGGGAAAGATAGATTGTGAGGTACCACTTGGAGGTTAGTGGTAATGAACTTAAAATGAGACTAGTTTTCAGATGAAGGTTTTTTTGTTTTGTTTTGTTTTGTTTTTCTAGTTACTTCTAGCCATTGGCTACAGGGGCAGGGTAGGTGGTGATTCAACCAGTGTTTGAGTTCAGCTGGGCAAATACTTTAGCGAGGAGAGCAGTGGAATTAGCCATGTACGCCAGAGAGTGATTTTAACACTGGCCTACGGGATTGAAGCTGGTTAAGGAGGGAAGTGAAGAATGAAGCTGTGAAGATGTGGTGCCTACAATCAGTCATAGGTCCCGCATGTTCAAGGAATTGCTGAAGTTGTGCATTTAAAGGGACTAAATAGGAAGATGGGAGAAACTAATCAGAGCACTGAAAGCTTAAAATTAGGGAAGGATGTGCAGTTATGGATAATGGGAGGGTATGTAACTCTAAGAACAGGTAACTGGGGTAAGGTGGAGAATACAGTCACTGGAGGAGAGGGGGTCAAGGAGCCAAGAGGCCAGGGGACTGGAAGGATCATCCACGTTGACATTGAAATCACAAGAATTATAATCGGAAATTATTAGATTTGGAGAAGGTGACAATGAGCAAATCCTCAAGGATGATGAGAGTGACTGGAGATCACAGTTGTCATTTCCTGACGGTTCCCCCTTTCTGTGTACTTCCAGACCTCTTGTACTGCCGGATGGACTTTTCATGATGTGGAAACTTCTTACCTTTTTACAAAGGACCCTGTACTCTGATCAAAAGTCCTTAGTCATGCCACGGTTTTGCCTGACTCTGCCTTGTATAGCCACTGTTCCTTTTGTTTAAAAGCTCTCAGCCGCAGCAGCTCCCTTCCCCAGCGGATGGTCGCTTCCTGCTTATAGTCTGTCGGATTTAGTACATTATTTTCAAAGTATTAGTTTATAGTCACTGTTTTCCTCTCCTTTTTGTTTAGGCCAAGAGCCTTATCTGTCTCTTTGTCCCTGAAGCACTGTGAAAAAGCTCTCAGCAAGCTCTAGGACCAGATCTGGTTCATAAATTCCTTTTGAAAGTCAGTTATCAATTAAATCGGGGTGTGATTCTTCATTTTTTTTTTTTTAAAGATTTTATTTATTTATTTTGACAGAGAGACAGAGGGAGGGAACACAAGCAGGGGGAGTGGGAGAGGGAGAAGCAGGCTTCCCGCGGAGCAGGGAGCCCTATGCGGGGCTCGATCCCAGGACCCTGGGATCATGACCTGAGCCGAAGGCAGACGCTTAACGACTGAGCCACCCAGGCGCTCCCTGATTCTTCATTTTTAATCTCAGTAAATATGATGCTTACTTAGATGTGCTTATGTCAGGTGCTACAGTTAATGACAAAAAGTTTAAATCACAACGGATTCCTTTTCTCCAGCTATTACAGAATGACTACTCTTAATCTTTTTACTTGTATTGCAGAGAAGACTGAAAAGTACAGAAGGAGTCACTAGTTGGCTAACATGGGCCTGAGCATCGATGACACGGTCACTTCTACAGCTTGAAGAGAGAGCCTCAAGTCTCAGTTTTTTATTTTCTCTCCCTTCCAGTTGGGGCCTTCTATTTTGGTCTTGGGAATTGGGTTCACAGTTGAAGGAAGGAGGCCCCAAAGGTACTGAGATAATCTTTGGAGTAAAGAAAACAGGAAAAGTAAAGGTGACTATAGGACAACGAAACCAATGCTTTCTTTTTCCTTCTCTGCTAACTCGTTATTTAAATGTTATTAAACGTCATTTGATGTTAGTATACTTAGCTTTATTTTTTTTAGAGTGTTTTTTTTTAAGTATCTCATTTAATTTATTGAAGAGAGTCTGTATGTGAGGATTTTTGTGGCAATTTTGATTTCTCCTTATGATTTCTTATATATTTATGAATTTTGTATTTAAATGGAATACCAGTTAATTATGTTTTTGATTCATAGTTTATACAACATTTGCTTTTGGCATATTATTAAGTTAATATCAATGTAGAAAAAAATCTAGTGACAAAATACTCATTTTAATTTTTTTCAGAAACTATGAGTGGAGGATCTCAAGTCCACATTTTTTGGGGTGCTCCGGTTGGTCCATTGAACATGACAGTATCAACGGAACCAGCTTCTTTAATGTCTACTGAGAACCCCTGGAAAAAAATTCAGCTTTTATACCACCAACATTCTTTACATCTGAGGGATGAAAACTGCACGCATGAAACTCTTGAAGACTATCCAGTTCTAGAAGCTAATGGCCCTCTAGATTTTCCTAGTGCTCAGTTTTTAACAAACCCTATGGGTGAACCTATTCATGTGAAAGAAGACTCTATAGATTGTATTTCTGAAACACAGACTGTAAAATCCCAGGAGAGTCCCCCTTTAGGAGTGAGAGAGAGAACCAGCTCTGATGTGCAAATATGTGGATTTAAGGGCAAAGTTCAGCATTTAACAGAAGAAGAAAAGTTTCAAAATCTTCTCAGTGAAAATAAGAAAATTGCAGATGGACAGCATAAAGATCAGTCAAATACATGTGGTCAGAACTTTCAGAAAAACTTCTTTCAGTTAGATCATAAGTGTGCAGCTACGCTAGATTTGGTCTGTAGTATGGAAAAGATTAATGTGGGGCTGGGAGCGATTGAAATGAAGTGTGGGCCAACAGAGCATCATGAGGTACAAAACCAGGGTCTGGAGTTCTTTTCCTCTGACACAGAAGATAAGCCAAGGTCTGAAGCTGTTAGAAAGGTCGCAGACCTTAAAATATCTACGGATACTGAATTTCTTACTATAATGACCTCCAGCCAGGTTGCTTTTTTATCTCAAAGGAAGTCTAAAGGACAGAATTTTATCAATAAAGGGCCTGTAAGCGAACCAAAGGCAAGTCATAGGGAAATAAGAATACTTGAAGATAATTTGACTCAGCCTAATGATGACTTTGCAGGAGGATGTGAAAGTGGACAAAATCAAGCACATTCCCTTGAACTCTTTAGTCCTGTTTGTCCTGAAGCAAAAAGTAGCGACACTCACATGAAGTCTGATAAAAGTCTTGAAGAAAATAGAGGACCTCAAGCACTGTTCAATTTTGAAGACAAACTGCCACCCAGTGATGTATGTATCGAGTCATATAGCTCAGGAATGCTGTGTTCCCAACTAAATACCTTCCACAAAAGTTCTGTTAAAAGAAGTTGGACCTCTGAAGACAAGTTGGGCCATTCCAAAGCTCTGTCTAAAGTCCTCCAACCATCCAAGAAAATTAAGTTGGTCTCTGATGCAGGAGATCCTACTGCAACAATGGACCAGAGGAATGCGTCTAAATTTAAGGGGATTAAAAAAACATCATTAATACAAAATTGTGATTCTAAGAGTCAGAAGTATAATTGTTTAGTCATGGTATTATCTCTATGTCACGTGAAAGAAATAAGTATAAAATCTGGACCAAATTCCGGCTCTAAAGTGCCTTTAGGAACAATTGTGGTAACGGACCAGTCAGGAATTAAGAAGAAGGTCTCTCTGTGGAGGGCTGCAGCATTTTGGGCACTTATAGTATTTCCTGGAGATATAATTTTGCTTACAGGTAAGGTCAATCATGGGGTAGTGGTAGCTTCAAGCTGTAGGCTTCCCCGACCTCCCACTTTTAGCCTTATATCGTTTGCCTCTGTGGGAGGCGGCATGATCGATCCCTTTCCAGTATCCAGGTTTGTCCCCTTACCGTCGCCCGGTATCCCATGTTCCTGCCATTTCTGGGCCTTTGTTCTAGCCCTTCTTAGTTCTGTCCCTCCTTGAGGGAGGCCTTGAAGAAGCCTTCCCTGATTGCTTCTCCCTTTCATTCACTATGTTAGCATTCAGGTCATATCATCAGGCTCTTTCTTTGTTTCCTTATGGTTTTGGCTACATATATCTTATTTTTAAGTGTTTTCTTGAGCTATATTAGCAGTCTTATGATGAAAGGACAGCGTTTCTACTACTTAAGCCCTAGTGATGCTGTGCACATCACCTTCTTATTGAGGGGACAGATAGAGAATTTCTATTGTGTTTTTAATTATTAAAATTATACTATCACATTTGGGAATATGGGAAGGAAAAACTGCTGATATTAAAGCAACCTCATATCACCTCCAGTAGAGTTTTGGAGTGTTACCTTCCAGTTATCTTCCCTCTGCTCCTTAAAATGTGTATACATACATATGTAATAGTTGATATTTATTGGGAACTTACTTTGTGTCCTACCCTGTTTTAAACTTCACATGTATATCAATTCATTACAACAACTGTATGAAGGTACTGATTATTAGCCCCATTTTTCACTTTGAGTAAACTGAGGCCCAGAAAAGTAAAGCAGGTTACCCAGTTTCACACATCTAGGAACTGGCAAAGCCAGGATCTCACCTAGATTCCAGAACCCACACTCTTACTATATAGTTGTAATCATAAAGAGCATTGAGTTTTTATCCTGCTTCTTTCTGACATAAGACGTCTAACATTTTTTTTAACATGTTCTTCATTAATTGAAAATAAATACACAGTGTATTAGAGCAGAGATACCAATGATATTAAGGGTGAGTCCCAGACTGGGAGGAAGTTGATTAAGCTCAGTAACCTACCTAAAGAAAGAACGTGGTAGAGAAGAAGAGTGGGTGAGCTTTAGAAGCCTAGAAAAAGAAGACATTAAGGCAGTCATTGGTGGTTCCTACCAAGTGGTTTGCTGGGGGAATGAGAGCCTTGCTTAATATTCCTTAGGTGCATAGGTAAGAGTGTCAGGTGCATGCTCTCATAAAGAGATATGTGGGATTATAACCGACATGGTTAGCAGAGTCCCGTCCCACTGGCAATGTCATCTTATTTGTTGCTAAGTCAGTTCATCTTGCTCCCTCTATTCTGATTCAGTGCTCACCAAGCAGCCCTTGGCTTACGATTTGGCTTCCCAGGTGTAAAGCTGCCTACATGAGAATCGGCTGCAAATGCTGTTTCTGTGGCAATGAATGTCTCATTGTAAATTAAAAAATGGTGTTGTGTTTTTTGTTTGCCTCATTAACTTGTTTAATGGGAGCTTATGTTGCAGAGCTGAAATCTATTTTTGGGGTGCCGACAAAATCAGATTCCCAGACTATCAGGAGAGAACGGGGCCCTGGACCACGGTTATTTTACCAAGGCCATTACTGTCCCTGGGTGAGCCTCACAGGAGGACTTTTCCTGGCAGATGGAAACTCAAGCCTGCTATCCCTGTGTTTTTTCCTAGTGTCCATACAGTTGTTAGCAACTCGGTAACCTTCTATCAAGTGACTTAACTGGTTTACTTAGCCATTTTCCTATTATAGGATATTTAGATTATTTCTATGAGCACCTTTTAAAAAAATTAGATTTTTTCTTTCTGTTTTGCCTTATTTCCTTAGTAAAAAAGTAATCTGGTTCACTAATTTCTGAATGGGTTTCTTTTGTTTGTGTGGGACAGATGGAAACTTAATGGAAAAAAGCGAAATCTATACTTTTCCATTGTCCTAATTAAATACTGAAATTGTATTTACATAGAAATTTATGGGTAAAATCCCATTCTAATTAACAGCATTCATGTACATTATTATATCTCCACGTTGGATATTTCGTACTGTCTACTGGCATACACCCCCAAACTGAACGTGTTTCCGCAGATGTATCCCAGCTCACACTGTGTTCCGAGACACAGTCGACCTTTTGCCATTATACTTGTAGCAACAGCATGAAGAGGTGCTGTAAGTGAGGACTGTCTGAGGGAGACTGCTGGCCGGAGTTCAAAGACGACCTGGCGCTGAACTGTGGAAAACCACAGATTTTCAAGAACAAACAGGAGAGGCTCTAGGGCGCATCCGTGAGACGGAATCAGGAGAGCCAGGAGGCAAGGGCTGGGCCAAGAATTCTACTCCACCCTATCACTACTGATTAGCAAGTCACTAACCCAACCTAGGTTTTACAATCTAGTTTTCTGAAGTCTCTCCTTGAAATTTATTTGTTTCTTTCTGAGGAGCAGGCATCCTGATGGTCAGATGATGAGAAGTCTAGAATGCTGTGCTAGCTGTTCCTGGCCAGGCAGTGGGGAGCTGCTGAGTGCTTTTTTTTTTTTTTTTAAGATTTTATTTATTTATTCATGAGACACAGAGAGAGACAGAGGCAGAGGGAGAAGCAGGCTCCTGGCAGAGCAGGGAGCCTGATGTGGGACTCGATCCCAGGACCCTGGGATCATGACCTGAGCCGAAGGCAGACGCTTAATCGACTGAGCCACCCAGGCGTCCCTGCTGAGTGCTTTTTAAACCAGTCAATGGATCGCATTAATGTTCTTGAGAAATCACTCATTAGCACGGGGGGATGTGGACTGAAGGTGGGAAGGGACCTGCTAAGAGAGAGAGGAATGTATGATATAAAACAGTCCTGGCAGGGCCGGGGGATGTGGGGCCGGGGGGCTCAAGAGGCAGAGCCAACGGGTGGGAGTTTGGAGACAAAGGTGGGGAAGGAGAGGTAGAAGTTCAGGGATGACTTCACATTTGAATTTACCTGGCGAATTCCAGAGTGCCAACAAATGAGATGGGTCATATGAGAAGAAGAGCAGGTTTGAGCAATGCTGAGTCTGGGGAGCCAATGGAATATCCAGTCAGGAATGTCTGTTTTGCAGTTGTGGAGAAATGGGTAAATGGGTTTGAAGCTGGGGAGAGGGTCTGTGTATCAATTTGGAAGTAAGTACTCGGAATGTGTGCATCCTTGTTTATCCTTATTATCTCAAAAATTTGCTGCTGTTAGGATATCTTTATACCTCTAGCATTTTATGCACTGATTATATCCTGCCTGGGATCAATATGTCTCTGTCTCTAACTTACAGTTTTTGCTCTACTTGGAATTGTTTCTACCTGTTGGTATATTTAGTTCCACTCTCTGATTCTTCTCTAGGCATCTTAGATCATAGAGCTCTCCTATTGGAAAGTGTTCCTTACCTCCCAAGTCCTTCACTTTTAACATCTGGAGATGAAGATTGCTTTTGAGGGAAAAAATAATCAAAGTCCTTTAAGAATGCCTTATATTCATATGTGTTTATAGCAGAAGGGGTAAATGCATACTAAATATTATTTGCTCTTCTAGGCACTACTGCTTTGGAACCATTACTTTGCTTCCTGGCTCTAAATGATTTGCTTTTAATTTCTCAAAATAGACATTAGGACATTTCTTTTACTTAAACAAAAGCCATTAAACCATTCTTTGTGGAGCAGTGAGCTTCCATACTGATATTGTTCAAATATACAGAAGCAATTTTGTTACTGCTATTTTATTATTTTGTGTCTTTAGGCAGATCATTTAACCCACTTGAACTTTAGTTGCCTGGCATGTGAGAGACATGCATAATATTTTGCTATGATTGCTAAGTTAATTACGGTGTGAAGGAATTTATGACATGATTAGAAGAACTTTTTTTTCTCCTTTCCAGATGTTACTGTTTATGAAGATCATTGGATTGGTGAGACAGTACTACAGTCAACATTTACCAGTCAGTTATTAAATCTTGGGAGTTACTCATCTGTCCAGTCTGAAGAGTGTAAGACACATTTTAAATATAATAATTTCCTGGTATTTAAAGTATATACACATATTAGAAAAAGCTACAACAATGTGAGAATACATATGCACAAGGTTATTCAGGGAAGTGTTTATAATTGCAAGACACTGGGAAAAATCGGAATGCTCCTGCGTAGCAGAACGACTGATTACATTGTGGTACATTTCCACAGTGAAATACTATGCAGCCGTGAAAAAGAATGAGAAAGAGCTCTGTGAATTGACAGGGAATGATTTCCAGGACATACTGTTATGTGAAAAACACAAAGCTCAACAAAGTATACATAGCATGCTATCCTTTGTATAAGAAAGAGGGGAGTAATAAAATATATGTGTATCTCCTCATTTGTGCAAAAAAAAAAAATGCAGGAAAGAAAACAGAAATTAAAGAGATGAGTTACCTACAGAGTGGGTGGGAAAAGGGACAGAAAGAAGGAGGGAATGGAAATAGGGTACCATTGAGGAGGAGGGAGTAACACTTCTCTGAGTGGATCTTTTTGTGTAGCTTTGATTCACCGAGGATCACAGTGCTGCTTCCCATACCCACAGTAAACCAAATGCAGTGGAGGGAGAAGCCCCAAAGAAATGCCACTAACAAATGAACCCAACCGTATTACAAAGGAGGGTGGGGGAAGGCAAGATCAAACCTCAGTAACTGTGGAAAACAGTGTATGCACTGGATTCTGCAAGGCCAAGGACAAAAGGAGGGCATGGGTGCTGCAGTCTGGTTAGTAGAAGTGCTTCTTAGAGGGGCGTGGGTTAGCAACAGCCTGGAAACTGGAAGCAACAAAATGTAAAAAGTCAATTTCCAATTTGGGGATTTCTTTAAAAGATGTAAGTGTTATCCTTTGTTACAAGTATTCGAAGTTGCCGCATCTTGGAGAGCATATTTCCATGGAGCTAAATGAGTTTTAAGTAAAATTCACCATATTTAATAGGTGTTAATACAATAGAAGAGTAAGGAACGTTTTGAAATCATGAAAATAACATGGTATGCAAATATTTTGCAAGGGATCGGGGAGATAAATGTCGTAGGTAGAGTTGGTTTTAAGACTGATTTACATTCAAGTAAGGCTGATCTGTTGCAGTCATTTCAGAAAAATCTTAGGACCTAATGCTAGATGGAGAATATCACATGGAACCCCTGGGAAGCTTCAGGTTTTTTGTAGAACAAAGAGAAGAACCTTGAACTAGTTAGAGAACCTTTAAAGGTTACTTCAAATTCTCTCTTTTTATACATATATGGGAATTTATATTGCCCTGTTTTTCATAGTTGATAGCTAACATATATTCTAAGTCTTCTTAATTTGATGTAGGGGAATGGTTATCAGTTGGTACTTTGAGAATATTATAATTGTTTTTCTGAAAGAATAAATCAATTTGGTTAGGTTTTTGTTTTTGTTTTTACAAGTACTTACAGCTCATGAAACATTCTTCTGATCAATATATTGTGCTTTTAGAGAAGACTTCTGTTCTTTCCTCATTATAGTGAGGTGTTAACATGTGATAGGACATAAATTTATCTTAAGTATTATTAAATTGAAATGATTAAGTATATAAATCAAAGGTTAATACAATGTTTTCGTGAAGTAGATGATTTTAATTGGAATCTAAGTAATTCCATGTTTCTGTTTTATAAATCAGGGATAAATAAATACTTGGGTATCAGGGATCTTTGTATTTTTCCCGAAAAGCTCCACATGATAGACAAAGAATGAAGCCCAGAGAAGTTATGTACGAGTTCTCAGAACTCATTGTTGACAGAGTCAGAATTTGAACCCGTTTGAATGTTGATTCCACACATGCTGGAAATATTGCGAAAGAGGGATTAGGACGTCTGGTGGATGAATTGGAGCCCCGGATGGAGCTGCTTGGAGCTGGGTTTTGCTGTAATCTAACAGGTCTTATCTCTTCCTCTCTTGCGCTCATTCCCCTTTCATGCCATCTGTTCTTTTCTCTTATGCTCTTTGCTTTGTTAGTGATATCACCTTTGCTTCATAAAAGCCATGGAGAAATGGAGTCATCTTAACTAGAATGAATTTCAGGTACCAGGTTCTAAAAACCTTAAAACATTTGTTTTTATCCATGCACTGAGCTGTGCAAGGAATCTTGATGCCATCTTTCATCTTTTCTGTACCCTCTCCATCTCATTGTTTCTTGGAGTCCACCTCTGAACTGTTTCACAAATCTGTCACCCCTCGTCCCTTTATGCAGTCTTGCCTGGTTCCCAGCACTCATTGTCTCCCGCTGGATGGCCACTGGCCTCCTAAGTGTTCTTCCTACTCTCTCCTGTGAAAATTGATTCCTCCACATTAAGGGGTCTGTGAGCTTGGATGGGAAGGCATTACGTCTTTACTTTCTCTGATAGCTAACTGAAAATGAGCATCTGCTTCCATTATCCATGAGGCAACAATCCACAGTAATATTAGCAGTACTTGGGGCTTAGTCACCAGTGGAAAGCACGTATATTTTCATATCACATATTATAGTTGTCGAAGATAACTTGAATATCATCTATGCTCGTTACTACTTTGAAATTACAGTAGTTGTTACATACTCTATTATATATTGTTATTTAATGTACTAATGAGGCACAAATTATCTGTTGAAAAATATTTGATTGCTGTATTTCCATATAGTCGGTTTTGCAATCTTATTTTATACATTGAAAAATACTATTTTGTAATGAAAATGCTCTATAATTAGATAATGGTAGTAGTTGCACAACATTGTGAAATACTAAAGAACACTGAATCATACACTTTATTTAAAAAAATTTATTTTTATTTTATTTTTTTTTAGTAGCCTCCACGCCCTACATGGGGCTTAAACTCACAACCTTGAGATTTAGTGTTGTGTGCACTATCAACTGAGCCAGCCAGATGCCCCAAATTATACACTTTAAAAGGGTGAATTTTATGTATGTGAATTATAGCTCAATAAAACTTAAAAAAAATACTATTCTGATAATCATATGCTTCATCAGACTACCAGAGCATCTGTAATATGTAAGGGAGTACAGATCCCTTTCTCTTTACTTGGAAATATACCCCCTCCTCCATTTACTACCTAGAAAACTAGGACATTTTTTCCCAAAACCCAGCTCAAATATTCCTTCAATAAAGCGTCCAACTTGCCTGGGCAGTTGTTTCTGTGTGTTCTTGGGAAGGCTTACATGCATCTCTTATACCCTAAGCCCAGTGTTTGTTATTGACTATCTCAAGGTTGATAATTCCTTCAGTGTGAGTATCATGACAAGATATGTCTTTGTATCCCTAGCACCTGGCATAATGCCTGGCACGTAGTGGATGGTCCCCTGATGAGTGAATGAATAATGAGGCTTTAGTGTAGCATAAGAAATACATTAGGATGAAAATGTTGATGGAAGGAAAGAAGAATCATTTGTTTTTTTCCTCCTGAAATCAGGAAATAGACCCAACCTTCTAAAAAAGTACTTAACTGCTTTTTGCTAAGATCTTATTTTGGTCAACAATCCACTATATATTCAAATACACCTCCCTTACCTTCAGGGAAATTAAAATTTAATCAGCAAACCTCATCAATCTGTCCATTTGAAATGTGTGTATTTTATTATATGTGAAGTATATCTCAAAAAATGAGAAAACATTGAAACAAATAATTAAAACATAGACAAAAACATCTAAATGACATAATGACCGAAGAACTAAACAACTGATCTAACAATCAGGAGAAATATTACAACGTAGCATATGCTCAAATGCCACATGAAAGCTGGAGAGAAAAGCTCTCTACCTCTTCCTCTCTGAAATGTTGCAGTCATTTCAGAAAAATCTTAGGACCTAATTCTAGATGGAGAATATCACATGGAACCCCTGGGAAGCTTCAGGTTTTTTGTAGAAGAAGGGAAGAAGTCACTGGGAGCTGCTCTATGGTGGTTGTTTTTCTGTGTAGTATTTGCATAGATAGAGGGGATGAAGCGTTGCAGCCAGTGGGAGTGGTGAGGACCGAGGCTTGGAAGTGGGGAAGAGGAAAGCATGTTCAGGGAAGGAGTCATTAGGTGACTCAAGTGTATTGAGGATGAGGAACATAAAAGTCTTGAGGAAGAATAGCAGTGGTTGGGATGGTCAGGGAAGGTGTGAGCAAATCAGACTGCAGGGATTAGGGGACTGATTGGGTAAAGCAGGGTAATGGAGGGGTCAACAGAAATAACCGAAATACTGGTCTTGGTTAATTGGTAGAAAAATGATATTATTAACAAAATAGAGAAGGGAACAGGGCAGGTTGTTTTGGAGATGGTAAATAATTCTAATTCCCTTGGTTAAAAATAGCAAGCTTATTTGTGCACATAAGCATTTAAGAAAAAGTTACATACTTTTAGAAATGAAAGCATATTTTCCATTTAATCACACTTTACAACATAAAATACATTTCTAAGAAAATATTGTGTTGTTAAGAAAATATAATTTTGCCATCTTTCATACATGTGTGTGTCTTTCTTTCTTAGACTCCAATATAGTTAATGATGTTGTACTTCGAGACTTACTGGCATATGTGTCTTCAAAACATTCCTATCTCAGGGATCTTCCTCAGAGGCAGCCTCAGAAAATGAACAGTATAGAATTTGTAGATTTGGAGCAGCTACAGCCGGACGTATTGGTCCACGCAGTACTAAGAGTTATTGATATCACTGTGCTGACAGGTAAATATTTGGGGCACCGTCTTAATTTTAGATTATAAAATAATTAAGATACCAGACTTTTGTAGTATATCATTTGGTTATCACTATTATATTTATCATTGGACATTAAAGTAAGGTGTCCTATGTGATAAAGTAATGCTGGCTGAAATATTTCTTTTCCAGAGGCATTATACAGTTATAGAGGACAGAAGCAAAGGAAAGTTATGTTAACAGTGGAACAGGTCCAAGGTCAACATTATGTGCTTGTATTATGGGGTCCTGGAGCAGCCTGGTACCCTCAACTTCAAAGGAAAAAAGGTAAATATACCAAAAAGCTTTTAGCCTATTTATAGTTAGGTAAATGATTAATGCTTATGAGCTGAAGATGAAGAGCATCTTAAGAGATTAAGATAGACATTTGAAATAGTAGGTGATCATAATTGAATATTCGTCCTCGGATTTCTTCTGTTATGATTTTATACCTCCTGTAAGCAATTTCGTGATCTAAAAAGTCCTCTTTAATTAACAGAGGCAAAAGAAAAGTTTCCATTTATTCCCAGGTTTACTACTTTACCTTTTTAGTGAAGATCTTATCTCCTTCAGGAAACGTTCTTTAAAAATTGAAATCTGGAGACGCTTCTACAGTTTTTATCCAGCCAAAGTACTCTGATAAATAAACGTCTCTCTGGTTATAAAGCAGATGTTAGGGGAGCTGCATTAACCCTTTCAAGTCGCAATGTTACTGTTTCACAAATTAGTGTCTTCCAGGTTTTTATACCAGTTGTTTTAAAAGTGTGGACTATTAGTCATCCATAGAATGTTCATGTTTAAAATATGACCTGTGATGCCATTTTTCTTTAAAGCATGAGTTACTAATAATTTATGATGAATTTAATTAAATGGCATTGATGTTTCAATAAAATAGTATAATATCTTCATTTCAATATTATATTGTGAGATCCTTTCGTTGTAACAGTCAGAAATAGTTTAATTAGTGGCTTGTGAGTTATTTTATCCTGCTGAATTAATCCAGAGATTGGTTAGGTGTGCAACTGATTCTTTTTTGCCTGAAAGAGTTAATGCCTCTTCCCAAACTTCTACCTACAAAATGGTTATCTAAGGATAGGATCTGTCACATTCTCTCTCTTAATCATTAATAGCCTATAACCAGGATTTGAGGTAAGTCTGACTTTTGACTTTTATGTTAGGATCAAACAATGGCAAATATTTGCTCAGTTGAGAACTCTGACAAACATGTGTCAGTGGTAGACTGACCATCGTTATTGACCACTATATCATAGCTGGGAACATGAGTCTAGTGCATGTGGAACAAAATGTAGGTCAAAGGTGCTATTCCATTTGTGATGGAGCTGTAGCAGACTGCTCCATGCTTACTATGAATATTCTTCTAAAAGTCGTAGTTATTTGGCTGATAGAAGAGACATTCTAGTTCTCTCTAGACAATTCTATGGTATTTAGGTTAATACTGGAAATTTGTGAATCCAGGAATTAAGATATAGTTGTTCTTTGGTCATTCATTCATTCAGCATACTTTTACAATCATCATTTTTAAGTTTTGACATCCACCTCAACACCTCAAAACTATTCTTTTCAAAATGGGAAAGTACCAATTTTGAAGGATCATCTAAGTAAGTGATTCTACTTTCAGAAACTGTTAGCATTTTATCTATTCATTTCGTGTTTCTTGAGGTGTTCTCTGTATTAACCTCCATACTGGGCACTGGTTTTCCTTGTTCCTGAAGATAACAAACTCACATTGAGACGATATAATCAGAAATGATCGTCAAGTAGTCATTGTTGAATACTGGAGATCACAGAGTTGATGTTTTGGGGAGGAATAATAAGAAATCCCCAATTCACATTCTTTCAAAATATGCATGGGAATTTGTAGCAAGGACTGATCACAGTTTAGGTCCTAATGAGGGTGGACTAGGGGCATACAACTACACTTCTTAGGAATAATTGGGTATGTAAAAGAAGCTATTCAGAACTAAATGCCATTCTAATGCAATATTCTGGAAGTATTTAACAGAAGTCTAATATTTTAAAAATATAACAAATTATAATAAAGTACTCTGTGACATTACTAATTAAGCACAGAGTAATGCAAATGATCCCAACGTTTGTAATTATACTTAATGCAAAATCATAGTTATGTCTGTATGGAGGTTTGAAATCTATTCACATCCTTAATTCATGATTCAAATAATAGAAATGTATTAGAAATTGTCTCAATACCAGTCTCCTTCAGACCTGGTAGTCTAATCTGCACACGACTCCTTTCTGTTACTTGAATTTGCCAATCTTTTTCCTGCCTTGGGATCTTAAGTTTACATGTTTCCTCTGCCTAGAGTGCTCCCCCCTACAGGTCCCCGCATGGATGTCTCCTTCATTTCTCAGCTTCAATGTCATATCCTCAGGGGGGCCTCACACATACATAATCACTATCAGATGCACTCTTTGAGGTCCATTCGTGCCACTTAACACAATCAGGATTATCCAGCTTATTTGCTTGCTTGCTAATTAACTAATTTTCTCCATAGATTATAAATTCTGTGAATACAAGCATTCTGCTAAGCTTGTTCAGCCCTGTATCCTCATTACACAGCACTGTGCCTGCCCTCGCAGTGCTTTCTTTGTGAATGAACGAATGAAGAATAAAATACAGATCAAGCAACCACTCAAAATCTCCAGTCTTGAAGGAATAAGAGACTCAAGTTTGAGGAGGGAATAACTTTGTTTCAAATGATAATAAAAAATCACCAGTTTGAAAATGCATGCACACAAAGTTTTGGCAACCCATGGAATGTATTAACAAATTATATTTAAACTTGGGCACTGAGGGCTTTTAGTGAACTGAACTAGAACTCTTCTCTGGTTAACTTAACCAATTAAGGGGCATATATTTGAAGTATACAGGAGTATCTCATGGTACATAGGGCAAGAGTGCTGATGGGTTCAGGGGTACTTAAGAACCAGGAGCTGAAATGCTTTGTGGGTCCCGGGCAGCTTCTCCAGCTGTCTGCTTTATTCACTCGGTGCAGACTTTCTCTGCTTTTCAACCATATGGAAGGCAGCAGAAGATGCTTACTCTGTAACCCCTCATTTTACTTTTCCTTTTAAGAGACCAATCCATTTCCAAATTCCCAGCAAAGAAAACCTGATTGCCCAGACTGAATTTGATTCAATCAACTATGGCCTCGGGGACAGGGTGGGAAAGTAGAATAGGAATGCCTGAGCTTGTTTCAGAGGGTCAGGGGACAGATGAGAGGGTCATTTGTGGTCTGGGTGGACACACAAAGGTATTCGCCACCAAAGATATGAATGTTCACTAGCCCAGAAAGACGTATGTGATGTTACTCTTTAATTTAAAAAGTAGATTATAAAATTTCATGTATAATAGAATCCCATTTTAATAAAGCAGGTAGGTGAGTATGTGTATACATGAAAAATTTGGAAATATAGATATTAAAATGCTAGCAATGGCTATGTGTGTTTTTTCTTTATGCCTTTAGTTTGAATTTTGTACATGTGTGAATCTGCATTTATTTTTTACACATTTAGTAAAAACTTCAAACTTAGTAAATAGAGAATAATATAATGAAATACCCATTATGGTATCCATTATACCCATTATATTAGAACATTGGCCAATCATATATCATCTGTTGCTACGCTTTTCTTTTACTGTATAATATTTTATAGTAAACATATTTTATTTATAATTAAGAAATAAAGCAAGCTTTTTCCTTTTGAAAAGAAGAGCAGATAAGATTTGGAATAGCTAGTTAACAATTTGAAAAAAAAATTGAATTAAATTTATACTTCATATTTGTGCCAAAATAAATTCCAGATGCATTAGAGATTCAAATTTTTTTTTTTTTTTAAGAAAGAAACAGTAGTAGAAGAAAATATAAGCAAACTTATTTGGAATGTAAAGATTGGTAGGTTAAACAAAATGCAGCAACAGGAACTATACATAAAAATCATCATATACCAAATTAAAAGGCAAGTGAAAAACCAGAAAAAAAAAGTTGCATTTTGTCAAAAAATAATGCAGTAAACAAAAGACAAATGTCTGTAAGTATATATGGGCAATAGATATGAACAGGAAGTCCCAAAGAAGAAATAAAAATGGCCAATGAATGTATGAAAAAAAATTTACTTATTAGTAATTGAAGGCACACAAATAAAGTAATGACAGTACATGATTTTTCTCCTGAGTAATTGATAGAGAACATGAAGGGGAACAGCCACTCTCATAAACTATTGGAAATGTAAATTGGCAAAACCTTTCTTGAGGACAACCGACAGTGCATTATGAAAACCGAATTTGGAATACCTTTGGCCTAATAATTACGCTTCTAGGAATTTATCATGGCTATGCATAAAGATGTAGCTAAAAATATATTTATCACAGTACTGTTTATAATAGTAAAAAAACAAAAAATAACCCATGCCCCCAAACAAGGAATTACTGTATTAATTTTTAAGATTTTGGCATATCTGTTCCAAAGTATGGGCATATTATGCAGTATTTTAAAATAATATAGAATAATACTTAATGACATATAAATCCAATTGAAAACAATTGGATGTCCACTAAAAGTATTAACTGTGTTTATCTGGGGGTGTTGAGATTATGGCTGTTATTTTATTTATGTACTTAATCTGATTTCTAAGCATGTATTTTGTAGTGGGACAAGCAAACTATTTTAAAAATAGTGATTGTTTTTAAGCAGTGACTTGGAATATATATGCTTTAGCTCTTTCTAATGATGCTCTGTCTATACAGACTTATTGTATAGACTTACTTGTTTTAAAATTCTGCACTTTTGGGGGCGCCTGGGTGGCTCAGTTGTTAAACGTCTGCCTTTGGCTCAGGTCATGATCCTAGGATCCTGGGATGGATCCTGGGATGGAGCCCCGCATCAAGCCCCCGCATTGAGCCCCCGCATCGAGCCCCCTCATCGGGCTCCCCGCTCAGCGGGAAGCCTGCTTCTCCCTCTCCCGCTCCCCCTGCTTGTGTTCCCTCTCTCGCTGTCTCTCTCTCTCTGTCAAATAAATAAATCAAATCTTCCAAAAGAAAAAAAAAGATTCTGCATTTTTCAAGAAGAAACTAAGGAAAAAAAACTAAGGAGGCAGTGTGGGGGAGGGGTGTGAATTAGCTTTATGGCCTGAAGTAAGTGGAAACTAAAAGAACAGCTGTTATTACTAGAAAATTCAGTGCTAAGAGATCTTTTGTTTTATTAGAGTTTAAAGTTGAATTTATTAATATAGAATAGGATTATTTGGCAAGAAGCTCTGTGCCACTGCAGTTTTAAGGATTACAATTATGACTGAGGGAACTGAAAATACATGCAATTGTCTCTCAATGCTATTTTTTTTTCTGTCCTTGAAAAATTAGCTAAATAAGAAAACGAAGGTGTTGAAAAATCAGTGAGAGATATTGATTATGGCAGACACGTTCCATTTCTATGCCTTACTCGTTTTAAAAACCTTTGCCTGTAGATATCAAAACAGGAATTAGCTACTCTGAAAAGCAGTTGGTTATGATAAATTATGACTGTTTAAGAGACCAAGAAATCTTTAGAGAAAATTTTTATTAAAATTATTTCCAGCATCCTTATACTATTGCCCTAAAACAGCATAATTCACATTTTGTCTTTTAATACCCAAATTCCTTAGAGTGGTAAAAGTTGTATTTAATTGAATTATTTGGATCAATCTATTTAATCTGATTCTGAGCCTAGATTATTTCCTTTTCGGTGACTTTTTGTTTTTGTTTGTTTGTTTAAGATTATATTTGGGAATTTAAATATCTTTTTGTTCAGCGCAATGACATCCTAGAAAGCCTAGAATTGCATACAACATTTTGGTCATCCTGTGAGTGCCTGTTTGACGATGATATAAGGGCAATTAGATTTAAAGCAAAATTTCAAAAAAGCATGCCCTCCTTTGTGAAGATGTCAGATTTAGCAACACACCTGGAGGATAAGCGTTCAGGTAAGTTCTTTATATACATAAGATATTGCTTGTTTTAATATAAGCAAGGGAAGCTACCATTTATGGGAAAAAATGTATAATTAAATATGAAAGTAAAATATAGATCACTGTAAACAGCTCAACCAGATATTTACATAGCTTGTTAGCTTTCTGCCTACAATCCTTTGAGGTTAATCTGTAATTATTAGGGATCACTTAAAAATACTTTTTGCATATATGTGCAAGCAGCTTATCACTTAATAAACCAGAAATAGAAAAATGACCCTAACCAGAGTCACTGTTGAGATAAGCATTTTATCAAGTTATTAAACTGTTACCTATACATGGTTGTTAAAATTTAGCATTGATACAGAATTCATGCAATTTGCTTACTGCTTTAGTGAAATGTAATAACATACTTCCTGAACTCACATATTTGTGTGTGTGTGTATGTATGTGTATAAAATTCATCCTTACATACTACATAGAAGATTGCCTTTGGTGATGGATTTTTTTTTTTAAAGATTTTATTTATTTGTTTGACAGAGAGAGACAGCAAGAGCAGGAATACAAGCAGGGGGAGTGGGAGAGGGAGAAGCAGGCTTCCTGCTGAGCAGGGAGCCTGATGTGGGACTCGATCCCAGGACCCTGGGGTCATGACCTGAGCTGAAGGCAGACGCTTAACGACTGAGCCACCCAGGCGCCCATTGGTGATGGATTTTATACACATACTTACATACTTTCCATGAACTTAATACCATTTAATTAATTTTGAGTGCAGTAGTAAAAGGAATATGTCTTAGGTTCAATATGCCATACGCTTTGGAATGAAGAGAGAAAAATAGTGAAAATAACTAGATAAATTGATACAATTTTAGTGGGAAATACTTTTCACTAAATTACATTCCTAAGTACAGAGATGATGCTAAAAGTATGCTAACTCCAAGTTAAAGGAATAACCAATTAAACAGCACTTGAAGCTATTTTTAAGGTTGCTAAATGCCAATAATCAGTAAATGCCAGTGATTATCAATTTTGGAAACTAACAGAATGTTTTCTGGTGGCTATTATAGCAATTGTTTTTAGAGGGGAAATGAGGGTTGAAAAAAATAGGAGGTATCTATAGGTTTATTGTTACATAATTTAAGTTTTTTAATGAAGAGGAAAATGGTCAAAATTCTTTCTCAGAATTTGTATAAATAAGATTACCATTTTTGGTGCTTTTATAGGTTAAATTATTAGAATAACTCAGGAACTTTGGATTTTGATACTAACTTTTAATTTTATTCTCCCATTTGCATGAATAATTTTCTGCATTCTTATAGATGGTTTTAGATTTTATTAAATGCTAAATGTGGTTTAAGTGAAATAGGATTATTTTTACAATGTTCCAAAATGAAATGAGTTGGAACTCCTAAGAGATCACAGGCTAAGATTCTCAAGTATATTTCTGGAACTTTTTGCTAGCATGCTATGCCCCCTTTTGGTACATCCATGGAAATGTAAAAGTTGTGTCATAAAGCAGGGATGATATCTCAGAGTGCTTTTCTAATATGGCTCAGAGTGTTAAATTTAAAAAGATTTTTAATAAAAGTTTTTAGGGTGTAATTTTTGTACAATAAACCACCCTTACTTGAAGTATCCACATTCACACTGGTGAGTTTTGACACAAGATCCATGAAACCATCACCACAGTCGTGAAACCATCACCAGTCTGCCCCTTTGTAATCTCTCCCTTCCCTGCGTACCTGCCCTCCTGATCCTTTGAGGCAATCAATCTGTCACTGGAGATTAGTTTGAATTTTCTATGATATTATATACATGGAATCTACATTATGTACACTGTTTTGTTTGGCATCTTTAATTAAGCAAGTTCTTTTGAGACATATCTATGCTTTTGTGCATATCAGTAGTTCATTCCTTTTTATTCTCTTGTACGAACATACCATGATGTGTCTATCTGTCCATCTGTTGATGGACATCTGGGTTGTTTCCAGTTCTTGGCTCTTTTAAGTAAAGCTTCTATAAACATTCATGTACAAAGTGTTATATGGACATAGTCTTTCTTTATTCGTGAGTAAATACCTAGTAGCTGAATAAGCTGAAGGATTATATGGTAGGTATATGTTTAATTTTTTAAGAAACTGCCAAACTGTTTTCCAAAGTAGTTGTAGCATTTTATATTTCCACCAAGCAGTGTGTGAAAGTTCTGTTTTTCCCACATCCTTGTCAACACATGGTATGGGCCTTCTTTTTAATTTCTGTAACAATAGGTCATTGTGGTTTTATTTTTTATTTTCTTAAAAGATTTTATTTATTTATTTGACAGAGAGGAGACACAGCGAGAGAGGGAACACAAGCAGGGGGAGTGGGAGAGGGAGAAGCAGGCTTCCCGCAGAGCAGGGAGCTGGCCCGATGCAGGGCTCGATCCCAGGACCCTGGGATCATGACCTGAGCCAAAGGCAGACGCTTAACGACTGAGCCATCCAGGCACCCAGGTCATTGTGGTTTTAATTCGCATTTCCCTATTGGCTAGTGATATTGAGCATCTTTTCATGTACTCAGTTGCCATCCACATGTCTTCTTTGATGAAGTGTCAACTGAAATCTTTTGCCCATTTAAAAACAAAACGTTGATTATTTTCTTATTATTGATTTTTGAGAGTTCTTTATATTTTGGGTAAAAATTATTTGTTAGATATAGGCTTTGCAGATATGTTCTTCCAGTCTGTTACTAGTCTGTTCATTCTCTTAACCAGGCTTTTTGAAGACCACAAGTTTCTAATTTTGATGAATTCCATTTTATCCATTTGTTCTTGTATGGTTTCCTATTTAGAAAATGTTTGCCTTACCCAGCGTCACAAACATTTATGTCCTTTGTGTTATTTTAGAAGTTTTAGAGTTTTAGGGTTCACATTTGGGTCCATGATCTATTTTGAGTTAATTTTTATGTATGGTGTGAGGCATGCTTGGAAGTTCTTTTCCTTTTTGCGTATGAATATCCAGCTGTTTAAGCCCCATTTGTTGAAAAGATTACTATTTTTCCAGTGAATTGCTTTTACCCTTTTGTCAAAATCAGTTGTTCACACATAAATGATCTATTTTTGGGCTTTCTCTTCTATTTTATTGATCTATTTGTTTATCTTTATACCAGCACCACACTATTTTGACTACTGTAGCTTTTTTTTTTTAAAGGTTTTATTTATTTATTTGAGAGAGAGAGAATGAGAGAGAACACATGAGAGGGGATAGAGTCGGAGGGCAAAGCAGACTCCCTGCCGAGCAGGGAGCCCGATGCGGGACTCGATCCAGGGACTCCAGGATCATGACCTGAGCCGAAGGCAGTCGCTTAACCAACTGAGCCACCCAGGCGCCCTGTAGCTTTTATAATATGCCTTGAAGTCAGATATTTTTAGCCTTCCAACTTTGTTCTTTTTCAAAGTTGTTTTGGCAATTCTAGGTACTTTGCATCTCCATGTGAATTTTAGGATTAGTTTGTCAATTTCTAGAAAAAAGTCTGCTGGGATTGTTTTGAAGCTATGCATCAATTTGAGGGAGAATTGACATAATATTGAGTTTGCCAACCTAAGAACAAGATACATCTTTTATTTCTCTTAGCTGCGTTTTGTAGTTTTCAGAATATAGGGCTTTCATATCTTTTTTCAGACTTCTATTTTCTGTTTTTCTGCTATTATAATTGGTGCTTTTTAAAATTTCAGTTTCAATTGTTTGTTGCTATTGTGTAGAAATATAGTGGTTTTTGTATATTGATCTTGTCTTTTGTAACCTTGCTAAACTCACTAAGCTCAATAGTAACTCTTTGGTAGATTTGAATTTTCTACATCTGTGAAGAAAGACAGTTTTATTTTTTCCTTTCCAGTCTGGATGCCCCTTATTTATTTTTCTCACCCCTTTGCACTTGATGACTTCTCTAATATTGAAAAAAGTTGTAAGAGCAAACGTTTTTACCTTGTTTCTGATCTTAGGGAGAAAACATTCGTTCTTTCATTATTAAGTATGACTTTGGCTTACGGTTTTCCTCAATGCTTTCTATAAGGCTGATGAAGTTGCCTTTTATTCCTAGTTTGCTGAAAAAAATTTTTTTCTTATTAAGAATGGGTGTTAGAATTTATCAAATTCTCTTTCTCCATCGATTGAGATGATCATAGAGTTTTTCTTTTGCAATCTTTTAATGTAATTACATTGATTGCTTTTTGAATGTTAAAACAGCTTTGCATTTATGGGGTAAACCCCACTTGGTCATGACGTGTCCCTTTTCTATGTTGCTGGATTTAATTTGCTAACATTTGTTAAGAATTTTTATGTTTGTGTTCATGAAGGATATATGTAGTGTTTTTTTTTTTTTCTTGTAATAGCTTTTTCTGCTTTTGGAATAGAATTAGAATAATGCTCATGGAATGAGTTGGGATGTAGTTCCTCCTCTCCAGTTTTCTGGAAGAGTTTGTTTAGAATTAGAATGTTTTCTTCCCTACATGTTTGGTAGACTTTCTCAGAGAAGCCCTGTGGGCCTAGAGTTTTCTTTATTGGAAGGTCTTAACTACACACAGGCAGTGGGGAGCTCCATTTAACTTGGTGTCACGGAGAAGTCAGCTCTGTTAGCTACTGCTTACACCGAGCAGCTACCTCCTGGAATTGAAGACGTAGAATTAGATTTTAAAATAAAAATCACCATCGTGAATACTAATAAAATAGGTGCTCACAGCTCTGAAGATTCGGTTTAGGGAATGAGGCTGGGGATTGGGAATATCCTTGCAAATGCTGGAGATGGGCCCCCCATTGGTAAACCACGCAAAAACTTTGTGTTGTTACAGTCAGTCCCTGGTAGGCTGTGTTCAGAGAGGGCCTTTTAGCCAATTTTCATTCTCTTTATGTTCAGCTCTGAGGGCTGAATTCGTAGTTTCTGTGTGTGTTTTTTTTTTTAAGATTTTATTTATTTATTTGACAGAGAGAGACACAGCGAGAGAGGGAACACAAGCAGGGGGGAGTGGGAGAGGGAGAAGCAGGCTCCCCACTGAGCAGAGAGCACCACATGCAGCTTGATCCCAGGACCCTGGGATCATGACCTGAGCCAAGGGCAGACGCTTAATGAGTGAGCCACCCAGGCCCCTGTTTATGTGTTTTTAAGACAGAAATGGAGAGAGCATGTGGGAGTACAAGTAATTTTTTCCTAACCTGCTTCATAGTTAAATAAAAGGAGTGAGATAGGGAGCTCAACATGGGAGAATTTCCTAAGAGGGTCTGCTGTCTTAACAAAGCTTAACAGAAGCTGGATGGGGTGAAGCTGCGCCCGGCTCCTCGTCAAGAAATGAAAGTGCTTACTCAGCATCCGGTCCTGCCATCAGCAGAATGTCAGTGCCCAGCAGGCTGTAAGCCCTTGGAAGCAGAGTCCTCATTAATCATGAACTTTTAATTCTTTTATAGAAGTGTGTAAGTTTATAAAACGTGTGGAGTGATGTTAACGTTCTTCTAAAATGATTGAATTCTTTCATTAATAGTGATACAACATGTCTGCGGCAAGGTGTGATTTAGAGTGTGCCGTAGTTTATTGGGTATGTTGACCACTACATACTCTTGTAATTCATGTAGGGATACAGGGCATGATTGGAGAAGATGATAAAACAATCTTGGGGCGCCAAAAGACTAAAGCAAACAGAAGGACTTAAGAATAGGAAAGTCACCATTAGTGGGACTCTTAAAGAGATAACCTGAAAAGAGAATAGGTAGCCAGAAGGATGAGTTCCTGACCTGAAATGTACCACCTGCTAAAAGGATGAAGAAAAGCAAATCCAAAGACTTAAAAAGGGCTTTAAACTGAATCTTGAGAGGAAGGGAGAAGATAAACTCAGATGAACTTACAGACCTTATGGCAAAGGTAAATTAGAAAAAAAGAATGTCTGGCAGATAAAGAAACTCAGTATTTGTTTAACAGGTGAATGCATGAGCCAGTGAGAGTGAATGAACATGCTCAAGGTCCTGGTGAGTCACACATTTCGTAAATGAGAACTCTCGGTGCTCACGTGCTCTACAACCAGTGCCCATAGTATGGATGGTGATGGGCGGGAAATTGAAAAAAAAAAAAGTTTAAAAAGACGATAAGCTAGTGGTATGTTTGTTTTGGATAAAGTAGAGACTGGAAGAATAACTGACCTGCTATTTGACTTTCAGCAATGATCAATTAAAAAGAAGGATGGGAAGAGAGATGTTAGCTAGTTTCAGGTGTTTCGAAGGGATTTCTACTGAAAGAGGGAGAGACCTTATTTTGCATGATTCCAGAGGACAGGGAGGAAGAAAACACCCACCTGTGCAGCCAAACTAGCCAAATAAGTCTTCACTCTTAGTTATGGGCAACAGCAGCTTACCTCTCACTTTTCAGAGTAAACACCGAAGCCGCAAGCAGGTGAAATTGTCCAGGGAAAGAGTGAAGGAAGGAAGACCAAGAACGAGTCCTCGGGCATATCCTTTACTATAAGTGACTCAATCAACCTTATCATTAACCATGTTCATAAATTAAAGTTATGATTTTGGTCCTATAATTTATACACACTTCTTTTTGTCTCTTGTAGGAGTGATTCTAATCAAAGCCCAGATTTTAGAGTTAGTGATTCCTATCCCAGCAGCTCAGAAGATAGCTCTAAATGCCCGCAGCTCTCTGAGGAGCATCTTCTCTTCTCTTCCGGACATTGTATATACTGGCTGTGCAAAATGCGGATTGGAACTGGAAACAGACAAGAACAAGATCTATAAACAGTGTTATAGCTGCTTGCCATTTACTCTGAAGAAGTTATACTACAGGTGAGGCAGCCAAGCAAGCCATTGGGATGGAAAAGATTTATTATTATATGACTGGACATGACCGAAAAATTGCATATATCAATTCTTACTTTCTAATGAGAACTAACTAGAACTAATCCAAGAGAATAAAAATTTTCCCCTGAGTGACAAATGGCTATTTATGAAAGCAAAAATTGTCCAGTAATCATAACAGGGATTTTTAAAAGCAGTAATTGGAAGACTTATTATCTTCAAGCAGCTATATTGAAGAAAATTTTTACTTGGTTTATATTTTTAACCAAGATCTAAATGGCTCATAAGAAACTGATTTCCATACTTTAGCATCTAATTGGAATTTAAAGGTTAAAACTGTTCTATCATCTAACCTCTCAGTGTGGAAGCTAATAAGATGTTTAACTTTTCTGTGCCTCAGTTTTCCCAGCTTCACATTAGAAATTAAGGATTGCAAATGTTCTTTGGTAAAATTGCAAACCAGCTCAGTGAAAAACACATTTTTCAAATAATAAATGTTCAAAAGCTTGGATAAATTTTTTCTTTTTACCTGGTAAATTGCATGCCTTTATAAAATAGCCACCAGTGGCTATGCTCTTTTCTGTTTCTAAATACTGCAGTATCTAAAAACTAAATGCAAATGTATTCAGCATGTTATCATGGTGTACGTTAAGAATATTAACAGAAGCTTAATCCATAAACCTTATTTCCCTTTACATATGTGTGTTATAAATAAGTAAATAGATTTTGCTCTTAATCTGAAAGTTGCTTGTATGGAAAAGAAAATTAAATTAAGATGCATGGCATATAAGAAATAAAGTTAATTAGGGGCGCCTGGGCGGCTCAGTCGTTAAGCGTCTGCCTTTGGCTCAGGTCATGATCCCAGCGTCCTGGGATCAAGCCCCGCATTGGACTCCCTGCTCAGCGGGAAGCCTGCTTCTCTCTCTCCCACTCCCCCTGCTTGTGTTCCCTCTCTCGCTGTCTCTCTCTCTCTCAAATAAATAAATAAAACCTTTTTTTTTAAAAAAGAGATTTGTTTATTTATTTGAGAGAGAGAGAGCATGGAGGGGAAGGTCAGAGGGAGAAGCAGACTCCCGGCTGAGCAGGGAGCCTGATGCGGGACTCGATCCTGGGACTCCAGGATCATGACCTGAAGTGAAGGCAGTCGCCCAACCAACTGAGCCACCCAGGCGCCCGTAAATAAATAAAATCTTAAAAAAAAAATAAAGAAATAGAGTTAATTAAAATTGATTTCTTATCAATAGTTAAGGCTCCTTACAGAATGTGTGTGTTATTTTATGTCATTCTTAATGTTCCTAATCAATGTAATTATTTATTGGACAAAAATGTTACTCAATAAATATCCCTTATGGAGAAGACAGACTTTGAATCTTCAGTCTAAAGAATAACTATTCAAGGGGCACCTGGGTGGCTCAGTCGGTTAAGCGTCTGCCTTCGGCTCAGATCATGATCCCAGGGTCCTGGGATCGAGCCCCGCATCGGGTGGCTTGGCGGGGAGCCTGCTTCTCCCTCTGCCTGCCACTCCCCTGGCTTGTGCTCTCTCTCTCACTATCTCTCTCTCTGTAATAAATAAAAAGAATAACTATTCAAGAGAAGGACTTCACAGATCATTATCACCTGACTATGGTATAACCTACTATGAGGTATATACGGTATAGTTCTAAACTATAGTGCATTGAAGATGTGCAAATTTTTTGTGTTGCTAGAATGTTGATAGACATGCTAAAGCAAGAGTTGTTTTTGTTTATTTATTTAAAAGCCTTTAAATTGTGTTTAGGTTTAGGATTCAGATTATTTGATTTCCTTAAAAAGAAATTTTTTTGTTGTTAAAAAGAAAATCTTGAGATTAAATGACAGATTCCTTCAAATTATCAAGTACCGTGATTCAGAAATCATTGCATGAGTCATCACTTACGATTCTACATAGGTCAGTGGCAACCTGAATAAGAAAAAGCTCTGATTGCTTATTTTTCAAAGACCCAAACAATCAAGTTGGGTATCCACATATGTTCACCCAATATTTAGTAACGTGGATGTTATGCTGATTGATGTAAGCATACTTCTTGTACTCAAAAACTCTAATGAAATACCTAATGAACATTTGTATGGCATGACAGTCCCATGCTGTGAGTGGACCAGTTACATTTGATGTTGGTTGTTTTTAACTTGGAACTGATTTTCCAGTGGCAACATTAGATACCATGGTTTGAGTCTCATTCTCACCTGCAAAGAGGATTACCTATGTGCTGGTGACTTTCGTTGGCATCTCCACCCTGGTTTTCTCCTCCAAGCTGCAGTAGCTAGATACTCAATTCCCCACTTGAATGTGTTTCAGGCATCCCACACTAAAAATACCTGAGCTCGGCTCTCTTATTGTTCCTGTCTATATCAAACTGGGTTCTTCCCATTTTCATACTTCCCAGTACATGGCATCACCGTCTACCCCATTAACCTAGAAACCTGCACATAGCCCTTGAATCATTCCTTTTTCCTTACCTCCCATGTCTAATCTACTGGCAAATCCTATGAATTTTCATCCAAAACCGTATCACAAATTCACCCTCTTTTTTCCATCTCCACTGTTCCTTAACCTCAGGGGCACTAGTGACATTTCAGGCAGGACAGTTTCTCGTTGTTAGGGTACCCCACACATTGCAGAGCATGTGGCATCTTGTTTACTTGGCCTTGCCAAAACCTCAGTTATCATGAAACCAGAACAGGGAGTCAGGACCTCCTGGTCCCGAAGCACATGGGCCTAGCCCGGGCCGCTGCTAGGTCTTGCTCCAACTATCAGAGTAGTGGTCTCTTAGTTGGCCTCCTTCGGCCTTGGCCCCCTTCTGTCTATTCTCTACACAGCTGATGGGGTGATCACTGCCTGACTTAAACACCTCCCGGTAGTTTCCGTTTACACTCTGCTGCCATGCTTTCCCTTGCTCCCTGTGTTCCAGCCCCCTGGTCTTCTTTCGGTTCCTTGGTCACCCCGATGTTTTTTTCCTTGCGCTTTCTTGCATGTTCTTCCCTCCGCTCGACTCCACGTCTTAGTTTTTTTTTTTTTTATTTGAAGAGAGAGACAGTGAGAGAGGGAACACAAGCAGGGGGAGTGGGAGAGGGAGAAGCAGGCTTCCCGCTGAGCAGAGAGCCCGATGCGGGGCTCGATCCCAGGACCCTGGGACCATGACCTGAGCCGAAGGCAGACGCTTAACGACTCCACGTCTTAGTTTAAGCGGCACTACATCAGAGGGACCTTCTTTTTTTTTATTATTACTATTTTTAAATTTTTTATTGTTATGTTAATCACCATACATTACATCATTAGTTTTTGATGTAGTGTTCCATGATTCATTGTTTGTGCATAACACCCAGTGCTCCATGCAGAACGTGCCCTCAGAGGGACCTTCTTAATCCCCCCTTTATTTTCTGTGACAGCACCGTGTGTGTACTCACTGCAATTTGTACTTGTCTAGTTGTATGCCATCTTCTCTAAAAAACATCTTTACTGGGCTAGAATTCACGTAGCATCAAACGGACCCATCTAAAATGTATGATCCCTGGTTTTAGTATATGCACAGGTTGTCACCGTCCCCACAGTCCATTCTTAGAGACATTTTCATCACCCAGAAGCCCCATTTCCATTAGCAGTCACCCCCACTCCCCCCAACTCAGCATTTGGATTGGTCCCACATTTTGGCTGTTATGAATAGTACTGCTGTGAAGATTTGTGTACAAATTTTTAGTGGATATGTGTTTTAGAATCGCTGGGTTGTATGGTAATTCTATGTTTAATTTTTTGAGGAACTGCCAAACTGGTTTCCAAAACTGTTGCACAACTTTACATTCTCACCAGGAATATATGAAGTTTCTGCACATTCTTGCCAACATTTTTTATTATCTGTTTTTCTTTTTGTTGCTTGTGCTTTTCAAAGGTATCTGTATGTAAGAAAGGTATCATTCCTAAGCCAAGATCATGGAGATTTACTCCTTTATTTTCTTACTAGAATTTTATAGTTTTAACTCTTTATGTATAGGTCCATGATGTATTTTGAATTAATGTAAGGAAGGGGTCCAGCTTCATTTTTTTACGTGCGAATATCCAGTTGTCCCAACATGATTTGTTGAAAAGATGATTCTATCCCTGTTGAATTATCTTGGCACCGCACCATTGTTAAAACGCTTATTGTCTTTTTGTCCCACTAAACTCTTACGCTCCTCGAGTGAAGGAACCAGATCTGTCTTGTTTGCTTTTGTGTACCCAGTGCTTAGCACAGTGCTGGGCACATAGTACATATTGAGTATGTATTTGCTGAAATAAAGAATGGAGGAACAGAGAGAGCATGGAGAAAGAGGAAAGACCTAGAATCATCATGTGGGTAAAAGGGGAAGTAGGTTTTTTGAGGGAAGATCAGTAGTATTGTTTGAGCTGTTAAATGAAATTCCTCTATATTAATGAGTCTGTTTCTACAATCTGTCCTCAGGGCCCCTGGGTGTTTCAGTTGGCTGAGGGTCTGACTCTTGATTTCAGCTCAGGTCATGATCTCAGGGTCATGGGATCGAGCCCTGTGTCGGGTTCCCCGCTCAGCACAGAGTCTGCTTGTTCCTCTCCCTCTGCTCCTCCCCCCACTTATACTCTTTCTCTCTCTCTCTCTCAGATTAAAAAAAAAATCTGTTCTCAATTTATTTTTAACAATTAATTAATCTTTTTTTTTTTAAAGATTTTATTTATTTATTTGAGACAGAGAGAATGAGAGAGAGCACATGAGAGGGGGGAGGGTCAGAGGGAGAAGCAGACTCCCCGTCAAGGAGGGAGCCCGATGCGGGACTTGATCCAGGGACTCCAGGATCATGACCTGAGCCGAAGGCAGTCGCTTAACCGACTGAGCCACCCAGGCGCCCGACAATTAATTAATCTTTAAAAGAGGTAATATGACCATGGTAAAAATGCAAACTGTAGAGGAAGATATAAAGCAACAAGTTTCTCCCCATCCACCCCTCCACCATCAGTGCTACTTCCTTGCTCGTAGGAGGTTTTTGTATATTCTTCATACCAGCGCATGTATATCCCTTTCTTTAAAAATACATAGATATGGGGCTCCTGGGTGGCTCAGTTGGTTAAGCGTCTGCCTTCGGCTCAGCTCATGATCCCAGGGTCGTGGGATCGAGTCCTGCATCGGGCTCCCTGCTCAGTGGGAAGCCTGCTTCTCCCTCTCCCTCTGCCGCTTCCCCTGCTTGTGCTTTCTCTCTCTGTCTCTCTCTCTGTCAAATAAATAAATAAAATCCTTAAAAAAATAAAAATAGATAGAATATTATCCATTTTGTTTTATTCATAGTGTTTGTTCCATAGAGTACATCATGGCCTTCCTTCCCTAATAGCACTTATAAACCTTCATCATTCTTTTAACAGCCACATAGTACTCCACTGTAGCACATACTGAAAATGATTTATCTAGTTCCCTATTGATCTACTTGCAAAACAGTCTGGTTTTGATAGGAAAGAATCCAGTGGGGAAAAATAACTTGAAATTATTATTGTGAAATATTGTGATTATTATCTTTATTTTTATTTCTAAGAATAATTTATACAACAGTGTAAAAATGTTTTCTTATATTAGTATCTGAAATTTTAAAATGAATATGGAATTAATCAAATTTATTAATTTGTCATTTGAAAAAAAAATTTTTTTTTAAAGATTTTATTTATTTATTTGACAGAGAAAGAGACAGCGAGAGGGAACACAAGCAGGGGGAGTGGGAGAGGGAGAAGCAGGCTTCCTGCCGAGCAGAAAGCCCGATGCGGGGCTCGATCCCAGGACCCTGGGATCATGACCTGAGCCGAAGGCAGATGCTCAACGACTGAGCCAGCCAGGCACCCTGTCATTTGAAATTCTTAAAAAGAAAAAAAAAAACCCTTCTTTTTTTTTTTTTTTTTTAATTTTTAAGGGTTTTTTTTTTTTTTTTTTTAAGATTTATTTATTTTTGAGAGAGCGAGAATGAGAGAGAGAGAGAGTACATGAGAGGGGGGAGGGTCAGAGGGAGAAGCAGGCTCCTCGCCGAGCAGGGAGCCCGATGCGGGACTCGATCCCAGGACTCCGGGATCATGACCTGAGCCGAAGGCAGTCGCTTAACCAACTGAGCCACCCAGGCGCCCAACCCTTCTTTTTTTTCTAGGATGTTTCAGAACGTCCTAGAGTTGTTTTAGGAATTAAGATGAACCCTGCATAAAAACCCAGTGCTCTTTGAAATTACATGGTACTTAAGTGTTTCTTTAATTTGAACATGTTATTGAAGGTCACATGTTATTTACTGTTTTGTAGGCCAGCTGTAATGACCATAGCTGATGGAATATATAAGGTTTGCATCCACGTAGGATCAAAGCTGATCGAGAAGATTCTTCTCAACATTTCTCCTGACTGGCTCAACAGAGTTATAGGTAAGATGGCAGCACACCATTGAGAGGTGGTTGGTGGTGAAACCACTCGTTTCAGGGGTGTTGACAGTATATTGGAACAGAAAGAACACTCTACTGTAAATTAAGGTTTTTTTCCTGTCAGTGCAAAAGCTTGAGTGGAACAAAGAGGATGAAGTTGGAAGATAAGCCTTGCCCTACACCTGCCATGACAGCCACGCTCAGCCTTGCATCTCTGCGGGTCTTTTGCAGTCCTCCCCGCTCCCAGCAGTAGGGCACCACCAATGCTCTTGATCTTGGAGGTTTCCTGCCCCTCCCCCAGGGATGGAGGGATTTTTCTTTTATCTATCCTCCATGTTCAGCCCTGGGGCAATAGGATTTGCCGACCTTTCTCCAGCAGTTTAAGGCTCTCTTTCCTTAAAGGAGCGTCCAGAATGGTGTTTTGTGTTTTCCCTTGTGGCAGCTTCTCCCTCCCTTTCTCCAGACTTCACCATGGTTGGAAGCTTTCTCTATGTCCTGCCCTCCGTCCAGGCTTGTGAGCACCTGGTGGGGACGAGAAGAGCCCGCCAGGGTGCAGACTCCCCTTGCCTGAGACACTGGCCCACACTTGGCTTTCAGCAAGTCATGAAAAATTGTAGCACATTCTTCCTTCTTGCTTGTTGGGTGGATGTGTCTTCTTTCTGAGCTCGCCGCGGTAACCCTGTGCTCCTGCTGTCTCCTCTCATTTCAGTTGGCTTGGCTGCCTCACTGCCTCGGCTCTCCTAGAGGCTCCACAAATTGTGATTTTGTAGTGTCTTCAGTTTTTCTAGTAATTGTTAGGGTTGGAGCCATGTTCTTTCCAGCTTTCCACATCCTAACCAGAAGTCTGTCTGTCCTTTTTTATTCACTGTCTTTATTACCATTCATTCTTCTGGCTGTTTTGTTCCCTCTGTCAGTGTTCTTTGTTGTATTTTCAGTCTTGTCTTTTCATTTTTGGCACAATACCAGTTAGCCTCCACTTCTCAGAGGAGGACTGTTCTCAGATCAAGTCTATGTTCACGTTTTGCCCATTCCCGAGTCAAAGTTGTACTTCCTGGGATTAATTAAATTGCAACCCTAAGTGAAATTGTGGGCACCAGTTATAAAGTGGTCATCAGACCATTCAAATTATCACTAATCTTGATTTTCTTTTTTAGCTTATCCAAGTGAAAATACAAAAGATTTAAGTATTGTAGAGAATTCCCTCACCTCCAAAAACATGTGATTGGCTGCCTGGGAGTCCATAGACCCAACTCAAGAGGGGTGGGTGGTGTTGGTCAGGGAACGAGTGTAGTTTGAGTGGCTGGTCGTGCCTGGCCAGCCTAGCATTGAGCACCCAGCTCAGGACCTGGACTTGATAGCCTAAAAAAAAGGAAGACTATGAGACAAGTGCAAAAATACAGTGACATCTATCTGTAATTTCAGTATTTTTATATTATCAAGATTTGATATTCATTAAGTCACTGACTCAGGGTTCTGTTGTATAAACTATCTAGATAACTGGTAAGAGCTGTCGACTGGATAAAGAAGATGACTTTTCTGACATGGACACGCTCTTTCTGTGTCAGGCTTGACTTAGGAAGATGTTAACGTCAGTTCTTTCCTCTGTTGTTTTAAGAAGCCAAGAGCTGTGCCATAGTAGGAAATGCCGTCACTCTGAGCAGCCTGTCCTCGATCAGCAGGCATAGAGGGTCCTCATTCTAGAAGATCTTCAGCACCTGTGACTAGAAGGAGAGGGGATAGAAAGGGAAATTTCCGGTGGGTGCGGGGCTTGAGAACCAAGGGGACAGCGACCCCTTGGCTGTGTGCGTTTCTGGCGTGCGGGCAGGGAGCCTAAGAGCTGCGTGTTTCCGTGTTCCTCAGCACCTCCCTCAGAGATCACCTACGCCATGGTGGCCGCCGACTTGATCCACTCGCTGGTGGCCGGCGGCGGCGCCCCTTGCGCGGTGAAGGCGCAGAGCCTCTTCGTGTTGGATGAGAACAGCTGCCCGCTGCAACAAGAGTTCTCCCTACTGGATTTTTATCCCGACAGTGGCAAGCCTGTACCCAGTGCCCTCCTCTGAGACCGGAGGGGGAAGTGGCAGGTACTTCAAGGAAGATGGCTGAACTGATTTGCCTTTTCGAGAGAAATGAATGACAGGACTTTACCTGGGCGTTAAAAAAAAAAAAAATATATATATATATATATATAATATGTATATATATTAAAATATATTTATATATATATTTTTATAAAGAGAATTGTATTAAATGTATAAATTAAAACTTTTTTTCTAGGAACATTCTGTGAGGTTTTCTGTCTGTTGTTTGGTCTTTTCCTTTCCTGCTTCTAGAGGAAGTATCTGGCAATAAAGGCCATATGTAGCACCTCCCTGGGAAGCTCACTCTGTTGGTCCCTGCTCCATTCCAGCGCTCTACTAAGGACCCAGGACACAGACAAAAGACATTTCCTCGGGAGTGGCTTTCTGTCATGCTCACAAACTCTCAGCGCTTTCCCTTTAATAAACTGTCAATGTGAAATGATTTCCTCGGTTGTAATTATACATGGTAATGGGTTAGTTTGTATAAGCCTGTGTTTAGACAAGTTCAAGACAAGCATGTCTTTCTATAAAGAAGCAATGAAAATGAAGGAAACAGATCCTGCTTCAACTCGTTTTATAAAAGGTGGAAGAGTCATGTTAGTTCATTTCTAGGATCTCAGTGCCTTACTGAGTTTACTTATTTACAAACATTTAGTGATTTGTTCTCTCATTAGGATTATAGAAGAAGCCCGTATAAAATAGTAGTCACTGATGAGGAAATGTGGAAGGGCGCCTAACCTGGAAGTCTGGAGTATGCTGAGGGTTAATAGGTTAAAAATATTGCTTGAAAAAAACTAAATTCGTGACCAAATGGACATGTTTGTTTTACCATACATGTGCTTTTAAAAATTATTTTGGTTCATTGTACTTGTTTTCTCTAATTTAGGGATGCTTTTTTTTAAAACTTGAACCTCAGGAGTTTTGTGATTCTCCCAAAAATAATATGTAAAAATGTGTGTGAGAGTGCACACACACACAAGTACATCTTTCTATGGAGGAGGTCAGTCATTCTCAGCAAATCCTCAGAAGGATCCTTGACCAAAAAAGGCGAGGGAGGTGGGGTAGGAACAAGCGCTCTACTTGGTGAGTTAATTCCTGGGGAAGGAAGGGATTAAGTCAAATGATTGCCTGCACCCAGTAAGGTGGGTAGAAAAAGAGTTGTCCCCGTGTTGTACGTAGAGAAACAAGATAGTTGGCTCTCCCAGATAATTCACGTGATGGGTGACGAATCTCAAGCCCAGAGCTGGTGTCTTCTAAGCCATGCTCTTTCAACTATAAGCACAGTAGAAGCAAATCTGGAATTCTGATATAAAATTTGCCCGTCAGTGTAAGCCTACCAAGAGCGCTGTTCTCTTAAACTTGCCTTCCCCACTTTGTCCTCAAGATGCGGCCTAATCCTTTTATCAACCAAAACACAGCCCCCTGGAATAGACGGCTCTTCACACCCTTTTGGGAAGAAGTCTCTAAGCCATTTTAAGTGAGACCAAGAGCACCAGATCACACCAATATCTCTTCACAGATTTTGGTCCATAGTTCATAGGTTCACCCATATTTCTGGAACCCTTATTTGGGCTGAAAATAACTTCCTTCTGTCCTGAGGAAATTATCATGTATTTAATTTAAACTGCCATAGCTCCCAGGTGATTCCTTACCCATGATGTACAGGTAAGTATATTTAACCTACTCCACAAATTTTTATAAAAGTCAGGTAGCCTAAGAATGTCAGCCAATCCAGCAGTCTTATGTCTGGCAGACATTTTAGGTAAATCGCATTTTTTATCTGACAGTTCAGCTGAGAGGGACAGTTCTCGGGTCTTAAGTTGTTTACAACTAGTCTTCCATTAATTTAGGTTTACCTGAATGGGTGACCACAGGCTGTTAACATGGCTTTCTTAGAAGAAAATATCTCTACTTTCTCAGAACAACATAGAGTGAAACAGAAAATGTGCCATCCCTGTGTCTTTCATTTTAAATGATGAATTTGTGTCCTGGATGGTCTCGAGATGGTGCGATATTGTTCCCAAATCGGAACAATTAGAATAAAGTGTTCATCTTTTCTGAGACTTTAACCCTAGCCCCTGTTTTAAGGCCAATAGGGTGAGAAATAGGTGAGAGGGAGGAGGTTTGCCAGTTAATTGTTATTCTGTCTTTGGGGGTCTTAAACCTGGTTCGTCATCAGGAAGTGAACTCCACCCACTCAAGGAATACATTTGCTAAGGGTAAGCTGTCTGCTTCCAAGACATCTCTCCCTTTGTTCCCACTTGGCGGCCTGGGGCTGGAGGAGGGCATGAACTGGCAGTGAGACCACTTCTCCCCAGTCCCTTCCCTGTCCCCCAAGGCCCAGCTCCTGCAGGGACTGAGGGTAGGGAGGAAACAGGACAGGGGACAAGGGTTTCATGACAAACCAGCTCCCATCATGGTCCTCTCTTGGGGGGATCCTGACTGCCGGTGCCTTCTGAATAGCAAGCACCCAATGCTGCTCTTTCTAGAACGCGTGCCGGAGTTCTTCGGAGGGCTTCTCCTTCTTATGAACGATGCATCTGCATCGTTTCTTGTCAGGGGAGATCATGCTCCTGCCTCGTCTCTTCCACCCCTCAACTCCCTCCAGATGTCAGCTCTTCTCTTCACCCCAACTTCTCTCTCTGACTCACTTCACTCCACGCCCAGATGTGCACAAGGCAGCAGGTCAGCAAATTCTCTGCATAACTGGACAGCAGACAAACTGAGGGATTGCCCTTATTTACATAATGTGTGTAGTGCAATTTAAGTTATGTAACATTGTGATCATACCGTGTGGAAGAATCTCACCAAAATGATATCATGATTACTCTGGGTGGGGAACTGGGGCCTGGTTTTACTTTCTCCTTTATGATTGTTTTTATCTGATGGAATTACTAGGAAAATTTCCCTAATTTCTGAAGAACACAAATTCCCTATATTAAAAAGATTACTTACCAAATATAGAAAAAGGTAATATGGTTTTGATCACAGAAATTAACACCACCTACTAGATGTAGATACTTCATGGGGTGGCAGCCAAGCCCACAATGATACCGCTTCTCTGGTCCATGTCTATATTTGGTTTGATTCCTTGGCAAAAACCGATTACTCACAGACAGTAGGATACCTGACTCAAGCTGGGCCAATCAGATTGTTTTTTCCAGAGTTAAATTAAGATTTATGCAGAGTAAAAAAAAAAAAAAGATTTATGCAGAGTAAAATGCACAGATCTTAAATGTACAGTGTGCTGAATTTTGACAAATATATACATTCATGTAGCCAATACTACCATCAAAATTTAGGTTTCCATCTCTCTAAAAATTTCCCTCGTTTCCACTTCCAGTCAATCCCCGCCCATACAGGCAACCACTTTTCTGATTTCGATCATCACGGATTAGTTTTTTCTGCTCTGGAACTTCATATAAATAAAATCGTGTGGTTTATTCCTTTGTGACTTGCTTTTTTCACACAACAGTGTTTTTTTTGAGATCCATCCAGATTTTTATGTGACTCGGTAGTTCGTTCTTTTTATTAGTGAATAATATGCCAGTGTATGAATATATTACATTATCTATTTTCTGATCAAAGGTCATTTGGGTTGTTTCCAGTTTGGGGCTGTTATGAATAGTTGCTATGAACATCCTTTTTGCAAGTCTTGCTGTGGACATATGTTTTCAGTTTGGGGTATGGGGGGGGCGATAAATACCTGTGACTGAGATAGCTGGTTTATAGGGTAGGTATATATTTCATTTCATAAGAAACTGCCGAACAGCACTCCAAAGTTGTACAACTTTACACACAAGCCATGTATGAGGGTCCCAGTTGTTCTGCTTTGCCACAATTTGGAGGGGCCAGTCATTTTTACATAGCCATTCTACTGGGTCTGAAGAGATAGCTCACGGTTTTAGTTTGTGTTTCTCTGATGATTAATGCTGAGCAACTTTTCATGTGCTTATTTGTTGTCTATGCATCTTCATTTGTGAACTATAGAAGTGTTCCTTTATTTTATTGGGTTGTTTGTCTTTTTTTACTGATCATAAAAGCCAGATATGCGTATTATTAATATTTTTGAAGTGCCTGTTCAGCATTAAAAATGATGGCCACATGATTTCAGGAGAAAAAAAGAATGTGTAGCTGTAACAAAAAGTCTTAAATAAAATGTCACTATTTTGAATGGCTGGAATGTTATACACAGAAAAATAATCTTAGGAAACCAACCAAAAAATGTATTAGTAGCATGTTAATTACATAGAACATAAATTAAACATAACATAAACTTAAAAATTTTAAATGTAGTAATATATTACCACACACCAATAATATACAGTTCTGAATATAATAAAAATAATCATGCTTACAGATAAAACCAGAAACATGAACGGCTTTATGTATTCAAAGGAAATGACTTAAAAACCACGAGGGAAATATAAAGAGAAAAGAATCAATGAGACATTGACTGTGCTCTTGCTGCTTGAGAAGACCCGAGTTGCAGAGCCGATTCAGTATTAACCAAAGTCCCTGATGGATGGCATATACAAGTTGACAAATTGATTTACAAATTAATTGAGAAGAATAAAAAGCAATGTGAATATTCTAAAAACCATTGAGTTTTAACTCCACATGGGTGAATTGTATGGTTTGTGAATTATCTTCATAAAGCTGTTAAAAAAAGAACAGGCAGAAAAAATTTTAAAGCTAAAACAAAAAAATAAGGAAAGCAGTGGAAAAAAACCCCACAGATTTGCTGTTTATAGTATATTAAGTGAAAAATCACTTGAAACAGTATATAACATATGTCATTTCTGTAAAGACATACATTAAGTCAATGGAGGGAGATCAACAAATTTCAACAATGTTTATCCTAAGGAGCTAACAACTGCAGGAAACATTTTACTTAATGAGGCAATGTTTCTTTTTTTTTTTAAGTTATTTTTAATTTTTTTTCAAATGTTTTATTTATTTATTTGACAGAGAGAGACACAGAGAGAGGGAACACAAGCAGGGGGAGTGGGAAAGGGAGAAGCAGGCTTCCCGCAGAGCAGGGAGCCCGAGGTGGGGCTTGAGGTGGGACTCGATGTGGGGCTCGATCCCAGGACCCTGGGAACATGACCTGAGCCGAAGGCAGACACTTAACCAACTTGAGCCACTCAGGCATCCCTGTATATATGTATTTTTTAAAAGTAGGCTCCATACCCATTGTGGGGCTTGAACTCACAACCCTGAGATCAAGAGTTGCATGCTCTATTGACTGAGCCAGCCAGGCGCCCATATTTCCTTTTTAAAAATAAGCACAAATTTTCTTATTTTTGTTCCTTCTTATATAAAAGGTAGCCTCTGTATGCTTTTTTGTACTTTGCTTTTTTTCATTTGGTAATAATCCTTGGAAATCACTCTGTGGGTTTATCCTCATAATATAATTTTTTTTTAAGTTGGGTTTAGATTGTATTTTTTCCTTAGTTTCTTTCTTCCTCCATTCTCTTACATGTTTTGTACATCCCTTAAATTGTAGTTACGTATGTGGAGGTTATATAAATATACAAATACAGTGTTGGGAAAATTTTGTATATTCACATCTCTGTAATTATTGGGTCCTACTTTCAGTTGCAGATTATTCACGTTTTTGTTTTAGGATTTGGCTTAGCTAATATAAAAGAAATCCCAAGTAAGTTTCTGAATAGGTAGCTTCTTTTTCTTGGGCTTACCAGTCCTTGTCTGTTTATCTCTGGACTGATTTCAAGTTGCTGTGTTGTCAGAGTCCAGCTTCCTCTGTGGTAGTGTTCTATCATGTCTGCACTATTAAAGAGTATAGAATGAACGGGACGATGAGGTAGCGACCCATCCCTAGAAGGCCAGGACCCACAAGGTATATTGTGCTTCTCTTCACACATCATTGACTAGGACTAGTCATGTGTCCAGCTACATATTCTTAATAGAAAAAGAAGGGGAAAATGAATATTCTGTAGCCACGGGTATCAAGATATTTACAGCTTTTCTTTCTTTCTTTTTTTTTTTTTAAAGATTTTATTTATTTTATTTGACAGAGAGAGACACAGCAAGAGAGGGAACACAAGCAGGGGGAGTGGGAGAGGGAGAAGCAGGCTTCCCGCGGAGCAGGGAGCCCGATGCGCGGCTCGATCCCAGGACGCTGGGATCATGACCCGAGCCGAAGGCAGACGCTTAACGACTGAGCCACCCAGGCGCCTCATGAGGCAATGTTTCTGAGAACAGAAACCAGACAAGGATATCCAGTGGTATCACTTACATTCAGTACTTTCCTGATGTTCCTAGCCAGATTAATAAAGCAAAACATTGAATTAAAATCTAAGGATTGGAACCAAGATATAAAATTACGATTGTATGTATTAAAAACTCAAAAAGAATCTAGAGATACATGATTAGCATTAGTGAGTTTGGCATGATTGCTGGGTACAAGGTCAATTTAGGAAGACCCACTTTATGGATACCAGCAAGAATTAGAAGATAAACGATGTAAAAAAAATCCCGTTTATGATGGTACAAGAAAATCACGTGTCTAGGGGAAGAGATAATGAAGATAAACAAAGCCCCTGCACATGGCACTAGTACACACTGTATAGAGAAATTAGAGAGGGGCTAAATAAATAGAAGTGTATGCTGTGTTCAGGGATCGGAGGACTTTAAAATACTTAAAGACAGGTCCCCCGGAATTGACTTAGAGACTCCAGGCAATTCCAACCAAAATCACAACAGACTTCCCCTTTGGGAGATGGTGGGGGGGGGGGGGGGGGGGGGACTTAGCAAGTTAATTCTAAAATTTACATGGAAATGCCACATGCCCAAATAGCCAAGACACTCTTGAAGAAGAACCAGACTAAGGACTTACTCGAACAGATGTTGACATTACAAAAGAGTAATTGACACGTGATGATATTAGTATAAAGATAGGCAAATTCACTAATGTAGCAGAAGGAGCTCAGGAACAGACCCAAATGTGCATAGATGCTTGACGTATTTCCTCGGTGCTGGAGCAGACTAATGGGGAAAAGGATAATCTTTTCAATGAACGGTGCTTGGATAATTCAATATCCTATGGAAAAAAAGAAAGAAACTTGAATCCAATATTGTAACTTATACAAATGTCTATTTCAAGTAAATTCTAGATTTCTAAATGTGAAAGGCAAGATAATAAAGCTTCTTGAAAATAGTATAGAAGAATATCTTCATGATCTCGAGGTATGGAAAGTGTGAGAAGGTGGAGGAGGGACAGTAAAGTGTCCTCCAAACTGAGAAGGCACTTTGAGACCAGAAAATGAAACAGGCCACTCCATACAGTTTACACAGATTTATTCGGGGTAACTTACGCGGGAATTGAGCAGGTGATAGTCCAGAGCTGCACAGCTATTCTCCCCAAAGTCCAGACCTAAGTCCACAAATTTTAGAGTGAGGGGATGTGCAGAGATCACCTTGGGTGAGGTCAAAAGGTCTAACACTTACCAGACCTCGTGGCGCCAACTATGTGCTAGAATGGGAGGTGGGGTGGCTAGAAACTATTTTATCTCTATTAGTTATCTAAACAACTTTAGGGAAGACAAGAACAAACCTTCCCACATTCCGGTCAGGGCATACATTAACCTCCAGAGGGCTTGGAACATGTAGCCCCAAGAGAGGTCATTGTGTGGACGTGAACAAGATGGAGGGCCAAAGATGGAGTCCATATTGTCTGCACGCTTACAGAAGGACTTCTTAAAAAGAGGACACAGTAAGATTGCTTCATTTGACTACATTAAAATTAGAAACTTCTATTTATCAAAAGAAAGCCATAAAAATGGGAGGAAATCAACCACAAATATATTGGTAATTAAAAAAAATAGTATCATATGACCTCACTGATATGAGGAATTCTTAATCTCAAGAAACAAACTGAGGGTTGCTGGAGTGGTGGGGGTGGGGTGGGAGGGATGGGGTGGCTGGGTGATAGACATCGGGGAGGGTATGTGTTGTGGTGAGCGCTGTGAATTGTGCAAGACTGTTGAATCACAGATCTGTACCTCTGAAACAAATAATACAATATATGTTAAGAAAAAAAAAGAAGAAGAAGATAGAAGGAGGGGAAGAATGAAGGGGGGGAAATCAGAGGGGGGACGAATCATGAGAGATGATGGGCTCTGAGAAACAAACTGAGGGTTCTAGAGGGGAGGGGGGTGGGGGGATGGGTTAGCCTGGTGATGGGTATTAAAGAGGGCACATACTGCATGGGGCACTGGGTGTTATACGCAAACAATGAATCATGGAACACTACATCAAAAACCAATGATATAATGTATGGTGATTAACATAACAATAAAAATTTAAAAAGCATAATGGGAGAAAACAGTTGTAATACATCTAATCGAAATGAATTCCTACAAATCAAGAAGAAAACCACAACCCAATAGAAAAGTGGGTAAGATCCATGAACAAGCCCTTCACAGAGGAGGAGATCAGAATGACCAAGTAACATATAAAACATGTTCAGCCTCCTTTGCCATCAGGGGAGTATGAATTAAATCCACAAGGGATACCTCTCCATTCTAAAAAGAATGCCTGAAAAAGACTGATGATACCAAGTGTAGACAAGGATGTAGAGCAATGGGAACTCACACACTGCTGGTGAGAATGTGAATTTGGTACACTGACTTTGGAGAACTATTTGGCTTTATCTACTAAAATTGGGAGATATGCAAACCCTATGATCCAGCAACTCTACTTCTGGTTTAATACCCCCCCCCGCAAATGTATAACGAATCTCAATACATCATATGGAGTCAAGGAAGCCAAATACAAAAGAGTGCTTCCTTTCCAATTCCCTATATGAACTTCGTAACAAAACAAAAAAGCCTGTGGCATTTAAGGCTGCGTGGTTACGTAGTAAAAGCGAAGAAGTGATTTCCACAAAAACCAGGCTAGTGGTTATTTTGGTGGGGAGGGAGAGGTGTGTTTGGGAGGGTGCACAAGGGAAGATTCTGGGGAGGCTGGTTTACCAGTTACCAATTTCCTGGCATCTCCAAATCCATCCTTAATACATGCTCTGCAGTGATCACGCTGCTGAACAGTAGAGGGCGCCGGAGACACATTGCAGGAGGTAGGCGCTTTTCTTGCTGGTTCCAGTAGGTGCACATCAGTCAAGACGCGGGTGTGAGGACCCCGGATGGCGCTCTGCCCCTGTCACACGCCCCAGACTCGCGGCCCCTCGGCCACTTTGCGTCCTGGTCTGGCCCGTCAGTCATGTTCCCATGACCCTCCTGACATGGACACCAGAGCTCCAGCCCTCGCTCCCATCTTCTCCAGTGCCCCCACTGTCTAGCTTACCTCATCTGCCTTCTGGAAATTTGTCTTATCAGGTCAGTCAATCAGCAAAGCAATAAAAGCATATTATCAAGAACAAAAGGAAGACAATCAAATCTGGTCATTTGCAGGATTATACTTTATCATTAGTGAAGATAAACACATAATTTACACAAACGGGCGGGGAGAGGGGGAAAAGGGAGGAAGGAGGGAGAAGGAAGGGAGAGGGAGGGGAGCTGACAGGGAGCGAGGGGTGGGGGGAAGGTGGAGAGATGGACAGCCCTGCAGGCCGCTAACGGTGCCCAAACAGAAGCGGCTTGTCGACTAGGCACGCGAAGGGCCTTTAACACGGCCCCGGCCCCGCCCTGCTGTGGGAGTGTGAAGGCACTTGGTGTTGCCTAGGGCTTTTTGGAGGTCTCTCTGGCAGTATGTAGCGGTGATACCATTTTGGACACCTGGAATCTGATCGAAATTCCAGCTCCACACCTCCTGGCTCTGGAGCCCCGAGAAATGGCATCGGCGGCCTGATGCTCACTTTCATCCTTTCTGAATGTGGGGAGTTCCTTCAGGGCTGCTGTGCAGATTTAACAAGCTGAGGTATAAAGCCCTAGGATATTTCCCAAGGGCCAGTTCCTTGCTCCCCATCTTGACAGTCATCCCACTTTGAGAAACATACCACTCGAAATAAAGCTTCAAGTGGGGCGCCTGGGTGGCTCAGTCGTTAGGCGTCTGCCTTCGGCTCGGGTCATGATCCCGGGGTTCTGGGGTCGAGTCCCGTATCCGGCTCCTTGCTCGGCGGGAAGCCTGCTTCTCCCTCTCCCACTCCCCCTGCTTGTGTTCCTGCTCTAGCTATCTCTCTGTCAAATAAATAAATAAAAAATTTAAAAAAAAATTAAAAAAAAAATAAAGCTTCAAGTGGGGAGGGGAGGAGTGACCTGGGCAAATGATTCCATGCTTAAAATAGGAAAAAACCAAGAAGCAGATATTATGATCTGTCTTAATAATAGCATACTAAATTCAATTAAGAAATAGATCCATTATGTTGAAAGAGCCCGGCTTATGGAATATAATCAGCAAACTACTTCATCCTTTTTTCTCTTTCCAGTGACCCATTCAAACCTGCTCAGCAGGTAGCTTCTCCCTGCCCTTTGGATAAAATCTAGGGCAAGGCCCATGACTTTTTTGATCACTCTTAGGTAACAATAAATTTTTCCTGTACCTTCTACTTACCAAAGCAGGCTGTGATCAGCACTTAAATGTCCAATCCCATGTAGTCTGAACTTCCAACTTCATTGAAAGCTAAAGCTCCCCCTTCACTCCCGCCCTCACCCCGGCTCGCGCCCCTCGCAGCCTGCAATCAGAGATGGGCACGGAGCACCATTTTCCTTTTGTGTGCTTCCACACTCCCCCAACTTGCTAACAGAGGTTTCTGCTCAACCTAGCAGGGGCAGGGAGGGGGCCTGACCGGGAGGCCGCCTAAGGGGCAGGAGAGGTCCTCCCTGACCAGTGCAGTTATGAGCTGGAGTACTCATGTGGGTACTTCAAGAGCCTCCTTGCTCTGCCAATCTCTTACCTAAGGTTCCCGTACCCCAGTGTGCCCTGGGGTGTGGGATGGCACACAGCACCATCCTCATCCCCTTTAAAGGTCTTTATTACATTGTCTGGAAATTGTATTTCCCAGACACTCTTACGAACAAGGTTCCAGGTTGCGTTTGCCAAACGTGAGATAACTGGGTGAGACTAGACAGCAGAAAGAAGGTAAAAATTGTCCTTTTCTGCCTTTGACTCTGACACTTCGGCCAGCAGCATGCTCCAGGCTCTCACAGTAATCTGGGCAAATAACTGGCAAATGGCTGTGTAAGTTCCAGTCTCTCACCACTAGAGGGTAGCAGTGGACAGCAGCGGCTTTGAGGCCTGGCCGCAGATGCCCAGTCCGGAGGTCTCCCGGACCCTGAGAGCCCTGCACAGCCACACACAAGCCCCCGGAGGTCCCCATTTCCAGAGCACATCAGTAAAGTGCACTGAATCACCACCCCAATTCTCCACCCCTCCCTGCAGCTATGGCCACTGCCACGTAGCCTGCAGTTCCTCTCATAAAAAGGCATAGTTTGCCTCCCTGCCCCTTGATTTTGAACTTGCCGAACAACATGGCTCGGCCAATGAGATATTAAGTAAACACCAGCAGAAGATAGAGCTGTGCTTGCCCTTCTGCCTTCTCCACGAAAAGAACCCCCCACCCCCACCCCCACCCTCCGGGGAGCTGTTGCCCTTTCAGCTTGTGCTCAGAATGAACAAATGCAGAGCAGGGAGCGGACCTGAACCCAGCCAGACCCACTGCTTGAAAGTGACTTGCCTAATGTAGGTGGGCCATAGATGGGTGAGAAATAAATGCTCATTTTAGAACAACACAGACGTTGTGATTGTTTTGGGCGATTATTGCAAAAACAGATGACAGAAGCAACTTTTCTCCTTTTGGCGTCACCGCCTTCCCACGAATTGTGTAATCAAATTCCCTATATAAAATCAGTCTTTGCTGAGAATTCTTTTTGGGGAATTCTAAGAAAAATGTTACTTTTCTGTGTGGGGTAGAGTGATGTTCATGCCGATAGATGACTAGAAAAGCTGAATAAAATACAGAAAACCTCTTTTTAAGTTACTGGAGAGCCGCCAAATTGACAAGCTGATAGGCCGTGATCTCAGAAGAAGGAAAACACAAGGAGGGGAGCTGACATTCTGTGAACCACTTTTTCCTTCAGGAAATGCCTTGATTCTCATCGAGGGGCTGGCCCTTTGAGCAGAGGGCCGTGGCTAAGAGACAGTAAAGGCCGCGGCAGAGTGTCGAGTTGGAGAGACAAGAAATTGGAGATTGGGGTTGCCGAAGCAGCTGGGACTGAAGAGGCAAGATGTTGAATAGAAAGGAGATAGAAGAGTAATTCTGACACTTAGGGGTTTTTCCTTTGAGGCATTCGCTGAATTATGAAGCTGTGAATTATTTTTGTAGCAAGCCCATGAAAGATGGCAGGGCTTTTCTTTTTCTTTTCTTTTTCTGACAATAGCATGACACTGAGGGGATAAAAATTGGAGTTTAGAACCCACCAAGGAAGAGAAGCCTAGTAAACATACCAGAGCCTCACTTGGTGATCCAAATGGTATCCTTGGAAGACTACACTCTAAAAATGGGGGAAAACCAGAAGTGGTTACAAAAACTGCGACCTAAGGGTACCAGGGTGGCTCAGTCAGTTAAGTGTCTGCCTCCTGATTTCGGCTCAGGTCATGATCTCAGGGTCGTGGGATTGAGCCCCGAGCCGGGCTCCACGCTGAGAGTGGGGCCTGCCTCTCCCTCTCCCTCTGCCCTCCCCCTACTTGTGCCCTCTCTTTAAAAACAACAACAACAAAAACCCTGCAACCCAGACTCCAGTTAGTTCATCACCAGACTGGATTAAGGTGACCTCTCCCCATTCCGTCAACCAGAGGATATAGTAAACCCTCTCTGGAGGAATGCTGTCTCCTGGAGCTACTATAATTTATCATCATGGTCAGCATTAGACAATATATTGTCAAACATTCCAAGTGACGGGACCAAAGGGGGAAAACATACACAATAAAACTGACCCACTGATGACACAGATATTGGTGTGATTGACAAAACAGAGACTTTCATCAGAGAACTGGAATTGATCACAAAGCATCAAATGGAAATTTAGAACTGAAAAATGCAGTAATTGAAATTAAGGACTTAGCATATAGGTTAACCACAATTAGACTTAGCAGAAGAAAGATTTAGTAAAATGTAAGAGGGCAGTATAAAAACTCTAAGCTGAAGCACAGGTGTAAGGGGAGTGGAAAATGCAGCACAGTGCGCAGGAGTCCTGTGGGAGCTGGCTGGAAGATCTAACGGGTGTGTGACTGGAGTCTCAGAAGAAGAGAGGAAGAAGGGGCAGAAATCATATCTGAAGAAATATGGGCTGAGAATTTTCCAAAACTAATGAAGCTTTATTACTCCCAGGGTGATAAATAAAAGGAAAATTGCCTGGGCGCCTGGGTGGCTCAGTTGTTAAGTGTCTGCCTTCCGCTCAGGTCATGATCCCGGGGTTCTGGGATCAAGCCCCGCATCGGGCTCCCTGCTCAGCGGGAAGCCTGCTTCTCCCTCTCCCACACCCCCTGCTTGTGTTCTCTCTCTCTGTGTCTCTCTCTGTCAAAATAAATAAATAAAATCTTAAAAAAAAAAACTAAAGAAAAGGAAAATTGCTTAAGGTATACCATAGTCAAATTGCTGATAACCAAAGATTAAGAGAAAATATTAAAAGCAGCTAAGGGTGGGAAGGAGAGGGAGATGCATTACTTTCCAAGGAGAAACAATAGCATTGATAACTCACTTGTCAACAGAAATGATGGAAGTAAAAAGACAATGAACACCATTTTTAAACTGCAGACAGAAAAGAAAATGTCAGCCCAGAATTCTATTTCCACAAAAAAATCCTTTAAAAATGAATTTGAAATAGACATTTCTATTCAAAAACTAAGAAAATGCGCTGTGAGCAGATCTGCACTAAAAGAAATACTAAAAAGAGTTCTTCAAGTAGGAGGAACATGATCTCAGGTAGAATCCCAGAAATGCAGGAAAGAATGGAAAGCAAAAGAAAGAGCAACTCTGTGGGTGAATATAAATGAATATTGACTGGACACAGTAATAATAGTAATGTCTTGCTAGGTGTAAGGTATATGTGGAATTTAGATGAATGATATCAATACCATTAAAAACTGGAGGTAAAGAGAGATTGACCAAAGGAAACGGAGGGATATAACATGTTAATGGATTGAAGATTCAATATTGTAGGGATATAAAATGGCTCCCAAACTGGTTTATATACTCAATGAAAATCTGGTCAAACTCCAGCACTTTTTTGGTGTAGTAATTGATAAACTGATTCTAAAATGCTTTGTGGAAATGCTTTGTGGACATGCAGGGATCCCCTGGTGGACAGGACTGAGACAACTCAGGCCAGCTCTCTCTGGTGCACTGGAAGCACTTGTGTATTTTCTGCTCTGACCGTGTCTGTAGACATTTCAGCCCAATACAGCAACCCCTTCTTCCTCCCCATCGGAGCAGAGAGCCTGTCAGTCTCTTGCCATTGAGATTTTTCAGCTGTGAGTCAGACTCTGTCCTGCAAAGGGGACACTTACCAACCTTTCCAAGTGGCCCTGGAAAGGCCACTGATAGGCATGAACGTCACCTTGAAATGTGCGGGTGGTTGGCATCTCTTGTCTCGGGGCCCCAGGTGACATGGAAACCGTCCCAGTTTAGTAGCCTGCTAGACCAACGTACAGAGGATGTGTGTGCTATGACGCTCTTATAAACGACCGGAGCGTGGGCTTTGTTGGAATGTGTGTGTGTAATAAGTGAGAAAAAGCAAACACAAGATATTCTGTCTTATGGACCACTGCCAGGTAAAGCTTGGCTTTGTGCATCGACAGAGATCGGAAGTGAAGTCAAAGAGGCACAGACCAAATATAACGATCACTACTTTCTTTGGCTGAAGTTGCTTCACTGCATAAGAAAAGAGACTGGTTTGAAGTTTATTCCAGGTACACAGTCACAACGCATTGACCCTGCAAGTTCAAAAGCATTTGGGTGAAAATACAAACTGCCTGTTAAGTAACAGTGACAAGCACAATGAAGGCTCATTACCTGGAGTACAATGTCACAGGGAGGTGATGACTGTGATTTGTGGAAACTCTCAGCTTAATGAACTTTACACGGACACCGCCACAACAGTCACCCTAACGAAATCACTAGGTTTGCAGGAAAAGCTCTCGGCCCCGTGGGCTGCGCTTTGGCCGCATGCTCTCACTATTCCCTGCCCAAAGTGAGTCCCAAGAGCTGAACGCTGTCAACCAGGGAGACCACAGAAACCAGTAGAACACCAGTAAAACCAGGGGCATGAGGCTTGGGCTCTGGGGAGGATGGGCCATGGGCAGGATGTGACATAGCCCTGGGAGGGACCCAACACAGGTGAGGGCCTCCCCAGCTGGCACAGGGAGCAGGAGCCTTGGTACCTGGGCCGACTGCTCCCAGTGTTCTTTCCCAGCTCCTGAAGCTGGCGGGTCTCGATCCTGGAGAGCTTTCTCTCCTGAGCCGTGGGCATGCTGTGCCGCCCAGGCATCTGGGGGCTGTTCCATACCAACACGCCCAACCCCAACCCAACTTTCAGACTGTGCTATTTATTGTGGACCGGCTAAAATCAGTGCTTTGGGCACTTCCGGCCCCCCATGATGCCCCCAGAACAGTTTGTTTTCTCTGCCAGGTGAAAGTTAGGGAAACCACAGCTGAGACGTGGTGCGAGTCCAGCGCCAAGCTGCTGTCAGTTTTCTGGGATGGTGGAGCCCGGGTCTCTGTTCAGCACACACAGCTATGCTATCACTGAACAGCATCGTTCTTCTTCTTCTTCTTTTTTTTTTTATTCTTATGTTAATCCCCTACATTACATCATTAGTTTTAGATGTAGTGTTCCATGATTCATTGTTTGTGCCTAACACCCAGTGCTCCATGCAGAACGTGCTCTCCTCAATACTCATCACCAGGCTAACCCATCCTCCCACCCCCCTCCCCTCTAGAACCCTCAGCTTGTTTTTCAGAGTCCATCGTCTCTCATGGTTCGTCTACCCCTCCGATTTCCCCCGCTTCATTCTTCCCCTCCCAGCATCGTTCTTCTGAAAGCCTGAGATTCCGGTCCAGCGGAGACTGTGCTGACCAGGGGTTGGAATTCGCAGCCCGGGCAGCCCCATGGGTGGAGGAGGATGGAGTGAGTCGGGAGGGTCTCTGAGGCTGGCAGATGGCGGCGAGCCATGCTGCTGACCTGGCTGGGGCTCTCTCGTCCCCTCTTCTCTCCTGTGCATCAGCATGCACGCTGCCCCGGCTTGGGCTGGCCTGGAAGCCCAGTGGAGTGCTGGCCAGAGCGCCCAGGCTGCGGCTGCCGTGGGAGAGGGCAGGCTCTGGAGGCAGACCGGAGGTCCCAGCCGAGTCAGGGCTCAGGCGGGGGACAGAGCGCATGCCAGCGCTTTACCAGCTCCTTGGGCTTGCTGAGCATCTCATTCCAGTGCTCCAGCTGTCTGCCTCGGGTGCACATGTAAGGGCCCACCACCACCCGGCCCAGCTGGTGGCTGGCTGTGGGGGAGGGAAAAACACCATCATTCTCTGGAGCACAGAAACCACCTCACCTCGGGCCTTCTTTTTCTCTCTCTTACTCCTCCTCTCAAAGGACGGAGCCGGCCCCCTCCCTCTTTAAGCTCGAGCTGACAGCCCCCAAAGGGACCCTGGCTTTGCTCTGGAATTGGACATAGGGGGAGAAGGGCACCCAGGTGGGGAGAGCCAGCCCTTGGGGGTCATCCACTCTTAAGCCAACCTCACGTCAAAGAGCTGAGGGAGAAAGGGGCCCCTCCAGAAAGAAGCCCTTTTCCATCAGCCCACTGTATGTTCAGAGGGAATATTCAACAATTTTCTCCCACCAAGTGCCATGGTGGAGAAGGGCCGGAAGCTCTGGTCCATGAGGCCAGCTAGCCCGATGGCCCTGCTCCCCCAGATGCTGCGAGTGGACACAGGGTGTCCTGTCACCCGCCCTGAACCTCACCCAGGACCCTAAAGTTTTGTCTGGAAGGTATGAGGCAAGGTAGGGCACACAACGACCCTCAGCATCAGGTCACTTGGCTGGTGTCCGGCAGCCAGGCCGCCACCCAAACTCTCTGGTGACTTGCTCCAAGAGTGGGTAGCAGAAGCCACCCTTTAACCTCTCCGTATGGGACCACGGAGAGTCAAACTGGAACAAAGCGGGGTGTGAATCCCGGCTCTCCTGCTAGCAAGCTCTGTGTCCTTGGGCGAGTATCTTAGCCTCTCTGAGTTCTAGTTTCCCTAGGCAGAGAGCAGAAACCTCTCTCTGTGGGTCCATACTGCCTGAACGCTCCTCCTTTGCCCGTTTCCCCCACAGCCCGGGGGTGGGGGGGGCGGCCTTACTCTCCCCTCTGGCGCTCTGCACCACTGTCAGGCTGAGGCTGGCCGTGTCCAGCTCCACGGGGTCGGCCCTGAAGCTGAAAGTCTCGCTGTACACGGGGTTGGCGGAGCCCAGCACAGCCGAAGTCTTCTTGCACTTGACAACCTTGTTGTGGTTCATCAGAGACACTTTGACAAACACACCTAAGGGGCAGTGCGGACCGTGGGCTGGGAGGGGCAGGCAGAGTCCAGCCTCTGGCCCGTGGGAGGTCTGGCTGGGAGGGCACACGCCCACCCTGGGCGCCAGCACCCCCCTTCTCCCAGCTGCTGCGGCCAGAAGGCATTGCAAGAGGAAACGGTTGATTAGTGTGTGGGCTTACGCTGCCTGAGGAAACGCTTGGCTCCTTCCCTTCCTTTTCCTTCCTCTGTGTCTCCTGAGTGCATCCACGGCTCGGCTGGCCCTTGTTTCCCGGAGCCTGGCACCACACCACACGCCCATCCCTCCCGTTGGTGGGGAGGGGCCCTGCCTGCTGAGTGCTCAGGCTCCCTAGGGCCCCTCAAACCCCTTCTCCTTCAGAGGGCCAAGTTTTTTTGGGGTGGGGCTCACATGGGTTTTGGATCCACAGTGGAAGGTTGAATGACAACTTGCTTCCAGTGACCTGGATGTGGAGACGCAGAGGCGGCAGATAGCTACCACCTTGCGGGGGGGCGGGGGGGGCGGTGCACATAAGGGCAGGACGTTTCGGCTCCGCTCCTCCAGCTGCTGGGTTCTGGGAGGCCAGAGGAAGCAGGGCACCGCGCTCCCTGCTGGCCTGGGATGCGTCTTCTTCCAGCCGAGCGTCCTGCCTCGTGTACAGGGAGCCCTCCCTGGGGGCGGTGGGGCAAGGGGCCTAGCCCTGGAGGAACTGGACTCGTTCATGGAAGGACAGAGGTGGAGGCAGAAGGACAGCACCGTTCAAGGAGCCGAGACACTGCCTTGGGAGGGGCAGACTTGGTCTCAGGCATGTTAGGGGTCCTTGGTGGAGGCCAAAGGGATTCAGTCTTGGGTTCAGTATAAGGAAGTGGCTTCCCACATCACAGGGGATAGTGAGCACTCCGTGGTGGGCCACATGCAGGCAGAAACTGGAGGGCCAGAGGGAAGGGTCAGACTCCAGCCCCGGGCCCCAGGCTCACAGGACGGGGCCTGCCCTGAGAAGGAAAACTTACTGACGAAACTTGGGTCCTTCTGGAGCCGGAGGCCCTTGGCTCGCAGCACGACCACGGTCAGGAGACACAGGCAGTCATTGTAGCTGAGACAGAACTGCAGGTCTCCAAACTCGGAGGGAGGCTGGAGAGGCCGGGGGGAAGCACCCTCGTCACTCAGCAGGTGCTGGAGGAGCCATGGGACCTTCCCGACAGCCTTCCTCCCTCCTCCCAGCAGTCAGGCGCTGGTACGGGGTGACACACCCACGGTTTCTCCTTTCAGCCCACCGGCATTTTACAGATGGGGAAACTGAGGTCTGGACAGTCGAAGGGCCTTGCTGAAGATCACATAGTAGTGAGGGTCAGAGCTGAGGGTTCAAATCCAGGTCTAGGGGATTCCAAAGCCTTCCAAGCTACCTGGGTCCTCTCGGAGGCGGGGGCAGGAGGAGAGGGTATTTTCCTTGGCTGGTCCATTTGGGGTGTCACCTTTCACAGGTGTCTGGTTTGGATGGGAATCAAGTTGCTCCAGGTAATCTGGTCTCCAGGGCAAAAGAACCTCAGGCGGCCCTTCCTTGCCCAGGAGCAGCTCCACCCCGCCCCCGGTCCCGTGCGGCTGCAGCCCAGGCCCCTGACCCCGAGTCACACTTGCTTGGGCTGATGTCGGCCAGCAGGCGCTGGGCCACACTACCGGCTGCCCACGGCAGTCCGACACGCAGCGGTATGTGGCGGGTGACCTTGACCTTTACCTCCCTGCTCTCGGCCTCCAGGTCTCTCCAGATGACGTGCGGGCAGTCACCTGCCAGAGTCTCATTTCTCAGGGGGAAGAACACCTGGCCCAGGAGCTGGTGCTTCCTCTGCCTGTCCACGTGGTACACGGAGAACCTGAGTACCCTCTGTGTGATGCTCTTTCTGGACACCTGGGAGAGATGAGGGTCTGGGCTGGGGTCGGGCGTGGAGACAGGGGATGGGAGGGTGTGGCACGCTATTCTGGACACAGGAGCTTTTGGTGAGAGGTGGCTCAGCCAGGGACCTGCAGCCCTCAAACCCAGGCATCCTAGATTTTCTTCTCTTTCTCGTCTCCTTTCCCTTCCCTCATAAAGCTCAGAGAGACTAGGATCAAGTTGGGGTGGGGACAGGGCAGGGAAGTGATGAGTAAACAGAAGTAAGTTTGTGAGCATGACGTGCAGCCACGCTGGGCAGAACGGCTACCTGCCTTGGCTCTTCATGTCCTGAGAAGAGCAAGGTCACCTGTGAATTCCCACAGCCTTGACCCTCAGCAAAAGTGCCGGGAGCTGGGCCTCATGCCAGCTCTCTTTTCAGCTCCAGCTCTCGGGCCCAGAAGAAGGCAAGAATTAGGGCTCTGGCCTCAGCAATCACACTCTTCCCGGATGCTGAGTGGTCTCTCCTCACCTGGCCAGTCAGCCGGCTGCCCGGCTCTTGAAAATGTTTGTCTAAGGCCTCAAGGCAGCTCTTGATGGCTGGTTTCCCATAAGGGCCCCCAGTCACTTGTTCAGGCTCCCAGGCCCCTGTGAGCTTGGCTCAGTGCCCTGACAGACTCTGCACCTCCAGACCCTGAGCCTGCCTGTCCTCGGGGCAGCCAAGGCACCGCCTGCAGCACCATGGCTCCTGGGGCCTGCGCTGGCCTCCGATAGGCTGGGCGAGTTCCTGCCCCTGCTCCAGGGATCACCTTGCCAGAAACCCCCTAGTGATCCAGGGCTTTGGACTGCTTCTCCAGAGCCCCATGGGCCAGAGCCTGGCATTCAGTAGGTGTTCCAAGAATGTGTTTTCTCTTTCTCTCCCTGACAGAGGAAGCCCAGCTCTCTACCCCCTCACCTCCCTGGTCTCGCCCCTACCCGCACCATCAGGGCTCCGGGCTCTTGCAGGCCCTGACCTGGCAGACAGGTAAAGCAGAGTTGGTGGCACTAAGGGCCTCGGGGGGCTGCAGGGCCCTGGCCGTCACAGGAGGCTGGGGCTCACCTGCACAATATCTGCTCTTTCCCTGGAAGCCAGACCCTGTCTGCTCCAGAGGTCGTACCTGGAAGATGAAGTGCTCATCAAACTGCGGGTTGGAGGTTTTGCATTTGGTCTTGGACTGGAGGAAGCACCGCTCGTCGGGCAGCAGATGGAGCTTCACCAGGGGGCTGCAGGTCTCCGAGGGGACTTGCAGCCTCTGCGCCTTGATCAAGCCCACCAGCAGCCGCTCGGCTTCCTGCTGGTATTCCACGGAGAACCACAGCCGCCCCAGGCAGCCCTCGGGGAAGTCGGTCTCACTCTTGTCCTCCAGGAACTTGTATAGCTCTGGGTTGATGGTCCCCATCATGCCTGCATTTCCTACAACACAGGGGTGGGGTGGTCTGCCAGGCCAGAGGAAGGCAGGGACATGGGGGACAGTAAGCTCTGGGCTTCACCATCCCTGCCCCAACCCATCTCTTCTTGACTGAGCCTCCAGCAAGCAGTTCACTGGCGTCTCCTGACCGCATCCGCCCCATGCCCTTCTCCAGACTGAGCACAGCCCCTCTCTCTAGGGCAACTCCTCCAGGAAGCCTGACAACACTAAGGCATGACATATCCAGGTCTGCTCCGCTCTGAGGCCCCCAGCAGAGTGTTCAGTATTCATTTAACCCCAGCGCCTCGGTCAGGGCCTGCTTGGGGGGTACCCAGTGCCCAGCACCTGGCCTGGCTTCTGTCCATGGGGTCCAGAAGATGTCTCAGTGATAAAGTGCTGTCTCTTTCCTTCCTCTTCAAATTAGAAGGGTATATGCCTGGGACTAGCTGATCATTGGGTGGTTCCTGGGAAGGTATCTTGGGAGGTCTTCAGAGCAAAGGGGTGGGCAGAAAGCTGTGCGCCCAGTTCCTACCATTCTGCCCTCTGGATCAGCCAACCTATCAACCTAGAACAGAACCCACTGAGCGTTCTGGGTTCCAATCCCAGATCTGTTGCTTACTGCCTCTGTGCCCTTGAGCAGGGCACTGTTAACTTTCTGAGCCTCTGTTTATGAATGTATAAAATGGGGTGAAGATCTCTTCCTCCACAGAGGCATGGTGAGGTCTAACTCCACAACGGCACCTGAGGCCGTATCTGGCACAGGCTGGGGGCGCAGCAGGCATTCGGTAAACCCAAGTACCTGGAAGGAGTGGTCCCTGGGCAACTCTTTCCAAGGGAAACCAGAAGACTCTGCCCAGAGCCCTGGGATCCCAAGGGAAATGGCTTTACTGCTGAGACTGGGCACACCCCTGCCAGCAACAGCCTTGCTTCTGGTTCACTCCTGGGGTCCAACCTGGGGGGTGGGGTTGCTGCCCAAATTTTGCCCTCAGGAGGCCAGCAGTGTGGGCTTTCCCCAGGCATCACAGTCCTGGTGGTCTCTGCGCCCAGAACAAGCAGACCTGGTAACTGGGGGCCTCGCTGGGGGGCTGCTGGTCCAGGCTGTTTTCCAGAGCCAGGCCCATGAAAGCAAATGGGCCCGCCCTGGCCTGAAGGGAGCCTGAGCCCAGGCGGGCTCTGGTAGGAGCACTCACCAAAGCTGCCGCGGGAGGGGTGGCGCATGGGCTCCGGGGCAAGGCGGGGGTCCCGTGGGGCCTGGGCCCACTCTCCACGGTGTAGGGGTACCCAGTCTCGGTCTTGGAGGGAAGGGAGCACCACGAATGGCACACCTGGGGGCCTGTTCCGAGGCGGGGGAGATGACACACGTGTTGGCGGCAAGAGAACAATGTGGCCTCAGTGCGCTCAGCCCATAGGGGTTGAGTGCCAGAGGCTGCAGGAAGAAAAGCCAGTGGGAGCCAGGAGGAGGCAAGAGCACCATTTTCTGGGCCCCCCCCCCCCCCCCCCCCCCCCCAAGCCAACACCTCTGTCTATCTGCAGCCAGCGGAGACTTGCAGAAGGAGCACTGCTTCTGGAGTCACTCTGCCTGGACTCTAATGCCTGTTCTAGCACTTACTAGTCCTGCTCCTTGGACCTGCCACATATGTCTTTCCTTATCTGGAAAATGAGCCTCATCATGCCTGCCCCATAGCTCGTAGTGATGATTCTGGGGTTTCTTTGTAGCACAAGGAGGCGCTCCATAAACAGACCTCCCTTTCGCACCCTACTCCAAGGGAAACTCCACGGGGAGGGCCCTAAGCAAGGCCAGGAGCTTGCTTGGCCCCACATCCTGCCTCACCTGCTTGGCTGGGTCCCGGCATGTGGTGGGTAGAGCTTGCCCCCCTGAATGCCGGACGCAGCGGTGCTCCCCGGCAGCTCCTCATAGGTGAACATGGCACGAAGCTTCTTCCAGAGACAGCAGCTCACCCAGATGAGCAACAGGAGTGGCAGCAGCCCCCCAGCGAGGCCCCCAATGACCAGGGCCATCTGCTCTGGGGGGCAGAGACCACCAGGACTGTGATGCCTGGGGAAAGCCACTCCCCCTCACACCACTGGCCTGCTGGGGGGCCCAATTTGGGCAGCAACCTCACCCCCTGGGTTGGACCCCGGGAGTGACAGAGAAGCAAGCTTCCTGTTCCTTTGCAAAGCAGCCATGAACCATTTTCTTGTGCTCCTGAGTAGACACTGAATCTGCTCTTACCAGAACCTTTATCTTCCCTGGGTTCCTGTTCAGACTGAGAGTAAGCCTGAGTGTGGGCATCATGTACTTAAGGAAAGCCCAGGAAGGGATGATGCCCGGGTTTGCATTCCTGGCCCTATCCTCTGGGGTCTTGGAACCTGCTGAGAGGCTGGACTCATGTTTGAATTCTGTAACCTTCTCTAAAACCCAATCCCTTCCTCAACCCTCTATCAAGATGAACCCACTTAGGGGAGTCAGTTGAAGACGACAGGAGTGTGGATGAGGAAAGGGGCGTGTGAGAAACAGAGACACAAGGACCCTTCGCTGCCTGCACCCCGTCATTTGCGGGGGCCTGTCCGGATCCACTCGCGTTCAGCGTCCCCTGAGAGCCCTGGCACGCTCGTTCCCAGGCGCCAGCTGCCTGCCCTCGATGGGCGAAGAAGGTGCCTCTTTCGGGTCAGGTGCGGACAAGGGGCTTCCCGGGCTCTGGGGTCTGGACCGAGGGGACTGGTGAGAAGGCGGGGCCCCCACCCTTCCTGACCCGCAACCGTCTGGGAGGAGAGGGTCTCACTCTCCCCTTCACCCCGCCCCGCGCTAGGAGCCACACGCAGGGTGCGGACTGAGCCCCAGCGGGGCAGGCGGGGCGAGGCAGAGGGCGGCCACTGGGGGCCGAGGGGCCCGGGAGCGGCGCTGGGGGCGAGGGTGGGGCGGGGGGCACTTACCTGCCATGGGACTGCTCGGGCCGGCTGTCGGGGCTGGGGCGCCCAGGTCTCCGCGCCTCCAGCCGCCGCGGGGCAGGCTTTTAAGGCCCGGCGGGGGCCGTCAGGCGGGCGCGGGGGCGGTCCCCCGTCGCGCCCGGGCCCTGGCGGCAGACGGCGGGGGGCAGGCAGCCAGCCCCCGGACGCCGCAGCTCCGCCCCGGCCAGGCCCTGCTCGCCGCCCCAGAGCGGAGCCGCGGGTGCGCGCCCGGAAACTGCAGGGCTCCGGGCTGGGCCGCACGGGGTGCCCGGGACTCCCCGCGGCTCGGGCGGGGTGGGGTGCGAGGGCCCCCGGGTCCGGGAGGCCAGGGCTAACGCCTTCGCCGCCGCGTCTGATAGAGGGTTCAGCCCCCGGCCCTTCACGCCCGGCCGCCTGGGCAAAGCCACCTGCCGGTGTAGGAGGGCGCCTCCACCTTCCGCGGCCCCCCGCAGACTGCGGCTGCGCCCCCCTCCCCAACGCCCCTGGCCCAGCACCCACCCGGACTGCGGGGCCCTGCCCGGCTCCCAGGGCGGACTCTCCGCGCGGGGTCCCGGGTCCCCGCGCAGCCTGTCCCGCCGCGGGGGCGCGCGGTGCGGCGCTGAAGTTCACACGTCCGCGGTCGAAACACACAAAATAATGAGGCGTCGGAGAGCCCGGGTTCTGCAGCCGGCCCGCCTGGGTTCCGACGCCGGCTCCCCACTTGGGGCAGTTTCCTTCAGCACTCTGGGCTCTCTGTCCTCAGTTGGGTTAGTAAGAGTACTCCCTCTGGGTGAAAGTACGTAATGGACACGGCTTAGATCGGTGACTTGGCCTGAAGGTGAGGGGCTGGGGGTGCACAGCGAGTGCCAGCCACTGCAGTGGTGATTATGTGACCAGGGTGGCGTCGTCTGGGTCCCCTCGACACCCGCAGCCCCTATTATTGTAGTGATGATTATTAGACCGCAGGGGCAGTGCCAGTCGAGACCAGTGGACGCAGCCTTGACGGGAGGCTCGAGTAAGGGCCCTCCAGTTTCTGTGCCCGCTCCCACCCGGTGTGCGCCCCATTGGAGGATGCGCCCCCTCTTGGGGCAGCGCCCAGCGTCCCTGCGGGGCGCTCTGGTGGGAGCATCTGAGACCTTGAGGCGGCGTCTGTAGCTGGGGACCGAAAGGGATATATGTGGGCGGAGAGGGAGGGTCGGTCTTGTATTACAGCCTTGTAGGTCGTGTCCAAAGAGCGAGTATGGGCCCCGCTCCTGCCTGGCACCTGCGCCTATCACGGTCCAGAGGAGGCTGAGTAGACAAGATGGGGAGCTCACCAGGCTGTCAGTGTGCAGCTCCGTCCTGCCTGAGCGCTGGTTGACCCTAGGCGGGATGGGTGGTGAACTGGGGTCCCCCTCATTTTGCAGGGGCAGGAGGAAGTGTGGCTACTTTCTTTTCATGGTCAGGTGAGAAGGGGGTCCCTGCATCTCTACCCAGTAGGGCCTCTGTCTCCACTCCACCCCCGAAGCCTGCTAGGAGCCTGGAGGAGGCAGGGAATTTCCTCTACCAGCATTCACCTCCCACACACTGTATTGGATGGAGTGTCTGGAGAACCTGGGACTCTGACCTTTGCTTCTGCTGGGCTGGTGATGCTGGTGATATCTCAGGGTATGGGGTCTGCGTCTCCCTCAAAGCCTCCTCATCTTTCCCCTAAGGTCTGAGTTGAATGTCAGTTTCCTGTTAGTTAAAAACAATGTAGTGTCTTGCAGTCTGAAGTCAGAAGACTGAAATGGGTCTGCAGGGCTGCCTTCCTTCTGGAAGCTGGGAGAAAATCCATTTTCCATCATTTTCCAGCTTCTAGAAGCTGCCTATAAGTGGCCCCTTCCTTCCATCTTCAAAGCCAGCAGCAGCATTTTCTAATCTCTCTGAATCTTTGTCATATTCTTTATTTTTTATTCTTTCTTTATTTTTAGAGAGAGAGAGAGAGAGCACGAGCATGGGGAGAGGCAGAGGGAGAAAAAGAATCTTGAACAGACTCCCCGCTGAGCACAGAACCCGATGCAGGGCTCCATCTCACAACCCTGAGATCATGACCTGAGTCGAAATCAAGAGCTGGACGCCCAACTGACTGAGCCACCCAGGCGCCCCAATCCTTGTCATTTTCACATCACCTTTTCTGCCTCCCTCTTATAAGGACCTCTGTGATTAGGTGGGGCCTGTCCAGATAATCCAGGGTAATTGCCCCATCTCAAGATCTTTACCTTAATCACTTCTGCAAGGTCCCCTTTGCCATGCAAGGTAACCCAGTCCCAGATCCCAAGCATTAGGACGTGGACATCGTTGGAGCCACAGTGTCCTGCAGCCCTCTGGGAGGGATGGTTTACATTCTTCTTCCTCCTGCTGCTTAAAACTCTCAGTGGGCCCCAAGCTGGGACCAAGCAGCAAGCAAGGCCCACGTAGTCTTTGTGTGGTAACATTTTAGCTGCCATGACCCCCTCCCTAGCAGCCCTGCCTGAATGCCCGAATGCCCCCGACAGGGCATGGCATCCATCCACACCCAGCCATCTCCATGATTGGCCTGAAGCTCCATGAGTGGGTGCTTCTGGAAAAGGGAATGCCCTGTGGCCAGTCTGGAAGTGTCAGGTCCAGAGCTGCCCATCCTCCTCCAGCCCCATGCTCTGCTTTTCTAAGGCCTTCTGGCTCCTTTCCCGGTCTGCTTTTCTCACCACCCACATCCAAGCATGGCCTGCTTCTGCTGGCTCTTTTTCCTCTGTCCAACTCCGTCACCACCAAAAACTTCTCCCAGGTCTCTGCCATCTCTAACCTGGAGCACTGCATCAACTTCCTCTCTGAATCTTCAGATTCAGCCCGATACCTCCTCCCCTGCTATGTCTTCTAGGCTCCCCTCCCCATTCTCACCCACCCGGATGCCCCCTGTCACCATCCCTCTGCAGCGCTCAGTGCCTATGACTATCACCCCATCTCACTCTCCCCAGCAGACCAGGACTTCATGAAGGCAGGGGGCCATGCCTTATTCAGCTCAGCGTCCCAATATCTGCCTCAGGGGCCGAGGCTGTGCTGAACGGTGGATGAAAGGCTTGCACCCTCAGGATGAGCTGCCTCCTGGTTTCTGCCAATGTCATCCATGCATCACACACATCCTGGGCCCACACTTTGGGGCCCACCAGAAGCTCTTGGCCTTGCCCTGTAGACTGGCTGCCGGGTCTTGCACTCACATTGCTAGCTTAGCCTGCGACCACCTTACACATGCAGCCAGCCCACTGAGTTGAGTCTTTTTCCTTCCACTGGAAGATGAGAGCAGGTGTCAGGGAGGAGTTCACCTTTCTTGCTGCTCTTTATGTTTTGGGCATCATGATGTAGGCTCAGTGTACATGACCTGTTGAACCCTATGTTGTATTAGCATGCAGAGTTGGGACCACTCCTTCAGATGAGGAAACTGAATCAAAGAAGTTCCACGGACCACCCAGTAAGTGGTGGAGCTAGACCCAGCTCCTGGATCCCCTCTGTCCACGGTCTCACAGGGGCCCTGAGCCCGACTGACCTAGAGCCTGCTCACATAACAAGGGCCTCCAGGTCGAGCAGCAGCCCTGGTCCAGCTTCCTGTTTTCAGATCTTGGGTCTCTGGGAGCTGGGAAATCTGGAAACAGCGGCAGACAGGGTTTCTCTTTTCCGTGGCCAAAAGGAAGTCATATTTCAATTGGCAAAAGCATTTCCAAGGAGGGTTGCAGGAAGTCCAAGTGTTTAAAGGCCTGCAAATGCCTGCAGGTGATTAATAATTCAGTGCAATGGATGATTCATGAGAAAGGCCACTTTCAATTAACCTTAAGAATCAGCCCGTCTGAGGAAGTGTCATCTCTCGTCACCTAGGAACGGAGAGACCAGAGCAGGATAAAGGCCACACCAAGAAACATGTGGAAGACCATGTTTCTCACCGTTATGTAAATTCCACCCTGGTCAGCCCATGGCCCTCTCTGTGAGATGGGGAAGTATCCTACATTTTCCCTGGTTCTGCTAGGTTGGCCTTACTTTCCTACTTTTGAGGAGCTTGGAGGAAGTATCTTTCCTTATCTGGTCAGAAGCTCCCTGCTTGTCCCCCACTCCACCATACTGGCTCCGAATAGGTTCTGTGGCCAACCACTCAGGGTCCCAGGATGGAGCCCAGAGCCCACGGCGCATGCCTGCCTCCGGGAGTTTTCTCTGCTGCCCTGCCTGGTTTTCTCTTCTTCCTGCCCCTACTTGGCAGCCTTTCTCTCTACTAGCAACAATAGCCTGCCTTTTATTTCTTGGGAACTACTCTCTCCCCTCCTTGCTCACATGGTAGCTGATGGAAGTCCATCACGCTCTGTGCTCCACTCCCTGGCCGCAGTGATGGGTTCAGCCCCGGAATTTTTGCGGAATCAATTTGTGTAGACACTCCCTTTTTCTCAGGCCTGGTGGAGCAGAAGGAGCTACCTCTGGGGTGGTCGGGAGCACTTGTGTGGAGGAGGGTGAGGCAAAGCCAGCCCCAGAGTACAGAGCGGGAGCCTCAGGATGCTGTCTGACCTCTGGCCCTGCCGGGCCGGCCGCCATCTCTCCCCAGATGGTTCAATAAATTAAATAAAAAAAATTGTTTTTCTTAAGCCAGTATGAGGTAATTTCTGTCACTTGCAATTAGGAGTCCTAATTAATTGTTAGCTGAGGCAGGCAATGGCTCTATGAGGCTCATTCCCGTCTCACTCGGGTGGAAAGTGAGGGACACGGACGGATGTGACGAGTTGCCCGAGGCCACTGAGCTAGAAAGTGACTGGCCCATCTTGACATCATTTGTTCTAGCTCTGGGTCTCCTGACCAGCCCCTCAGACAGTGCGGAAGCCAGGGATGGAAGCAAGGCTTGTCATTTCTGAGTTGTCATCTCTGGCCCCGCAGCGATCCCAAGGATCGTGGGCCACTCAGGGGCAGGTCTTAGGAGTCAAGGTTAGTGTGGCCAGCAGCAGCTAATTTACCCCTCAGCCCCAGTGCTCACCCGCACCCCCTCCAGCTTTGTTGCTAACAGCAGAACCCAGACTTTGTCGGGACTGCAGTGCGCTGGGGCCCAAGGATGAATCTGGACCGTCTGGGCCGTGCACAGTGCTCTCAGCCCCCTCTGCTAGACTCTGACCTGACTACCCTTCTTCGCAGCTACAGGTGGCCACGTGGCAGTGCTCTAGCCAGTGAGACACGTGAGGACAGCTGCTGGGAAATACTTTTTTGGGTAAAATTTTGTTTTAATGTACCAAGGTGTTACACTGATGTTTTGGCGAAGACACTAAGAAGTTAGCCATCCAGCTCCAAGGAGAGGTGCTAGGCAGAGATGCAGATGGTCAAGGGGGGCTGTGAACCAGCCTCACAGCTGGCCCACTGGGCGGAAGACAAGGCTGAGTGAGTGGAGGAGGGAGAGGACTTTGGCCAGGGTTGGAGCTGAGATGGGGACCCCCCCACCCCGGGGGGCAGGGGGAGTAGCCGTACCTCTCTCAAGCCCAGAGACCGTGGTGAGCCTGAACAGGACCTCGCTGAGAGCCTGACTTGTGTCCGCTGGAGTTTGGGAGTTTGGGATTCCTCTGAAGCTCCCTCTCCTGCCACAGTGATGGGTTCAGGGACACACAGACACAGGGACTGACCAGGGCCAATGGGACGCAATGCCAATTTTCCCGACAGTGCTGGGCCAGAGGCTCTTCCTGAGGGCTTTTGAATCTTACAGGCAATCTTGCATGATCAGAAAAGAGCCTGGCTGGAGGCTGATGCACACAGGGAGTTGTGCTTTGGGGCTTGAGGTGGTAGAGGCAGAGGGGTAGGCATGGTGCTGATGTATTGGGGAGCAACTAATGGGGGGGTCAAAGACTTGTTGATCTTCGGGGACAGAGGAGCCACTTGTGGTGGGAGAATGGACCTAACTGAATGGGCAGTTGCCACCAGCCCGATCCCAGGGGCTTGTCAGGACGGGAGGACCAGGCGTGGGCCATGTGGTCAAAAGAGCCACTGTGCCATTGTCTGTGACCCTGACCCCAGGCCTGCCCAGAACCAGTGTGAGTGCAGCAGAAGGGAGGAGGAGGTGAGCTTTCTAGGGGCTGAGGAGGGAGCAGGTGGCTTCTGATTCACTGGCTGGGATCAGAGAACTACAGCCCTGGAGCCGGGGGTGCAGATGACGGTGTGGGGAGTGGCAGTGGGAAGGGAGGGTCTGTAAGAGACTTTTGAAAGTGCCCATGACAGCATTTAATCTCTTCCAGATCCAGAGAGCATAAAGCCATCTTATGGGACCATCAAGAAAGAACTTTCCATACTTCCTCCTCTTCCTCTCTCCTTGTCCTCTGACCTCAGCAGGCTGTGTAGGGAAGGTGCCAGAGGAGAGAAGATGCTGACCACATCACTCTGTCAGAGAGCAGGGGCTTGCCTGAGGCCAGCCTGAGCTGTGGGAGACAGGAAGACTTAACTCTAATTTAAGCTGTCAGAGACGATGATTCCCCGGGCTGGGCCCTGTCAGGACTGGATCCGGACTGTTGAGGGCAGTGGACAGAAGAGGGAGAATCTCTGTCGGATGTCGCTCCATTCCAGGTGTGATCTCCATCGGGAGTTCAGGGCTCTCTCATATCCTTCTCCTTAATAGATCATGTAATCATGGACAAGGCCAATTTGTTCAGCTTCAGTGCTTAGAGCTGAGCTTTCACTCTGACAAACAAATCAATTCAAGTGCTGAGCCTGTGGGGAAGGCCCTTCTTTGTTTACCTGCTGTGGCAGATTACATTGGTGGTCCTAAGTCCTCTCTTCTTGGTACTAATGTTACACTTCCCCATCCTTGCAACATGGTGGGGAAGCATACATCCCTACTGCTGGACTTTGAGCTTGGCCACATGACTTGCTTGGTCCAACAGAATGTTAGCAGAGAGGGCGCCTGGGTGGCTCAGTTGGTTAAGCGACTGCCTTCGGCTCAGGTCATGATCCTGGAGTCCCGGGATCGAGTCCCGCATCGGGCTCCCTGCTCAGCGGGGGGTCTGCTTCTCCCTCTGACCCTCTTCCCTCTCGTGCTCTCTGTCTCTCATTCTCTCTCTCAAATAAATAAATAAATAAATAAATAAATCTTTAAGAATGTTAGCAGAGATGATGCAAGACTGGAAATTGTCTTCTTGATCTTCCGCCATCGCGGTAGGAAAGGCATGCCCCATGTAGCTGCTGGCTGCAGGCCAATGAGAGATCTGCAGAGCGGATCCAAACCCAACCGAGAGCCTGGAATCTATGGATCCAGCCTACGCCAGCTGACCTCGGCCAACCTGCAGACATGGGAGAGAGATATAAACGCTCATGGATGATTGCCATAGAGATTCCCTAAGCAGAAAAGTTACTCTTACAGTCACTCTTTTTGATTACTCTAGTGAGACCAGAGTGATGAGCTGAGCAGGGCTCCCCTTTGGAGGGCTACACCCTTTCTCCCCCTCCACACACCTTGGAGTTGTGGCCCCAGGGTGGATGGCCTTGTCACTTCTCCTTCCTGGCTGACTTTGGTCTTCTCTGGACCAGGTTTCATTGTGGAGGGGGTGATAGAGTGCTGAGGCCTGGGTGGTGGTAGTGGGCTTAGGGGAGAGAGAGGAAAAGGCTTGGAGAAGACATCTGGGGTTGTTGTACCACAGTATCCTTTGTCCTTCTTCTGCTAACGTGGTGCCCCAAATGTGTTCTGGCAGAGCCCCACCCCCTCCTCTCAGTGCCAGTGGCTCAGGTGCGGTTGACCCCTCCCTCTGCCTTGATTCCTCCGAAGCTCCCTTTCCTGCAGCAGTAATGGGTTCAGGGAGACACAGACACAGGGACTGACCAGGGCCAAAGAGACTCAATGCTGGGCCAGAAACCTCCTGGAGGGCCTTGAATCTCACCAGGGAATCTTGCAGGAGAAAAGAGCCTGACTGAGAACAGAATCTGCAGTTGGTGCACAGGGACTGAGGGAGAGAGTCACCGGGTCCTAGGAAATCAGACCACGTCTGAAGCCAGAACATCGCGGACTTTTCCCCTAGGTACACATTCCCATTTGTACTTAAGCCAGTTGGAGTAGGTATCTGCCATTTGTAATTAAAAGTTTCAGATGATACAAGATTGCCACCTGCTTTGAGTTCTCTGTGGTCCAGACTTGGAACTCAGTGTTTACCCTGGACTTATTTTTTAGACATACCTGTCTTAGGGGTTGTGTGTGTGTTTACAGTTGGACAAATAATTTATATAACTAGATATCGAGGCCCTGACAAAATACCACCCCTTTAAAAATGATCTACGTCAAGTACTTTGCTTACGTATTATACGTTCATTCATTCTTCACAACCACATTCTATAGTAGATATTTTTCCCTGTTAGGGGTTCTTTTGGCCACCGTTTACAGAAAACCTGACTTAATGTGACTTAAACCGCAAAGAGATTTATTTTCACATTTCAGTAACTCTAAGATGCTATTGATTGTAAAATGTACCACAATTGTGCCACTTTCCTTGCATCAGAAAAACATGATGTCGACCTATGAAACAACTCTTTACTGTCCAATCAGCTGTGAGATGTGACTTGATTTGAGAGGTGTTAGTGTAAAGAAGCATGTAGATTTTAGGTTTGGCGAAATATGGGATTAACAAGAAATCTGTAGTGAGATGACTTCAGATTTGGTTTGGCAGCTGAAGGTTATCATCCAAGACCCAGGCTCCGCGTGTCTTTCTACTCTGCCCATCTTAGCAGGTACGTACACCTTAAAGTTGCAGGATAGCTACTATACCCCCATCCAAGTCCAAGGGCAGGAGAAGAAGGAAGGGAGCACGCTCCTTACTCACTTCTCTCCTTTCATCAGAAAGCTCCTAGCCCATTGACTCTTATACACCATTGGCTAGACCCACATATGGCCATGCTGGTTTCAAGGGGGCCCAGAAAGTGGGCATCTGACCCTTTCAGTCTCACAGCGGGAGGCAAATAAGGGAAATGGCTGTCTGTGTCACAGGATTTTTATTCCCATTTTACAGATGAGGAAACCAAGGTCCAAAGAGCCTTAATTATATGTCCTTCATTATCCACTCAAGGACACATAGCTGGAAATTGGTTGACCCTAGATTTGAAGCCTGCGTTGGGTGATCCAAAGCCCATGTTCTTTCCACCGCACCATGAATCGTCTGTATGTTAAAGACTGAACATACAGTCTTTAACTGAACAAAACTGAAGTTTTCAGAAACTTCAAAGACAGTGACGGTAAACAGTAAAGAATGCAAATACCAGATGACCCTACTATCAGTGGGTCAAAGAGATAGGGGTTTATTGTTCTTCTGTAACAAGCAGCCTATAGATTGGCAGCCCTGGACAAGGCAGCTGCTCAGGGATTTCATCAAGATCTCAGACTCCCTCATCCTCTTCCTTTGCCTTCCTTATCGTGTAGCTTCTGTCCTTATGCTCACAGCATGGCTGCAGCATTTCCAGGCATCACAGCAGCTTTCTTTCCCAGTGGCTCCCTTCTACATCTCACTGGTCAGAACAAGGTCACATGGCTAGCTCTAGTTACACGGAAGTCTGGAAAGGTACATTTAGCTGGGTACACTCTCATCCTGGACAAAACTGTGACTCTTTTAGGAAGGAAGAAGAGAGAGAAACTGGGTAGTGGTTCTCATTAGTGCAGTGTGTGTCTGACTTTCATCTTTTCATGCCGGTGTAACGAAGCCCTACTTGGGCTTAGATATGGATGTGTGATTTACTTTGGCCAAGGAAATATGAACAGAAGTGAAATGTATCACTCTCTGGTGGAAGCTTTAAGAGTTGGTGCCTAATTCTCCACCTTCTTTTCCATCAAGGTGCTGATTGCAAAAGCATGTGTCGAGGAGCCTCCAGTTGCCCGGGTTCCTGAGAGAAACAGAGCTCCCTTGCCAATCTATGATGACCATAAAGCCAGAGTGAGAAATCGACCTTCGTTCAGTTAAGCCACTGATACTTTCACAAAGCTTGCTATTGCAACATAATCTAGCCTCTCCTGACACAGGTAGGCAATTAGCAGCCCTCCATTTGGTCCTCAGACAATGTTACGATCAGACCAGTGAGGAGCCAAGACCTAAGTCCGAATTAGCACAGTGTCCCAGGTCCCCCAGAATAAACTGTTAGTGGTCTCATGGTAAGAATTGGGAGCCCACAGGTTCCTAGGCATTAGAGAGAGCTGCATATCTGGAGCTGCCATCTGAGCCCGCCGAGCCAGCCAGCCACCCACTGGCAGTGTCTCTATCACTTTGTCAAGCCACAAAGGTGAAGGATTTGCCATGTTAGCCCTGCATCATTGCTTCCTTCTTACAGTAACAGAAACCAGGTTCCCTCTTCCATCAGACGCACTCTGCCCTGCTCTCCTCTGGTTAAGGGGTGGATGTGGGATGCATATTAGCCAATCCTATGTTTTCAGTTTGAAACTTGAATCTTGAGTGGAATAATCCTGATGAATTGGAAACTGATAGGAATTTATTAACGCCAATGGTGGCACTTGAAAGAGATCATCCATTAGGGCCTCTCTCTAGGTTCTTAGAGCTTCACTTAGTACCGTTCTTTCTGAGCTCTCCGAAGGGACCACACACCACCCAGAGATTCTGGAACTGGAGCTGGATGCAGCAACTGATTGAGAATCTAGACCCTATTTTCTCCTGTTACTGTTGGTATGAGAGGGTTTGGTGGTATATTGTATAATTGCATTATTTTAAGCAAGAATGTATTCACAAGTATGTTTATGGGAGGAAGGATATGTGCAGTTGTTGGGCAGAGAAAGGTGCAGATTGCCGTAGACGCCTGTTGTTTTTATCTGTCCAGAATCTGTTGCTTCTTCTGGTGACAAAACCCATGTGTTCTCCCCTAATCTCAGACTATGTGATAGGGCGGGATAACTTCTTAACTCCAGAGTTCGACTTGGTACAGAACTGGTCACTCAGACCATCACATTTCTTAGGTTACTGATGGGTTAAGAGCTGGGCAATGACTCACATTAGTTTACTGTAACTCAAACCTTTGAGGGGAACTGTAGGGAGTGATAACAACAATAGTAGCTAATACAATAACTTGACATTGTTCTCAACTCTTTAAATTCTTTTCCATGGACTTATAGATGTGAGGATATAATCCAGGAGCTGCTAAGAGCCAACTATGTATGGGAAGTCTGGCTAAAAGTGATGGAGAGGTGCCAGGTTCTGATGACATCCCTTACATCTACATCCAGCCAAACCTGACTGCCTTGGACTCTTGACTTACAAGAGCCCGAGAAATGTCCTTCGGGTGGTTTAGCCAATTTGAGTTGGTCTTCTGCCTCTTGAAGTCAAAAGAGTACTGGCTAATATAATATTTTTTGTGTAGATATGCAAGACACATCAGTAGTGGCACCTGCCATGCTCACAGCCCTAGCAGGGGGGACAACCAGCAGGGGGACATGTTTTAGACCATGTGACCATTGGGTGAGAGAGGGCTCCTGACCTAGGTGCTGAATCCATCAACTTGCCAGGATTTGTGCTTTCCTTTGGCACTAAAGATGACCTATGTCTATCAGATTTCTCTTGTTTGAACTGGGAGTTGGGACAAATGTCAGGAGTGAGGCAGCTAGCAGCAGGAGAAGTGAGAAGGATGCATTAAGAAATGCCACCAGGAGGAGCTGGGGCCTTGGTGGTTCAAGGTATCCAAACAGCGGAAATTCCGCATCAGTAGAGGGCGCTAGTTGGTGGAGAGTGTAGAGCAGAGGAAGGTCTGGAGGGAGATGATGATCCCCGGCTCCAGGAAGTACGTGAAGCAACAATGGCTATGTCTGGATCTGTCTGGCTAGTTCCTGCGACCTTTCCAATTCTAGTTCAAATACACATGCATCCTTACAAGCAAGCTTCAGGTGGTCTCTGACTTACCTTGTAAGATTGAACTCAGGTATCTGCCTTCCATGCTGCCTCCATAATACTCCTTAGTCTTGGCTGAAGACTATCACTGAGGCTACTTTTGGTAGCAAGGGATGGAAATTTAACCCAAACTAGTTTAAACAAAAAGGATAATTATTGGCTTCCATAGTTGAGACATCAAGGAAAGACCAGCCTCAGCCTAAACTGCATTCAGGGCTCAGATGATGTCCCTGGGACCTTGCTTCTCTTCACATCCTCACCTTGTCAGCCTCTGGGCCGGCTCTAGCACCAGGCTTTGTGTAAGATGGTGGCTTCAGTCCCCACATCTCCTTAAGGAAAAGAGTGAATTTCTTTCTTTGGACTCCCAGAGAAATTCTTTATTGCATGTTATTGGCTCTAAGTGGGACAAATGCTTATCCTGAACAATCTCTGGAGCCAGGGTAATGTGATGCAAGTGATTGGCCTGAGCCTACTTATGTGCTCCTCCTCTGAGACACACCCAAAGCACATGGGCATAAAGGAAAGGGTGAGTAACTTTGAGAATATAGGTTGAACTGCTCGAAGAGAGACTTCGAATAAGGTTGGCATAAGCAAGACAGAAGTTCCTTTCTCTCTCACCTGTCTTCAGGTAAGCAGCCTGAGCCCAGGTTCCTTCCTCTCTTGTTTATTTTCTGTGAAGTAGTATAAGTACTACTTCTTCAAAAACGTCTTCTATATGTGCTTCAGTTTGCAGTATAGAAGTGGTTGGAGTTTTCAACTCTTTATATACTGTTCACAGGTATTGTGCATTTGTGTGGCCTGATATATTCTACCACGTCTACCACCCAGCCAGTGGAAACAGAAAAAAGAGGAGGGCTCCCCCTACTTCTGGTTAAAGACATCACCTCTCCCCACTTCAGTCCTCCTGGTCAGTTACTTGGCCAAACATAGCTTCCAGGAAATATAGCTCCTCCCTCCCTGCATTTCCATGTCCCTAGATTAAAGCAGAGATTCTTTAAACATGTAAGGAGATCATGACCATTAGGGGGCCGTTAGCAGTCTCTATCCCAGTCTATTCCTTGGGCCATCCAAATGTCTGTGTGCCCTGTTCCTCAAAGCTTGGAATGCCCCCTCCCTCAGTGTCAGGGCCGAATGTGGTTCTTTATGGAACAGTGCCCTGTGAACTCATATACAAGCTGTCTCATCATACCCTCTATATGACAGTCAGTAAGAATAGGATAACACAGTAGGACCCCCTGTTCACATTAAGGAAAAACGGGAACCCACTGCAGCTACTGTGGCTGCCATCATCAAGTCCTACCGGGCAGGAATTGTGAGGAGTCCCAGGGAGTAGAGCAAATTCCTTGGATGACAGTCCTTTCTCCAGGACTGTCGGTCTGGGCCCCGGTGGTCCCCTCTTTGTCTACTACCTTCTGTGGCCAGAACCAAGGCTAGTATTGAAGGTGTACATCTCTTGGGGCTGTACCCTTAGGCAGCCCGCTTTCTGCTGGTATGGGTTTGGTGGGGAGAGGTTATTTGTTTTTTCTTTTATGTTTTTATTTTAATTCCAGTGAGTTAACATACAGTTTATATTCAGGTGTACAGTATAATAATTCAACAGTTCCATGCATCACCCTGTGGCAGTTGGTTGTTTTAAGGAGGCAGCAGTGAAGGCTTGTGCTGGCTGGGCTCAGGCTTTCTTTGGTAACACGCACATCCCTCAGAATCTTACTTAGCTTTCTGACTGTTTGCTTCCAGCTCTTCTCCCGGGCACATATTTAATATTTAAGCCTAAAAACTCTGGTCGTTTACTTAGCAGCCTGTCTGCTATACCCGGTCACCTCCCTCTGAACTTGAGACCAGCGAAGACATTCAGCTTAGCCTGGAAGGCAACATCCTCGGTCTGGTCTTTGCCATTGTGCTGGCGGTCACTGTCAGGGTGAGAACTCTTAGCTGAAAGTGCCTGAGAAAGACTAGTGTCCATAGTCTTGTCTCCTGCTAATACTACTTCAAAAACATCTTCTATATGTGCTTCAGTTTGCAGTATAGAAGCGGTTGGAGTTTTCAACTCTGAAAAACCATAGACAGAGAGCTTCTGCTAGCACGCTTGCATTCCCTCCCATCTCCGCCTGCATTCTGGCTAGCTCTATTCAGATTTTTCTGGCTCACGGAGGACTTTGCTGAGAGTGACAAGAGGCAGCTAGCAAACGTGAGCTTTCTGAAATATTCACCCATTTTCCTACAGCTACAGATGACTTTCCAGAGTACTGTGGGAGGGAGTTTATCAACTGCTTTCGCATGGTACAGCAAGGGTCTTCAGCTTCCTGGCTTACAGTATCATTGTGTTGAGAACATATTTTAAGTTTTGTTACCTGCAGTACCTTTCTTGCAGGTACAAAATTCTGTATTAATTACTATATAGGCTTTCCTTCTGTAAGAGACCCCTCACCCCAAATAGCAGCTTAAATGGACTATAGGTTAATTTCTCTTTCATGCAAAACCCGGTCACAAATAATCCAGGGCGGATAGACAACTTTGTAGTGTTGGGATTTAGGCTCCTTCTATCCTGTTACTGACATCCCTGGGAGGTCTTGCCCTCATCTGAATGGTACAAATTGGCTTAACACCAGTTCACTCGACTGCTGAGAGCAGAGGCCCCGCCAGCTAGAGTGTATCCTCCTGGCCACCAGCATCCAGAATGCTGTGGCCTTTGACTCTTTTTCTCTCTTGCAATTGTAAATCCTAAATAAAACTTGTTTTTCCTTGATGATTCTTTCTGGGAGGTATTGTTGCTGGTCACAAATCTTGCTTGGGCCCCAATATTGCCTAGCAATATTGACTTCATGCCAGCCAGGGGAGAGGGAAAGGATGAGGCACAGGGGCTCTGAGGGGCCCAGCAAGAAGCTGCTTGCATCACTTCTGCTAACGTGTCACCGGACAGAGCCCGGGCACACAGGGTGCCTCGCTGCACGGTGTCTGGGAAAGGTGGTCTCTGCTCTGGGCAGGCGTGCTCTCAGCGAGGCGAGTTCTATGCCTATAGAAGGGGAGAATAAGTGTTGGGGGTGATCCCCTAAATGAAGTGGGGGGTGTGGATTGTGGGGAGCTAACAAGGCACAGATGTCTACCACAGGGCCTCTCCTCTGTGTGCTCTAGCCCCTTCTGTCTCCTTTCATCGCTCTGATCGAATTGTCTGCGTATGCGCGTCTATCACTGCTGTCCCTGAATGCCCCATCACACAGGCTCTGAGGTCAAGGCGTTTCTGATGCAACCTGTATTCCCAGATCAGGGCGTACGGCTGGCACTTATTAGGGACTCAGTGAAATGTCTGTGGGTGAAACCGAGGTGGTAATAGGTAGTAGGTATTCCTGGATAAACTTCCTCCCTCCCTCCCTTCTTTCAGCTTCTATTGCATACGGCGTCCTGGGAAGTCAGTGTCTTTGGTCAGAGAGAAAGACACAGCCTTTTCCCTCACGGGTCTTAGGGCTGTGAGAGGAGTCTCTCACACTCCGGGGATTTTCTTGTCTGAAAAACAGACACTGTTCCGCTTAGTCAAAGCTCTCCCTTCCTTAGGCATTGATGACACACTGACACATTTGAACTTTCAGCAGCTCCTTTTCTGAGCCTCCCAGAGATGCTGCCGCCTGTGGTCATCTGAGCTCTGGGCTCAGTGTCGCTTTCCTTTTAGTCTGGCAACAGCGTCTTGCCTGTCCACTCCTCTCTGAGACCCTGGAGGGGCTGCCAGTCATAGGACAGGGTCCCCACCATCTGGGAAGAGCACATGACACGAAGAGCTCTCTCCTCTGGCCCAGGATTGTCAGGCAGGGTCAGTAAGTTTCGGTTTGTGGATCCAGAGATGTGAGGATGTAGATGTGGGGCTGGCAGCAATCTTGCTTCACAAAAGGAGAGCGTCTATTCCCTCAGAGGGAATCAGAGGGAAGGAGCAAGTGAGACAGAGTCCTATCCACATCCCTTGGGTCTTTGGCTTTAGCAATTGCCTGAAGCTGGATTAAAAAAATTCTCTCATTTGCCTAAACTACAGTATTAGCCCTTTTATCCAGCGTTCAGGTCTAATAAATGATTGGTTCGTAGGCAAGTCAGTTAACTTCATGACAGCTGGGAAGCAATCTGATACAGAGATTTTCTAGGTTGCTATGATTTTTCAAGTTGCCTTTCCCACATTCGACTGACAGCAGGTGTTGGGACTCACTGTCCAAAGCATTTAACCTAGTCTTCATAGTAACAGAACTTCTTTATGCATATTCCACCAGTTCATGTGCTATTTAATTAAATTAGATTTAATTATTTATGTAATTGCATAATTACAACTCGTACAGTTCGAGTAAGTAACTTTGATACAAGCTCGGCTGACTCTTGGTAAGCCGACAACTCAACCGCCGATGGCAGAAGAGCCAGCCAGCCCAGCCAGCATCCAGAATGCTGTGGTCTTTGACTCCCTTTTTCTCTCTTGCAACTGTGAGTCCTAATTAGAACTTGTTTTTCTTTGATGATTCTTTCCGCGGGATATTATTGCCAGTCACGAATCGTGCTTTGGCCCCAAGACTGCTTGGCCATCTTCTACTGCATTTCTTTGGCCAACAGAGGCTCTTCCCCTCTCTGCAATGACTATTTCTTTTCGTTTTGTTTTTAATTTTTTTAGCGAGTGGGGGGTGAGGCAGAAGGAGAGGGAGAGAGAGAACCTTAAACAGACTCCATGCCCAGCATGGAGCCTGACGCGGGGCTCGATCCCACGACCCTGAGATCATGACCTGAGCTGAGATCAAGAGTCAGCCACTTAACTGACTGAGCCACCCAGGCGCCCCTCTGCAATGACCATTTCAAACCTCCTCTGCTCTCCTCACCCCTCCAACCTTTCCATCAAACTTAAATTTCCAAACCTGGTAACCTACCTATGTGCTACCACTGTCATTTCTTCTTGCTTTCCAGTTACATAGAGAAGCTGCCCCCTCTCCTGCTTCGCATGCTCTGGATCCCAGCCCCTGGGGACCTTACCTCTAGCAGTGGTTTCCACTCTTTCCAGCTCTTCATCCGCTCCCTCCCTACGGCTCCTTTCCCCCCACTGTCAAGTTCGCTCAATTTGCTACAAAGTTTAGTGGATCTGTCTGCATCTGGCCACTTGGCCTCCATCCCTCCCTCTGGGAAAAATGTCCTGGGAGGCCGTGGGTACTCCTAGAGATCTACTCAGCCAGGTATTCCCGACTGTCCAAGGACAGAAGGTGTGTGGCCATAGCTCACCTAAAGGAGCTCCTGCTTCCCCGAGACTTTGAATCTTGAACAGAACACAAAGGAGAAAAAAAACCAGAATCCTTCCTTCCATGGGGGTGACCAGGCAAGACTGGGGAGTGGCTCCCTCTGTTGAGGTCTGAAGTTACCTGGCTCCCATCTTGGAGGAGCAAGGCTAGCTCTCCTCATCAGCTTCCTTTCTGAGCTCCCCGAAGTCTTCCGACACACTCCCTTTCTGCCCAATTCAACCCAAGTTGTTCTCTGTTGCTTGAAATCAAGGACTTCTACTCCATGATGCAGCATATTAAAAAGCCAACCAAAAAACCAGAGCCAAACGCCCCAAATCTCTCTTGACCCCATGTCCCTTCCTGAGCGATCCTTTTCTTTATTCTCTCCTTTAGGGTCCTGCTTAAAAGAATTGTGTGCACATTTGCTGTCTTCGATTCTCCCCTCCGACTCCTCGCTCAGTGCACTCCTGTGGGTTTTGCCTCCAGCACCATGACAAAGCTGTTTGCCCTAAGTGCCCCAAGTCCCAGCAATGTCCCAGTTTCCCTCTTTCCTTTCTGGCTGCTTCTTCTCAGTCCTTTGCCACCTGGTTGGTTACTCACAGCTGGGTCCTGGGCCCTCTTTGCTACACTCTCCCTGAAGACCTTACTTACTCCTGTGACTTCAGGGACCCCTGTGCCCATGAGGCCCAGACCTTCTGGGAAAGTTCTAGATGTGCAACTCGCTTCTCCACCGGGTGCCCCAGCATGCCCCGACTGAACTCCTGAGCACACCATGCTTGCTCCTCTGCTGTCAGATTCTGAGTCTCAGGAAGTTGCCCTTGGCCCATGGGGTCCTAAACCAGAGCCCCCCTCTCTACTAAAGCAGTCAACAAACCCCACTCCTGCCCCACACCAGGCGGTCCTGGCTTCTATTTCCAGAACCGGACACAGGAGGAGCTCGATAAATATTTGATCAAATGACTGATAGCAGCGAGAACCCTCTGCAGAATACTTTTGCAAACCCCATCTTCCCCGCAGCCCTGGGAGGTAGGTGTAATTATTGTCACCACGCAGATGAAACCAATGCCCAGAGAGGTGAACAGTTTTCTTGGGTGTGGGATCACAGAGTAAGTGAATATGTGGGGGAGTTAGGATTGCAACTGAGGGCTGACTCTCCATCCTGGCTCGCCTTGGGCAGCCACCACAGCCAGAGAAGCTTCTTTGCCAAACCACAGTTGCAAGAAGAGGACCCACTGGTCCCAAGGCCAGGGTGATGCTCAGAGACCCCGGTGGCAGGTCGAGCCAGGCTGCATCTGCAGGCAGACACCTGACTCCAAGCTGCCTCCCTGAAACACCGCATTGAGGTTCTCGGAGGGCTCTCACAGGACCAGGGAGCTGGGAGCCCCAGGGACTGGCACCAACTCTCAGTGTAACCCCGGTATCTTATACCTTCTTGGGGCTCAGTTGACTTCCCTAAAAAGGGAATATGAGTAAGATTCCTGAGAGGTGAAAGGAGGGGCTCTAATTGCTAGGCAGGAGCAGGAGTGGGTTGGTGGCCTCAGCAAACAATCTCCCATTTGGCCCCTTGGGACAGGATCCTCCCTGGCAAGCTGTGTGTGGTGGGAGGACAGGGCCTGGGGTCTCCACTTGGACATCCTGTTACCCCCCAGTGCTCACCACCCCCTCTATAGCCATCTGGGCAAGTGCTCTAAGACCCCACTGGAAAGGGGGTGCTTAGGGCAGTCTGAGTCTTCCTGAGCAGAACCCCACCCACTCCACCAGTGAGTGAGCCCCAACTTGAAGCTGTAACTGACCATGGTGGGAGGGGCAGAGGAGGTAGGGCCAAGGCTTCCAGCCAGGCCCTAAGCAGCAGGATCCCAGGCTGGAGGGGGTGGGAATAGGGGGGCATGGTTGCCTGTATTGAAAGTCAGGTGGGGAAGTGTGAGGGCATGACCTGCGGGCCCCAGATGCTGTGTGTGACAGGTATCCATTGTCCCCTTAGGGCTATGAGACAATCTGATGAGGGGCAGTTCAGAGCTATAGACAGGGATACTAAGGCTGGGGGGTTCCTCACATGCAGAGAACATACCAGGTGGTGGGGTGAGGGCGGCTGGGTGTGAGGTACAAGCCACACCTGCTGCAGAGTGCTGCACACCCCTGTTCTGGGCTGGGTGCCAGGCTAGGGGCTGGGGGAAGGGCAGTAGATGGTGCACATTCCTGCTTTCCACTCTCCACCTTGCCCCAAGGTTGGGGGCTTTCTGCCCACCCTCTCCTGATGCTCTGGCCTCGGAGCAGGGCTGGGAGAGGCTGGAGAGGTGAGGCCGGGCTTTGAGGTCTTCCCAAACTGGAGGAGGAGCTGAGAGGCATTGGCTTCTGGGGACACTGAACCCAAAGGGGTGCAGACCCCTCAGCAAAAGGTTGGGCAAGCAAATCAGGGGTTCCTGGAGCTAGAATCAATAGAGAGTCAACATTGGGACCCAATTCTCAAAGATTGGGGCCCAGAGATGGGACATGCTCTTCTTAGAACGAGGCCCTTGGGATGGGTGGCAGGAACCTCTGGAGAGCTGAAGGGGTGGAGGGCAGGCCCTGTATGGGTGGCTGCCTGTTGCACCTCTGTGAACCCCTAGCCAGGCCAGTGGCTGTCAGAGATTGGGGGATTTAGAGGGAAAGGTGGCAGGACCAGGCATTCCCAGGGCCTGGACACTTCCTGGAGTTGTGGGGCAGAAAAGGATGGAGGAAGGGCATTTTGGGTGCTACAGGAAGCAGCGGGATGGGGAGCGGGCTCAGATGGGGTCGGTTCACCCTCTCGTGGTCCTTGCGCATGCCAGCTGTTGAGGTCCATGGGGGCGGGCTGGAGAATGAATGCCTGGGAGTGGGGTTGGGTTGGGGGGCAAAGGTGGAGATAGGGACATGGGCGGGGGGAAAGGGTGGGAGAATACGGGCTTTGGGGACGGGGCTAGGGACGCAATTTTGGTGACAGCATCTACCAGGTTGGGCTGGTGGGGGCCGCGTGGAGGGCTCTGGGGACAAGGCTGGCAGTATGGAGGGGCCGTGGAGGCGGAGCTCAAAGCACCAGGGTCGTCCTGGAGTCCGCGAGAATGGAGCTGGGAGGATGGGACTGTGAGGTTCAGGGCTTGGAGAACTGGGGCGCTTAGGGGCGGGACTATGAGGGACCCGGCCTGGTGTCCGAAGGTGGGTGGCCCTAGAGCAATGGGGTCTTGAGGGTGGGGTCGGAAGCCGGAAACTTGTGAAGGGCGGGTGCAGGATGACGAAGGACATGGGGCGGGGCCGTGAGGAAGGGGGTCGCCAGAGGACCTGTGGACCTCGGTGAGGGGTGTGGTGCTGGACAACGGGGACCGATGGGGCGGGGCAATGAGGAAGTGGACTTGGGGGTTGGG